>NC_091381.1:14895135-14945135 GCF_038502225.1 Cherax quadricarinatus | reverse complement strand
GCAATTAATTTCTAAAATGGGAAAATATTTGGGATATCTTTGTAGTATTTCCTACAAAATCGAGATGAAGAACGTTATATTACCTAGAGTGTGCCTTCATTCAGCGTAAGAAATGGTGTAGATTCGATCTCTCTTCCTCTCAATCCATTTACAGTAGGTTATTCACAAGAACATAACAAAGAAGGAACACTGCAGAAGGCCTTCTGATCCATGCGAAGTAGGTCAATATCCATCTTCCCCCCTGCGGATTAGCCCAATGACCCACCTAGTCAGGTCACTTCTACTTAAAGAAGGAGCACGGCATCAGACGTAGTAGCACAAGCTAGTCAGGTCCAACTCACACCGACCCACACCCACTCACGTATTTATCTAGCCTATATTTAACACTACAGAACGTTTTAGTCTCTATAACTGAACTCGGGAATTTGTTTCACTCATCCACAATTCTATTACCAAACCAGTGCATTCTTACATCCTTCCTGAATCTAAATTTTTCCAACCTGAAACCATTGCTGCGAGTCCTGTCTTGGCTGGAAATTTTCAGCCCGCTATTTTTGTTAGATCTAATTTCAGTACTCGGAACAAAAGTTGTCTGGGCAGCTAGAACTTTTTTTTTTTTATATTTTATTTAAAACATGACATTACAAAAATATAATATATAAAACTCATTTAAGGCTATAAATTAACACAATCCTCCCTACAGCTAATATTACACACCACACTTACAACTCCGTGTGGGTACACCCCCCCCCTGCCCCTCATCCAATCACTTAACCCAAACCTGTTGGAGCTACCCAACAGAATTACATGATATGAACAACACTTTTATATACACATCCCTCGAAATGGTACTTAATAATCGACTACAGACCATGCAATTCATTGCACTGAACATATTATACAGACATATTACCCCCCCCCGTGGTTATCCAACCACCCCACTATTTACAACCTAACATACTATAAACAATGAATGTTGCCTAATCTAATGTCACACAGCAATGATCAAAACATTAATTTATGTAATTGTCCTAATGGTTCAGTTACATAACAATATGTATTACACAACAATGATGATATAGAAAAGTCACAAAGACATACAAAATTACTACAAAGCCATAGGTATAAACTTAGTCTCAAAAATCCAACACATGTAAGCTTCTACACATTTAAACATACAATTCCAGTGTTAAAACAATAACACAGCTTCAACTATGACATTCAAGCTCTATACAGCTTATATGGACATAACATAGTGCTATTGACAACAGTACAATACAACATAAAATATAACCATGACATAAGTAACACATAAAGACTGTGCCTAGTACGCACCTAACCACAAAACCTATAACACCACTGTTACCCAACTTTATTTACACTATCTGACGTACATTAACCTCTTTACTCTCAAAACAAAACTGAAAATTGCAGATCACCAGTGACGAACAATAATGCACAGACATTAATACAAACATATCACAGCATATCTCTGGACACAGTGCATGATCACAGCATCAACACTATGCTATGCAAGGCACCTAGAAAACAAGTTGGAGCAAATACATGCAATTATTATAGCAAATCTCCAAATTACAATGTCATTACCGTAAATCAATATTACCACACACAATATGTATAATAAGTGTATAGTCTATGCCACACAAAAAACTGGCCAGCTCCACAGGTGCTAGCACCGTGGTCCACATATTATTCACTCACGCATCACTCATCCAACACTCAAGCAAACATTTGTTGTCATCCATTACCAGGGAGGCGACCCTGTTTTCACCCATGACTTCCCTACCCCAGCAACACTTTCCAATCATACCCTCCCCTCCCTCGTATATTACAAGTCTAATAAAACCTGTAACGTAAGTTGCCTATATCCCTCTGAAAAATCCTTCACCCACCTCCTCCCATAAATTTCCTTATTTCTACATACCGTTTTATAGAACGTTACCGCTAACACCCTCCTCTTCACCTCAGTAACCTGTTTCCCCCGCAATCCCCACACTATATAGATATAATCTGCCATAATGTATCCCACAGCTCTGATTACACTTTCCTCCCAACCCCCCACGTCGAGACTTAATGCTCTCAATACAGAAATTCCTTTACCTCCTATCCTATTTATCACCCTATTTAACCACCCCTTGACACTCCTCATTCCATCACAAAAATATACTACATGAAAAGCCGACTCCTCCCCACCACATATCCCACACTCCCCCCCGTCAACGACTCGTCTATCCCGTAGAACCACACCCGACGGTAAAATGCCGTGCAGAAAACAATACATTACATCCCGAACACGAGGTTGCAACCTCATCCTACTCAACCTATTCCATATACTTCCCCATGCATACATGGGGAAAATTCCCTCTACAGGCACTACAACCCTCCCGGCTAACAATCTACACAACCTACCTATTTTAACCTTTGCTGGCTCTCGATCCCACGCCAGAGCCCTCAACACAGTTTCACACTCATGCAACTCAACTCCTGTATACATCCGTTGCAATCTGTTATGGATCCTGGCCAAACCCCCCCCCACCCACACTTTCCCTCATCACCTCCCTTTTAATGAAGACACATTTGACCCTCCGCTTTAAGTCCAGCAATCCCAACCCCCCCCTTACTTGCAGGTAACATTACCACGTCCCTTTTAATCCAATCACAGCTCGAACCCCACAAGAATTTGAAAACCTTCCTAAGTATGTTCGTTATTGCTGGCCCAGTTAATGGGAACACGGCTGCCACGTGCCATACTTTGCTATACAGTAAGATATTAATAACAATGGCACGCTGCACAAGGGTCAAATGATAAGGTCGCAATGCACCCAAGCGTTCCTGAATCCTTTCTACCATCCTAAGCGAGTTTTCCATGCGTGCCACAGTTAGATCGTCTGCATAAATAAGACCACAAATTTTTAACGAATTCACCTGCCTCCTCACAACTGCACTACCCCAATCAACCCTACCCGCCCAAGCTCCTAACCCCATGACCATGGATTTATCTGAATTTACCCTCATACCAGTTGCCCCTGCGAACATTTGTACTACCCCGTCTAATGTGTCCATTGACATCCCCTCCCTGATCAGAACAGTTTTATCATCCACATACCCAATTAAAACTGGCCAAACCCTCGCAACCTCACACCCTGGTCCCTCTACGTGACACATACGCTGCTCCATCAATATATAAAAGGGGTCCTGTACGCACGCAAACAATAATTGTGACATAGGACACCCCTGCCTAAGTCCCCTACCCATTACAATCTTCTCACCCAATCGACCATTAATCTGTACCCTCGCCATTGCACCTCCATACAACGCCTCAACCCAACCCACTATTTCTTCCCCAAACCCCTGACCCCTGAGGATGGCTTTCAATGCTTTCCGATCCACTCTATTGTATGCCCCTTGCCAATCGAGCGCCACCAAACCTCCCTCCCTCCCCCCCTTTTGCCTCCACGAAATCCCTAAGTAACCCATGCCCCTCCACCATAGACCTCCCTGGCAAACCAAACTGAGTTTTTGATACTACCCGCCCCACCACACACTTGACCCGATTTCCCAAAATCTTCGCAAACAATTTATAATCTGCACATAACAACGAGATCGCCCGGTAATCCTGAAGCGTATGCTGCCCCTTACCTTTCGGTACCAATACAACGACAGCCGTTGCCTGCTTCTCACCCAGCTCACCTCTCTCCTTCATGCAATTTAATAACCTAACCAGAAAATGCCTCAATAATTCCCAATGCTGCTGATAAAACTCTGCCGGGAGTCCATCAATTCCCGGTGCTTTGCCCTTTTGCATTCCACTTAAAGCCCTCCATATTTCCCCCTCAGTTATTTCCCCACCCAGTGCTTCCCTATCACTGTTACGCAACTGACATACCACACTCCCACACACCTGTTCTAAAACCCCATCCTCTACCCCTTCTCGTTGCCAGTACTTCTCATACCACTTGTCAGCAAACGCCCCCATTCCTTCTGTAGCTTGTATGACCTGCCCCTCCCTGTACCCTCCTATCGACTCATGAACCTCCAACCATGGAATAGTCATTGCCTGCTGTCTTTGTTTCTGCCTACGCAATACGCACGATGAAGGTCTATCGCCCCATAACACCTCTTCCACCCCCGCCTGTACCCGCACCGCTTGGAACCTCTCATCCTGTACCTCACGCAGCCTCCCTTTATTTTTATTTTTTTATTATCACACCGGCCGATTCCCACCAAGGCAGGGTGGCCCGAAAAAGAAAAACTTTCACCATCATTCACTCCATCACTGTCTTGCCAGAAGGGTGCTTTACACTACAGTTTTTAAACTGCAACATTAACACCCCTCCTTCAGAGTGCAGGCACTGTACTTCCCATCTCCAGGACTCAAGTCCGGCCTGCCGGTTTCCCTGAATCCCTTCATAAATGTTACTTTGCTCACACTCCAACAGCACGTCAAGTATTAAAAACCATTTGTCTCCATTCACTCCTATCAAACACGCTCACGCATGCCTGCTGGAAGTCCAAGCCCCTCGCACACAAAACCTCCTTTACCCCCTCCCTCCAACCCTTCCTAGGCCGACCCCTACCCCGCCTTCCTTCCACTACAGACTGATACACTCTTGAAGTCATTCTGTTTCCCTCCATTCTCTCTACATGTCCGAACCACCTCAACAACCCTTCCTCAGCCCTCTGGACAACAGTTTTGGTAATCCCGCACCTCCTCCTAACTTCCAAACTACGAATTCTCTGCATTATATTCACACCACACATTGCCCTCAGACATGACATCTCCACTGCCTCCAGCCTTCTCCTCGCTGCAACATTCATCACCCACGCTTCACACCCATATAAGAGCGTTGGTAAAACTATACTCTCATACATTCCCCTCTTTGCCTCCAAGGACAAAGTTCTTTGTCTCCACAGACTCCTAAGTGCACCACTCACTCTTTTTCCCTCATCAATTCTATGATTCACCTCATCTTTCATAGACCCATCCGCTGACACGTCCACTCCCAAATATCTGAATACGTTCACCTCCTCCATACTCTCTCCCTCCAATCTGATATTCAATCTTTCATCACCTAATCTTTTTGTTATCCTCATAACCTTACTCTTTCCTGTATTCACCTTTAATTTTCTTCTTTTGCACACCCTACCAAATTCATCCACCAATCTCTGCAACTTCTCTTCAGAATCTCCCAAGAGCACAGTGTCATCAGCAAAGAGCAGCTGTGACAACTCCCACTTTGTGTGTGATTCTTTATCTTTTAACTCCACGCCTCTTGCCAAGACCCTCGCATTTACTTCTCTTACAACCCCATCTATAAATATATTAAACAACCACGGTGACATCACACATCCTTGTCTAAGGCCTACTTTTACTGGGAAAAAATTTCCCTCTTTCCTACATACTCTAACTTGAGCCTCACTATCCTCGTAAAAACTCTTCACTGCTTTCAGTAACCTACCTCCTACACCATACACTTGCAACATCTGCCACATTGCCCCCCTATCCACCCTGTCATACGCCTTTTCCAAATCCATAAATGCCACAAAGACCTCTTTAGCCTTATCTAAATACTGTTCACTTATATGTTTCACTGTAAACACCTGGTCCACACACCCCCTACCTTTCCTAAAGCCTCCTTGTTCATCTGCTATCCTATTCTCCGTCTTACTCTTAATTCTTTCAATTATAACTCTACCATACACTTTACCAGGTACACTCAACAGACTTATCCCCCTATAATTTTTGCACTCTCTTTTATCCCCTTTGCCTTTATACAAAGGAACTATGCATGCTCTCTGCCAATCCCTAGGTACCTTACCCTCTTCCATACATTTATTAAATAATTGCACCAACCACTCCAAAACTATATCCCCACCTGCTTTTAACATTTCTATCTTTATCCCATCAATCCCGGCTGCCTTACCCCCTTTCATTTTACCTACTGCCTCACGAACTTCCCCCACACTCACAACTGGCTCTTCCTCACTCCTACAAGATGTTATTCCTCCTTGCCCTATACACGAAATCACAGCTTCCCTATCTTCATCAACATTTAACAATTCCTCAAAATATTCCTTCCATCTTCCCAATACCTCTAACTCTCCATTTAATAACTCTCCTCTCCTATTTTTAACTGACAAATCCATTTGTTCTCTAGGCTTTCTTAACTTGTTAATCTCACTCCAAAACTTTTTCTTATTTTCAACAAAATTTGTTGATAACATCTCACCCACTCTCTCATTTGCTCTCTTTTTACATTGCTTCACCACTCTCTTAACTTCTCTCTTTTTCTCCATATACTCTTCCCTCCTTGCATCACTTCTACTTTGTAAAAACTTCTCATATGCTAACTTTTTCTCCCTTACTACTCTCTTTACATCATCATTCCACCAATCGCTCCTCTTCCCTCCTGCACCCACTTTCCTGTAACCACAAACTTCTGCTGAACACTCTAACACTACATTTTTAAACCTACCCCATACCTCTTCGACCCCATTGCCTATGCTCTCATTAGCCCATCTATCCTCCAATAGCTGTTTATATCTTACCCTAACTGCCTCCTCTTTTAGTTTATAAACCTTCACCTCTCTCTTCCCTGATGCTTCTATTCTCCTTGTATCCCATCCTTTAATTGCCATAATATCATCCATTGGATAAGTGCCCGCCACCGCCCCCCTCGCATAACAACCCCGTAACCTGTCCTCCAAATAGTTAGCAAGCCCATATTTTAAAGAATTGATACGTTTCCCTTCCTTTACGTAATATTGCTTAATCCGTTCTTTAGCCACACCATCCCACCACATCACCACATCCTCTACCCCATTTATCTCTGCACGTAACCCCTCCCACAGCGTTGCAAATCCCTCTATCCCCTCCTCATCACCTAACACACTTGTATTTAATTTCCAATAACCCCTAGATATACCTGCTAGTGACTCCCACGCCACCTCTGCTACTACCTCCCGATGATCCGAATAAGCTACTTCTATTGTACGGAAAAATGTCAACCCAACCCCTTGAGATATATACAGCCTATCCAACCTAGCACCGTAACCCCGTCTTACAAAAGTGTGCTCTACCTCCCACGCCCCTCCTCCAACTGCATCCCTCAACTGAATATCCCTCAAAAGATCTCGCAAGGCCGCCGACACGTGCCCCGCCCCTTTTGGTTCCACATCAGCCCTCCTAATAACGCAGTTCCAGTCCCCACCAACGACGGCCACTGCAGGTAAACCACGTAAGAAGAAAATTAGTTCTTCACATACAAAATCCCTTTTTACCCTCACATCATTTTCTGCTGGTGCATACACACTTACAAAAGATACCCTCTGCCCCATCCACCACCCATCCACGCGCAATTCTCTTCCCCCCCCCTCCCCCCTCACTTCTTAGCAACACAAACGGGCTTGCCTCCCTGATCAATATACCCACACCACCTTTCAGACGTGCAGATGGCAGAGTCATGACCTGAAACCCCTCCACCTCGAGCACTCTTCCCTCCTTGAAATTGTGTTCTTGCAGGAACAATACATCCACCCTATATTTATACAGAAACATTCGAAACCATTCCTTCTTCACACTATTACACAATCCATTTACGTTCACAGTCATACACCTAAGGCTTCTTTATAGTTTCCAACCCTTCCTCCTCTCTTCATTCATCCCAGGGCCTCCTGCCCCAGAGCCAGCACAAGGCTTCACACCATCAACCCCCCCTCTTTTTTGCGATGCCTCTTATCGTGACTACTTCGACATTGCTCTTCCTTCCTCCCAGACCTCTGCGCCGGCGTCAGGACATCATCTGAGTCTGACGCCGCCGCTCTCTTCCTCGTGATGCCCTCTACATCCATGTTATCTTCTGAGGTTCCCTCACGATGTACCTCAGCCTCCACCACGCCTCGTTCCACAGCACACGGCGACAACTCACTCTTACTAGTTGGCCCGTCAACCCTGCTATGGTTTTTATCCTTACATTCCTCTACAGGCAACGCCGTGCCTCTCACCAGCTCAGGAACAACATCCTCTGCAGGCGGCGTCAATGTCCTTAACACTTCCTGAAGCTCTTCCTCTAGAGCCTGCACCTCCTCCTGCACTTGCACTTCTGTATTTTTCCCTTGTCTAGTTACAGATCCTTTTACATCACAGCTTACCTCACACATGCCAGTCTCCTCTTTGGAATCCTCCACCTCTTCACTCCACAAGCGCCCAAGCCCTTGCTTTCGCGTGGGGCTCTCAATAGCTATCACGCTGGTAACTGGTGCTTCACCAGTTTGTGCTGGCGCCCTCCTCAGCTTCACGCACTCTGCCGCCATATGGTCGTACGCCCCACATATTCTGCACGTACGTCTCTGTCCGGCATACAATACCATAACTTGCGTCCTGAAGTCCTCCAACACGACGTAAGACGGTATGGGATGTCTCAGAGCCATCTTCAGGGAAAAGGTACCCTCCGGACGGCCCATGTAAGCACCTGCCGTCCACTTGCCCTTTTGTGCCAGATGTACGGTTCCATATGTCTCAAAAACACTCCTGATGTCAGCCTCATCTGCCTCAAATGGGACATTACGTATCTTAACCCACGTAAAGTGGCGAGATACGTCGATCAAACGCACCTTCACAGCTGGAGTAGCGTCAAGACTCACGTCTTGGAATCTCGTCACCAAAGACTCATACACGGATGTGGAATTCAGTTTGACGAAGATTCTGTAAGCCCCATTCAGGGCTACACCATACACCTCATCATCCTGGATTCCATAGGTCCCCCTAATGATTGTTGGGAGTAAGACTTGCGCTGAAGAGGGTGAAATCGCCCCACGAAGCAGCTCAATACCAATGGTATTTACGCGCCTCCTCACACTCAGCGCCATGTTGATACAAGGTAGCTCGCCTGAAAACAGCAGAGGGGTGCAGAGCACAACCGCACTCTACCGTGGTCAGGCAGCGAATGATCAAGAGAACTATGCTCTGAAAGACGTTATACTGGCAACCAAGATTACCTCCCTGGCCCATAGTCAGGTCATCCCTATTTAGCCCACCCTGGTAGTTTCTCAGTCCCATGAAATTGGCCAAGCAAAAGTCTGGGACAGAGATTTGATTGCAGGTAATTCCATGATATATTGAAACTAAGTGATTTGTGATCACTTTTCCTAAGCTCATCATTGACCTCAAGATTATTAATTAGTGATTCTTTGTTAGCAAAAACCAAGTCAAGCAAATTTCCTCCTTACCAGCTAAATCCATCTCACACTCACTCCCAAACCCATCTAGGCGAAGCTTCAACCTCCTATTTTTCACCAGAAGAAGTAGAACCTCCTTCTTCAACACCTGGACCTGAGATTCTAAACCATGGTGCTTGGTAGCACTGCACACTAACTCCCAAGAGCTTAGGCAGGTATGACCACACGTGACCACTGAACTAAGCATACACGTGACCTCAATGCAATTTGTTGCAGAACTGGAACCTCGGTCGCGAGACTCACCTCTCAAAACGGTGATGCGAACACTGGTGCAGACGTTCATCTGGATGTGGAGGCTGAAGTCTTCTAGATTGAGTCGTCCCTGGTTATTCCCTGACTTGGCTGTCGCACCACTATCAACACCACTAACCCATCCCTTGGGTATGACTTTCTTCCACTGGGAAATCCCGCCTACCAGTGAATGTGCCCTCATCTGCTATCCGTCACTATCCACCTGACGCCTATATAAGCGCCAGCCTCCTTGTCTGTGCTCCAATATCTCCATAACTACGGTGCCCTTCACATTAACTCCAAGTCTGTGGGACTGATTACCTCATCTTTTGTATATAGTTCAACTGTCTTCAAGTTAACGTTTTCCATAAAGATACCCATATGTTGCACATACTATGTCTAATTTTCAACAGAGTATAGTTACACCAATGCTATGATATGGGTATGAAACATGGGCGGTGAATGCTGCAACAAGGAGAATGCTGGAGGCAGTGGAGATGTCATGTCTCAGGGCACTGTGTGGTGGGAATATAATGCAAGGAATTAGTAGTTTGCAAATTAGGAGGAGGTGCGGGATTACCAAAACTATTATCCAGATGGCTGAGGAAGGGTTGTTGAGGTGATTTGGACATGTACAGAGGGTGGAACAAAATAGAATGAATTCGAGACTGAATAAATCTGTAGTGGAGGGAAGGCGGGGTAGGTGTCGGCCTAGGAAAGGTTGGAGAGAGGGGATAAAGAGGTTTTGTGTGGGATGGGCTTTGACTTCCAGCAAACATGCGTGAGCATGATAGATAGGAGCGATTGAAGACAAATGGTTTTTAGGACTTGACGTGCTGTTGGCGTGTGAGCAAGGTAACATTTATGAAGGGAGTCATGGAAACCGACAGGCCGGACTTGAGTCCTGGAGATGGGAAGTACAGTGTCTGCACTCTGAAGGAGGGGTGTTAATGTTGCAGTTTTATAACTGTAGCGTAAGCGTGCCTCTGGCAAGACAGTGATTGAGTGAATGAAGATGAAAGTTTTTCTTTTTCGCGCCACCCTGCCTTGGTGGGAGAAGGCCGATGTGTTAATAAAAAAAGTACATGTATGTATGTATTCCCAGTAGTCGGTGGGGATGTGGGTCGTGTGAAACCTGATAGGGTGATTATACTAACAACTGCCTGATTTTTGTTCGGTAACGACAAGTTTTTGGTGACCTGCTGATCCAGATTCGCAAGCTCAGATACCATAAGTAAGGTAGGGGAAAATTAGTGCATAGTACAGAGAGAAATATTATTAGAGGAACATAGTAGCGTATTTTCTGAAAGAATGCCAATACTTTTGAACTTTGCTTGGATATTTGTTGAATCTGAATGTTAATTTCATGCTTATGTCAAAGTATATTCATACCAATTTCTTCTCATCTATGTGAGAATTACTTTTACGTTGGACTGGGATTTTTTTTTTTACGACTTATGCTTTATTCATGAATAACACGAAGAAAGTCTGTAACATGATTTATCAAAGAAAAAATAACATGATAGTGATATGAATGATAGACTACGAAAGCCAGAAATTCTCTCATATGCTGTACACCACAGACCAGGAAGCATTTACCCAGTGGTTAAGATTCTCGACTGGAATACACAGGAAAAATATTATCACCAAAAACTACAGATTTAGTAGCAGGTAATGACAGAATGGGCTAGTTACAGCATATTACAGTGTTGTAAAATATGTGTGTAAAAACGCTCCATATATAGTGTTGGGTTATGGGATTAATTCTGAATCCGGACGCGTATCAGTCCTGAAGAGTAGCCAGGACATGGGCAGGTGAGGTGTGTTGTTGAGTCAGTACGTGAAGCGCAGCGGAGCGTGATGATCTAAGACGTAAGGTATTTGATGTTTAAGTATGAGGGTGACCATGAATAGTTTAGGCCATAGGTTATTTTAATGATTTAGATGCTGTCAGGTTTACCTGCAAGCCCTAGTGTGCAGGGGACTGTGTAGTGGTGTGTACTCCTGGAGGTTTTGCCTGCAAGCTTACAGGCCGGCAGAGTGGGAAATGTCATAGCCCTGCTGTTTGTATACATTAAAACTACTAGTAGTAGTGTGCTAGTGAGTAATAATCTGAAGGTAGCCTAAAATGTGAATAGTATTTGCTAAAGGTGTATTTGTTTGTAGTGATTTTTTTATTTAAAGTAGAGTGTATGCTGTATTTGATAATTTACTATTAATATATATATATATATATATATATATATATATATATATATATATATATATATATATATATATATATATATATATATATATATATATATATATATATATATATATATATATATATATATATATATATATATATATATATATATATATATATATATATATATATATATATATATATATATATATGTCGTGCCGAATATGTAAAACTGGTCAATTAGCAAGAACTCATTTAAAATTAAGTCCTTTCTAAAATTTTCTCTTATACCTTTAAAGATATACTTTTTCATTAATGTTGATATAATAATTTATAATTTTGTACCAAAAGGAACTTAGAAAACTTACCTAACCTTATTATAACAAGCGCAATTTATATTAGCCTAACCCAACTAAATACATTTTAGATTTATTTACAATAATTTAATACTAAACAAACACAGTGAAATATATTTTTTTCGTTAGGTTCAGAATGATTTTGGCGAAATTATTGCATACACAAATTTTCACTTGTCCTATATGGCAAGATGAGCGTTGCTATTTAAGCAAAGATCGCAAGTTCTGCCTATTCGGCACGACATATATATATATATATATATATATATATATATATATATATATATATATATATATATATATATATATATATATATATATATATATATATATATATATATATATATATGTATATATATATATATATATATATATATATATATATATATATATATATATATATATATATATATATATATATATATATATATATTTACACAGGTGACCTTTTGTGCCCTCCCACCTAGTTAATAAAACTGATCATTTAATTAACGCTTCATAATTTATGTGAAGGAATAAGGTCGGTTTATGAGGTTTAATATTTTAAATGTCCCTGTACTAGGCAGGTTTTAACCCCTAGCAGCCAGGATATTTATTTACATTACGCAATGTAAATCGTAACAAGCAACTATTTCTGAAGTTACAACAACGCTGATTTCCAGCAGATGTTTCACTATCCAACGACAACATTAAAATCGCCACCACTGATAAGGCAAAAATAAGAGTAATTATGTATCCCAGACAATACAGTCTTAAGAAATGAAAACTATTGGAAAATTGGGAAAGATTTGAGCCTCTCTTCACATCTATTAACAAACAGAAATCAAACATGAAAAACACTTGGAGTAAAGAAATCAGAATAAAGCAAACGTCTTCTACATATGATTTAAGAACATAAGAACATAAGAAAGAAGGAACACTGCAACAGGCCTACTGACCATGCGGAGCAGGTCCATGTCCCCCCCAGATTAGACCAATGACCCACCCAGTCTAGTCACCTCCACTCAAGGAAGGAGCACGGCACCAGACCCAGCAGCACAAGCTAGTCAGGTCCAACTCACACTCACCCACACCCACTCATGTATTTATCTAACCTATTTTTAAAAGTACACAACGTTTTAGCCTGAATAACTGTACTCGGGAGTTTGTTCCACTCATCCACGACTCTATTACCAAACCAGTGCATTCCTATATCCTTCCTGAATCTGAATTTTTCCAACTTGAAACCATTGCTCTGGTGGTCTGGTGGTTAACGCTCTCGCTTCACACGGTGAGGGCCTGGGTTCGATTCCCAGCCAGAGTAGAAACATTGGACGTGTTTCTTTCCACCTGTTGTCTATGTTCCCCATCAGTAAAATGGGTACCTGGGTGTTAGTCGACTGGTGTGGGTCGCATCCTGGGACACTGACCTAAGGAGGCCTGGTCACAGACCGGGCCGCGGGGGCGTTGACCCCCGGAACTCTCTCCAGATAAACTCCAGATAATTGCTGCGAGTCCTGTCTTGGCTGGAAATTTTCAGCACACTATTTACATCCTCTTTATTTATTCCTGTTTTCCATTTATACACCTCGATCATATCCCCCCTAATTCTACACCTGCCTTGTAAATAGGTATTACATTTGCCATTTTCCACTTATCAGGCACTATGCCAGTTTGTAATGATATGTTAAAAAGGTTAGCCAAAAGTATGCTAAGTTCCTCTTTACATTCCTATAACACCCTTGCAAACAGTTCATCTGGGCCTGGGGATTTGTTAGGTTTTAGTTTCTCTATTTGTCTGAGGACCATGTCACTAATTACCGCAATCGTACATAGTTTATTATCATCCTGTTCTACATAATCTATTATTTCATGAATATCGCTAGTATTTTCCTTGGTGAAAACTCCTGCACCATGCACAGTTTACCAAAGATATACAACCAGTGATACCCATGATATCCATATCCCCAAGTACTTGCAGAAGACACATTAACCAGTGAATCTTTTGGCTAAACATTTCTCCATGAACCCGTAAACGCATAAACGCGTCGCTACTTACGCACTTTGGGAACTCGTCAGTAAGATTAAGGTCACTCGAATCAAAGACAAGAAATTGCTTCCGTATCTTTAATGGTACATTACTTGTGGAAAATTGCATTTGTCTGAATGTAACTCATTATGTACATACCAGTAAATAACAAAGATAATTATTATTTATCAGAGTTACATAGACAAGTAGGAATTTGGGACACCTAGGACACCTAGAAAAAAAGGCAGCAGAGAGTTTGCATAAATGGGGAGAAATCAGAATGGGGGCACGTCACAAGCGGTGTTCCTCAGGGGTCAGTGTTGGGCCCGTTGTTGTTCACAATTTACATAAACGACATAGATGAGGGAATAAATAGCGACATAAGCAAATTTGCTGATGACACCAAAATAGGCCGTCCAATTCATTCTAATGAGGACACTAGAGCACTCCAGGATGATTTGAATGGACTGATGCAATGGTCGGAGAAGTGGCAGATGCAGTTTAATATTGACTGGAGATCAAGGTGTATCATACTCAGAAAACCTCACTGTCTATCCATGAAAATAACACTGGCCAGAGTTACAAACATAAACAAACTTATCTGAGGTTCCTGGAGCTGTCTTGTCCAGTCGCCTGATATCTCAAGTTATGCAGGAATGCACATCCAACAATTTCGGCTCCTATTTGAGAGGTGTCCGCCCAATTTTACCTCTAGAGCACGAAAATTCTTAACATTATTCACTAACATTTGTGTTGACCAGTTCAAACATGGCGAGTCTCTTCTGTGTAGGCGCAGGCTTCCCATTTTTTATGACATAAATTTTATTAAATACAATGTATTACTCTAATTTACCTAAAAAATACACTGTATTTTTTCTGGAAAATACATTATTTTCCACATTACTCTTCACACAGGTATTTATTGAACAAGGTAGCAACTTTCACTCTAGTGATGAGTCACAGGTTTTCACCCAGGAAAATTCTAGCGATATTCCTGAAATTAAATAATATGTAGAACAGGACGATAATAAACTATGCACGATTGCGGTAACTAGTGACATGGTCCTCAGACAAATAGAGGAACTAAAACCTAACAAATCCCCAGGCCCTGATGAACTGTTTGCAAGGGTGTTAAAGGAATGTAAAGAGGAACTTAGCATACCTTTGGCTAATCTTCTTAACGTATAACTACAAACTGGCATAGTGCCTGATAAGTGGAAAATGGCATATGTAATACCTATTTACAAGACAGGTGACAGGTCCTTAGCTTCGAACTATAGACCAATAAGCCTTACCTCCATAGTGGGAAAATTTATGGAATCAATAATTGCCGAGGCAATTCGTAGCCATCTTGACAGGCACAGATTTATTAATGAATCTCAACACGGTTCCCGTCTTACGAATTTACTAACTTTTTTCACTATGGTGTTTGAGGAGGTAGATCATGGTAATGAATATGATATTGTGTATATGGACTTCAGTAAGGCTTTCGATAGAGTTCCACACCAGAGGCTATTGAGGAAACTAAGGCACACGGAATAGGAGGAGAATTTTTTTCCTGGGTAGAGGCATGGCTGAAAAAAAGGCAGCAGAGAGTTTGCATAAATAGGGAGAAATCAGAATGGGGGCACGTCACAAACGGTGTTCCTCAGGGGTCAGTGTTGGGCCTGTTGTTGTTCACAATTTACATAAACGACATAGATGAGGGAATAAATAGCGACATAAGCAAATTTGCTGATGACACCAAAATAGGCCGTCCAATTCATTCTAATGAGGACACTAGAGCACTCCAGCATGATTTGAATAGACTGATGCAATGGTCGGAGAAGTTGCAGATATAGTTTAATATTGACAAATGCCAAGTTCTAAATGTTGGACAGGTAAATAACCATGCCACATATAAACTAAATAATGTACATCTTAATACTACTGATTGCAAAAAGGATTTAGGGGTTCTGGTTAGCAGTAATCTAAAACCAAGACAACAGTGCATTAGTGTTCGCAATAAAGCTAACAGAATTCTTGGCATCATATCTAGACGTATAAATAATAGAAGTCCTCAGGTTGTTCTTCAACTCTATATATCCTTGGTTAGGCCACATTTAGACTATGCTGCTCAGTTCTGGTCACCGTATTACAGAAAGGATATAAATGCTCTGGAAAACGTACAGAGGAGGATGACAAAGATGATCCCATAAATCAGAAATCTTCCCTATGAGGATAGACTGAGGGCCCTGAATCTGCACTCTCTTGAAAGGCATAGAATTAGGGGGGGATATGATAGAGGTGTATAAATGGAAAACAAGAATAAATAAAGGGGATGTAAATAGCGTGCTGAAAATTTTCAGCCAAGACAGGACTCGCAGCAATGGTTTCAAGTTGAAAAAATTCAAATTCGGGAAGAATATAGGAAAGCACTGGTTTGGTAATAGGATTGTGGATGAGTGGAACAATCTCCCGAGTACAGTTATTGAGGCTAAAACGTTGTGTACTTTTAAAAATAGGTTAGATAAATACATGAGTTGGTGTGGGTGGGTGTGAGTTGGACCTGACTAGCTTGTGCTGCTGGGTCTGGTTCCGTGCTCCTTCCTTGAGTGGAGGTGACCAGACTGGGTGGGTCATTGGGCTAATCCGCATGGGTCAGTAGGCCTGTTGCAGTGTTCCTTCTTTCTTGTGTTTTTATGTTCTATTTTCCTACCACTACAGATTGCATATACGTCTCAGTTTACACCTGCAAGATTCACACCCTCTCGTTTTACTCCTTTAGCATCTACAAACCTTTTGGCTGACACCTGCTGAATATATACACATCTTATTACACCTGTAAGTTCCACAAGCGTATATTGCACGGTTGGATCCACTCCTCTTCTTTTACATCTGAAGGATCCATACATATTTTATTTAAAACCTAGATGGTTAACACGCCTTGTGTTAACCTTGCATGATACACATCACTTGTTTTATTCCTGCTGGGTCTTCACATTATTCGATTTACTAATGCTAGATGAACAAGCCTCTTGTTTAACACTTACAAGATTTACATACCGTTTATTTTACTCCTCAAGGATTCACACACTTCTTTTCACACCTGCTGGAGCATCACACTGCTTGTTTGCAAAATCTACACAACTCTTGTTTTATTCCTGCATGATCCACATTTGTCTTGTTTTACACCTATATGACAATCATATATAAAGTTTTATACCTAATGAATCCTAATTCCTCTTGTTTTTCAAGTGCTAGGTCCTTTCATACTTTGATTTACACAAGCACGATTTACATTCAGTACAGTGTTCTTCACCTGTTGGAGCCAAACACCTCTTGTTTTATACCTGCTGGAGTAACACACCTCTTGTTTTACACCTGCTGGAGCCACACACCTCTTGTTTTACAACTGCTGGAGCAACACATCTCTTGTTTTACACCTGCTGGAGCAGCACGCCTCTTGTTTTACACCTGCTGGAGAAGCACATCTCTTGTTTTACACCTGCTGGAGCAATACACCTCTTGTTTTACACCTGCTGGAGCAGTACATCTCTTGTTTTACACCTGCTGGAGCAGTACATCTCTTGTTTTACACCTGCTGGAGCAGTACATCTCTTGTTTTACACCTGCTGGAACAGCACACCTCTTGTTTTACACTTGCAGGAGGAGCACACCTCTTGTTTTACACCTGCTGGAGCAGCACACCCCTTGTTTTATACTTGCTTGGGCAGCACACCTTTTGTTTTATACTTGCTGGATTCTTAGGTCTTTAGTATTATACCCTCTGGACCTTACAATTATTGTTTTACACCCTCTGGATCCTTTCACTTATTGTTTTACGCCCTATAAGTTCCACGCATCCTTTTTTTACACCTAAAGGATCGTTACACCTCGTATTTTGCAAGTGTTGTCTCCAAACACACTTCTGTTTTCACCTCACTTTACTTAGACGATTTCTCTATCTCATAGAAGCCTGATCAAAGGGGCCAGTGAGCATCACGCAGTAGAAGTAGTTTGCATGGTTGTAGTGGTTGTTATGGTGGTGGTGGTGGTGGTGGTGGTGGTGGTGGTGGTGGTGATAGTGGCGAGACAGCCAAGTCAGGGAGTGACCAGGGACGACTCATCCTAGAAGAATTCACCCTCGATATCCAAATGCACGACTTCACTAGTGTTCGCATTATCGTTTTGAGAGGTGAGTCTCGCGACCGAGGTTCCAGTTCTGTCAAAAGCTGCACTGAATAACCTACTGTAAATGAAATAAGAGGAAGACAGATCGAATCTATACCATTTCTTACGCTGAAAGAAGGCACACTCTAGGTAATATAACGTTCTTCATCTCGGTTTTGTAAGAAATAGTACAAACATATTCCAAATGTTTTCCCAAGTTAGAAATTAACTGCAAGGTTCTGACACAAGATTTATTACTAATAATTAAAGCATGTTCAGTAATATACCTTAAGCACCAATCAGGTGAATGCTGTAAGTTGTAGCTGCTGTTAAAAGAAATCCTCGGAGCAAAAATTTGGTGCATATTACAAGACATAATTTTACTGTTTTTTGTCCAGTATTATGAGCGTCTGTATTGCCAGGTTAAAGCCTTGCCTTCACTTGCCCCTAATGAAGCTATTTCTTTTATGGTTAATTTTGCATCACTGCTGACATGAGCAAGCATGATGTTGTTTGCGACCATATATAGTTCACACTTTCTAGTTGCCTTTGATAGGAATATTTTTTTTGGAATGATTATACTTTGAAATGTTACGAGTTAGATATATATAAATTGATCAGTGTAATGTGGCTGCTAAAATAATCAAACGCTAATGCTTAGTGTACATTTATAGGTATTATATCTTATTATGTGAGATTTTTTGCTTGCTCTTATAAGTTTGTGAGTGTGTGTGTATGTGTGTGTGTGTGTGTGTGTGTGTGTGTGTGTGTGTGTGTGTGTGTGTGTGTGTGTGTGTGTGTGTTTGTGTGTTTGTGTGTGTGTGTGTATGTGTGTGTGTGTACTCACCTATTTGTACTCACCTATTTGTGGTTGCAGGGGTCGAGTCCTAGCTCCTGGCCCCGCCTCTTCACCGGTTGCTACTAGGCCCTCTCTCTCCCCGCTCCATGAGCTTTATCAAACCTCGTCTTAAAACTGTGTATGGTTCCTGCCTCCACTACGTCATTTTCTAGGCTATTCCACTGCCTTACAACTCTATGACTGAAGAAATACTTCCTACTATCTCTCTGACTCATTTGTGTCTTCAACTTCCAATTGTGGCCTCTTGTTTCTGTGTCCCCTCCCTGGAACATCCTGTCTTTGTCCACCTTGTCTATTCCACGCAGTATTTTATATGTCGTTATCATGTCTCCCCTGACCCTCCTGTCCTCCAGTGTCGTCAGGCCGATTTCCCTTAATCTTTCTTCATAGGACATTCCCCTTAGCTCTGGAACTAACCTTGTCGCAAACCTTTGTACTTTCTCTAGTTTCTTGACGTGCTTTATCAAGTGCGGGTTCCAAACAGGTGTTGCATACTCCAGTATGGGCCTGACATACACGGTGTACAGTGTCTTGAATGATTCCTTACTAAGGTATCGGAATGCTGTTCTCAGGTTTGCCAGGCGCCCATATGCTGCAGCAGTTATCTGATTGATGTGTGCTTCCGGAGACATGCTCGGTGTTATACTCACCCCAAGATCTTTCTCCTTGAGTGAGGTTTGCAGTCTTTGGCCACCTAGCCTATACTCTGTCTGTGGTCTTCTGTGCCCTTCCCCTATCTTCATGACTTTGCATTTGGCAGGATTAAATTCGAGAAGCCATTTGCTGGACCAGGTGTCCAGTCTGTCCAGGTCTCTTTGAAGTCCTGCCTGGTCCTCATCAGATTTAATTCTCCTCATTAACTTCACATCATCTGCAAACAGGGACACTTCTGAGTCTAACCCTTCCGTCATGTCGTTCACATATACCAAAAATAGCACTGGTCCTAGGACCGACCCCTGTGGGACCCCGCTTGTCACAGGTGCCCACTGTGATACATCATTACGTACCATGACTCGTTGTTGCCTCCCTGTCAGGTATTCTCTGATCCATTGCAGTGCCCTTCCTGTTATATACGCCTGATGCTCTAGCTTCTGCACTAATCTCTTGTGAGGAACTGTGTCAAAGGCCTTCTTGCAGTCCAAGAAGATGCAATCAACCCACTCCTCTCTCTCGTGTCTTACTTCTGTTATTTTATCATAAAACTCCAGAAGGTTTGTGACACAGGATTTGCCTTCCGTGAATCCGTGCTGGTTGGCATTTATACTCTTGTTCCGTTCCAGGTGCTCCACCACTCTCCTCCTGATAATCTTCTCCATAATTTTGCATACTATACACGTCAATGACACAGGTCTATAGTTTTGTGCCTCTTTTCTGTCTCCTTTTTTAAAAATGGGAACTACATTTGCCGTCTTCCATACCTCAGGTAGTTGCCCAGTTTCCAGGGATGTGTTGAAGATTGTGGTAAGTGGCACGCACAACATATCTGCTCCCTCTCTAAGGACCCATGGGGAGATGTTGTCCGGTCCCATTGCCTTTGAGGTATCGATGTCCCTTAGCAGTTTCTTCACCTCCTCCTCATCTGTATGTATGTCGTCCAACACTTGTTGGTGTATTCCTTGCTGGTGTCCCCATCTGGTCTGTCCCCCCAGAGTCCTTCCTGTCTCTACTGTAAATACTTCCTTAAATCTCGTGTTGAGCTCCTCACATACCTCTTGATCGTTTCTTGTGAGTTCCCCACCTTCTTTCCTCATCCTTATCACCTGGTCCTTGACTGTTGTCTTCCTCCTAATGTGGCTATACAGCAGTTCCGGGTCAGATTTGACTTTCGATGCTATGTCGTTTTCATACTGTCGCTGGGCCTCCCTCCTTATCTGTGCATACTCGTTTCTGGCTCTTCTACTAATCTCCTTGTTTTCCTGGGTCCTATGCCTCCTGTACCTTTTCCATTCTCTGTTGCACTTAGTTTTTGCCTCCCTACACCTGCGGGTAAACCAAGGACTCGTTTTGGTCTTCCTATTATTTCTGTTTCCCTTGAGAACAAAACTTTCCTCTGCCTCCTTGCACTTTGTTGCCACATATTCCATCATCTCGTTTACTGATTTTCCTACCATTTCTCTGTCCCACTGAACCTCTTGCAGGAAGTTTCTCATACCTGTGTAGTCCCCCCTTTTATAGTTTGGCCTGTCCCCTTCAGTTCCTGTTACCTTCTCCACTTGTAACTCTACTATATAGTCAAAACTCAGAACCACATGATCGCTAGCTCCAAGGGGCCTCTCGTAAGTGATGTCCTCAATGTCTGAACTGCTCAGGGTGAACACAAGATCCAGTCTTGCTGGCTCATCCTCCCCTCTCTCTCTGGTTGTGTCCCTGACATGTTGATGCATGAGGTTTTCAAGTACCACATCCATCATCTTGGCTCTCCATGTTTCGGGACCCCCATGTGGCTCCAGGTTTTCCCAGTCGATCTCCCTGTGGTTGAAATCGCCCATTACCAGTAACTTTGCTCTGCTCGAGTGAGCTCTTCTTGCCACCTCAGCCAGTGTGTCCACCATCACCCTGTTGTTTTCTTCGTACTCCTCTCTTGGCCTCCTGCAGTTCTGTGGTGGGTTATACATCACTCCAATGACTACTTTATGTTCTCCGGACTGAATTGTACCTACAATGTAGTCTCTTTCTCCAATCATGTCCATGCCTTCCATTTCCTCAAATCCCCATCGGTGTTTTATGAGCAGTGCAACCCATCCTCCCCCTCTACTCCTTCTATCTTTCCTCAGGATCTGATATCCTGTTGGGAAGATTGTGTCTGTTATTGTCTCAGCGAGTTTTGTTTCTGTGACTGCTATGATGTCTGGAGATTTTTCACTGATTCTTTCGTTCCACTCCTCATGTTTATTCGTTATTCCATCCGCGTTTGTGTACCAAACCTTTAGTTTCTTTTCTATCATTGTGGTCATGCAAGAATATTGGGGTTGGGGGAGCGAGAGCCTTGGTGGGGGCCTATATGGGGCTGTGGTGTAGGTTGGGTTTGTGTTGATGGGGGTGGGGTCAGAATGCCCATAAGGGACAGCTGTTGGGGTGAGGTTTGTGATATGGGGGTTGGTGGCAGAGGGAACAGTGAGTGGGTTGTAGTATAGGTTGCTCAGTTGTGTTGGGAATGTCGCGGGTGGAGTCTTTTGGTGGGAGATTCTGTGGGGTGTGTTTGCCCTTCCTCCTGTGTCTGGGTCCTGCTCATTTTCATTGCTTCTCATTCCTCCTTGCGTCTCTGTACCCTCTCTTTCAGTGTAGTCCTTTCTTCTTGTGTTCTGTCGCGGTCGAGGTATACTCTCTGGTACCCCTCTTTGTCCCTCATTCTTGCTTTCTCTTGCAGAATCCTGGTTCGAACTGATTCTTCCTTGAAAGTTACTCTGACAGGCCGTATCCTTCCACTCGCAAACCACCCAATTCTCTGAAAATTTGTCACCTGGGTCATATTGCCCTCCCCTATTGTTTTCATGATGCCTTCAATCATTTTTTTCTCCTCCTGTTTTATTTCTTCAAAGTTGGCCCCCTTGGCTTCTTGGAGCCCGTACACAAAGACTGACCTCGCCCTTTCCTCCTCCCACTGAGTCTCCATCTGCTTCCTCTGAGGCATTTTATTTCCTTCCATTGACAGGTTCTTGCCTTCAGTCCCTGTCATATCTGAAACTTCTATTCTCAGTGAACTGTCTTTCCTGACCAGCTGTCCCTTGCTACTGCAGTTGGCTGTTAGAATCTCTGCATATAGCATACCTTCATTGTCTTCGGACCTGTCGTTTGATCTTAGTGTGCCCATCGTCTTTTCCCTGGCCCCACGTGGGTCTGATAGGGCCTTCGTGTATGGCATGTCTCCGTTGTTGCTTACCGTCCCCTTGTCTGCGCCTGACTTTGAATTTCCTGTTGTCACATCTGAATTGTCATTTGTCTCTCTAATCTGTTTCAGGCTTTGCAGTTTCTCTTCTAAGCACTGTATCCTAGCTTCTGCTGCTAAGACCTGTACTTCCCACTTCCTGCACTCTTCAGCTATCCGCTCCTCCATTTTCTTACCAAGCTCTACTATCTTCCTTCCCCACTCTTCCTCCCTTTTTTGGAGCTCTAACTCCCAGTCTTTCCTCCCTGGTTCGTCTACCAGATCTCTGGTTTTCCGTCCTCTAAGGCCACCCATTTTTTTTTTGTGTGTATGTGTGTATGTGTGTGTGTGTGTGTGTGTGTGTGTGTTTGTGTGTTTGTGTGTGTATGTGTATGTGTGTGTGTGTATGTGTGTATGTGTGTGTGAGTGTGTGTGTGTTTGTGTGTTTGTGTGTGTGTGTGTGTGTGTGTGTACTCACCTAGTTGTACTCACCTAGTTGAGGTTGCAGGGGTCGAGTCCAAGCTCCTGGCCCCGCCTCTTCACTGGTCGCTACTAGGTCACTCTCCCTGAACCATGAGCTTTATCGTACCTCTGCTTAAAGCTATGTATGGATCCAGACTCCACTACATCGCTTCCCAAACTATTCCACTTCCTGACTACTCTGTGGCTGAAGAAATACTTCCTAACATCCCTTTGATTCATCTGTGTCTTCAACTTCCAACTGTGTCCCCTTGTTACTGTGTCCAGTCTCTGGAACATCCTGTCTTTGTCCACCTTGTCAATTCCTCTCAGTATTTTGTAAGTCGTTATCATGTCCCCCCTATCTCTCCTGTCCTCCAGTGTCGTCAGATTGATTTCCCTTAACCTCTCCTCATAGGACATACCTCTTAGCTCTGGGACTAGTCTTGTTGCAAACCTTTGCACTTTCTCTAGTTTCTTTACATGCTTGGCTAGGTGTGGGTTCCAAACTGGTGCCGCATACTCCAATATGGGCCTAACGTACACGGTGTATAGGGTCCTGAACGATTCCTTATTAAGATGTCGGAATGCTGTTCTGAGGTTTGCCAGGCGCCCATATGCTGCAGCAGTTATTTGGTTGATGTGCGCTTCAGGAGATGTGCCTGGTGTTATACTCACCCCAAGATCTTTTTCCTTGAGTGATGTTTGTAGTCTCTGACCCCCTAGACTGTACTCCATCTGCGGTCTTCTTTGCCCTTCCCCAATCCTCATGACTTTGCACTTGGTGGGATTGAACTCCAGGAGCCAGTTGCTGGACCAGGTCTACAGCCTGTCCAGATCCCTTTGTATATCTGCCTGGTCTTCGATCGAATGAACTCTTCTCATCAACTTCACGTCATCTGCAAACAGTGACACCTCGGAGTTTATTCCTTCCGTCATGTCGTTCACAAATACCAGAAACAGCACTGGTCCTAGGACTGACCCCTGTGGGACCCCACTGGTCACAGGTGCCCTCTCTGACACCTCGCCTCGTACCATTACTCTCTGCTGTCTTCCTGACAAGTATTCCCTGATCCATTGCAGTGCCTTCCCTGTTATTCCAGCTTGGTCCTCCAGTTTTTGCACTAATCGCTTGTGTGGTACTGTGTCAAACGCCTTCTTGCAGTCTAAGAAAGTGCAATCCACCCACCCCTCTCTCTCTTCTCTTACTGCTGTCACCATGTCATAGAACTCCAGTAGGTTTGTGACACAGGATTTCCCGTCTCAGAAACCATGTTGTCTGCTAGTGGTGAGATCATTCCTTTCTAGATGTTCCACCATTCTTCTCCTGACAATCTTTTCCATGATTTTGCATGCTATACATGTCAGTGACACTGGTCTGTAGTTTAGTGCTTCATGTCTGTCTCATTTTTTAAAGATTGGTACCACATTTGCTGTCTTCCATGCCTCAGGCAATCTCCCTGTTTCGATAGATGTATTGAATATTGTTGTTAGGGGTACACATAGCGCCTCTGCTCCCTCTCTCAGGACCCATGGAGAGATGTTATCTGGCCCCATTGCCTTTGAGGTATCTAGCTCACTCAGAAGCCTCTTCACTTCTTCCTCGGTTGTGTGCACTGTGTCCAGCACATGGTGGTGTACCCCACCTCTCCGTCTTTCTGGAGCCCCTTCTGTCTCCTCTTTGAACACTTCTTTGAATCTCTTGTTGAGTTCCTCTCATACTTCACTGTCATTTCTTGTTGTCTCTCCTCCTTCCTTCCTTAGCCTGATTACCTGGTCTTTGACGGTTTTCTTCCTGATGTGGCTGTATAACAGCTTCGGGTCAGATTTGGCTTTTGCTGCTATGTCGTTTTCATATTGACGTTGGGCCTCCCTTCTTATCTGTGCATATTCGTTTCTGGCTCTACGACTGCTCTCCTTATTCTCCTGGGTCCTTTGCCTTCTATATTTCTTCCATTCCCTAGCACACTTGGTTTTTGCCTCCTTGCATCTTTGAGTGAACCATGGGTTCATCCTGGCTTTTTCATTATTCCTGTTACCCTTGGGTACAAACCTCTCCTCAGCCTCCTTGCACATTGTGACTACATATTCCATCATCTCATTAACTGGTTTCCCTGCCAGTTCTCTGTCCCACTGAACCTCATTCAGGAAGTTCCTCATTCCTGTGTAGTCCCCTTTCCTGTAGTTTGGTTTCATTCGTCCTGGCCTTCCTGATTTCCCCTCCACTTGTAGCTCTACTGTGTATTCGAAGCTCAAAACCACATGATCGCTGGCCCCAAGGGGTCTTTCATATGTGATGTCCTCAATATCTGCACTACTCAAGGTGAATACTAAATCCAGTCTTGCTGGTTCATCCTCTCCTCTCTCTCTTGTAGTGTCCCTTACGTGTTGGTGCATGAAGTTTTCCAGTACCACCTCCATCATCTTAGCCCTCCATGTATCTTGGCCCCCATGTGGTTCCAAGTTCTCCCATTCGATCTCCTTGTGGTTAAAGTCGCCCATGATCAAGAGCTTTGCCCTACATGTATGAGCTCTTCTGGCCACTGCAGCCAGTGTGTCAACCATCGCTCTATTGCTCTCGTCATACTCTTGCCTTGGCCTCCTGCTGTTCTGTGGTGGGTTATACATCACTGCAATTATCACCTTGGGACCTCCAGAGTGAAGCGTTCCCGCCATACAATCACTTTCTTCTCCGCTGTCTCCTCTCTCCAGCTCATCAAAATTCCATCGGTGTTTGATCAGCAATGCCACTCCTCCCCCCCCCTGTTCCTTCTGTCTTTCCTCAGGATCTGGTATCCCGTTGGGAAGATGGCATCTGTTATCATACCTGTAAGTTTGGTTTCTGTGATTGCTATGATGTCTGGTGATGCCTCTTTGACTCTTTCGTGCCACTCCTCCCACTTGTTTGTTATTCCATCAGCGTTTGTGTACCATACCTTCAGTTTCCTTTCCAACACTGTGGTTTGGGGAGCCTGTGGGGGTGGGAGACCTGGTAGTATACTGTGGGATTCTATGGTTGGGGGTTGGGTGGAAGCTGTGGGTATGGATTGTATTGTGTGTTGGGATGGTGTGATAGGTTGTGGGGTTCTGAAGATAGTTGTGTGTGTGCTTGCTCTTGCTGCTCTGTTCTGCTCTGACTGACCTCTGCTGGTTCCATCCTTGTCTCCTTTCCTAGCTCCTCAGCTGCTGTCTCTCTTTTTGTGTTCTGTCTCTATCTAGGAACACCTTCTTGTACTCTTCCGAGCTTCTCAACCGTGGTTTTTCTTGGAGGATCCTGTTCCGCACTGTTTCTGTCCTGAGAATCAGCATGATCGGTCGGTTTCTCCCCTTCAAGTACCCCCCTATTCTCTGAAAATTTACAATCTCGTCCATGTCTTCTCCCCCTATTTCCGTGATGATTTTCTCAATCTCCTTTCTTTCTTCCTGCCGTCTTTCAGTGTGTGTCCTTTCCTCTCTCTCCTGAAGCCCATGGATAAACACTGATTTTGCCCTTTCCTCCTCCCATTGCCTCTCCCTCTGACTCTGGTTCCTGTCTGTATGTGGCCATTTTCTCCCTTGATTTTTCCAGTGGCTCTTGGTAGCATGGTTGTGCCTCAGCATTCGACTTATCTCCCTCTCCATCTGCACCCATCTGCTCTTCCCTTTCACTCCCTGGCCCTTCTTTGCAGGCTGATAGGACCTTAGCATATTTCATATCTCCTTCCTTCCTGTTCAGCCTCTCAGCTTCGTATGGTGTGTCTTCTCTGGTCACTACCCCTGAGACTTGCTTCAGCCTGTTTACCTCAAATTCTAGGACCTTTACCCTGGCTACTGCAGTTTCGACTTGTGCCTCCCAATTCTTCTTCTCCTTCTCCAACCTCTTTTCCCATTTCACAGAGAGCTCTTTCTCCATTTTTCAGAAAGCTCTCCTAATTTTCTCTCCCATTCTTGTTCTATCCTTTTCCACTGCTCCTCCATCCATTCCTCCCTACCAGTATCATTGTCATCTGATCCCTGATTCCTGCGAGCCCCAACCATTTTTTTTTTTTTTTATTAAAAGAGAAAGTGAAAAAGAAAAAAGAGGGAGAGAGTGAGAGAGAGGGAGAAAGAGAGAGAAGGGGAGGGTAGGAGGGGAAAAGGGGGAGAAAGTGAGAGAGAGAGGGGGGAGTGACAAGGGAATAGAGGGAGAGAGAGAGAATAGGAAGAGAGAGAGAAAGAGAGGAAGAGAGAGAGAGGGGGAGAGAGAGAGGGGAAAGGGAGGGAGAGAGAGGAAGAGAGAGGAAGAGAGAGAGAGTGAGAGGAAGAGAGAGAGGAAGAGGGAGAGGAAGAGAGAGAGGAAGAGGGAGAGGAAGAGAGGATGAGAGAGAGAGAGAGAGAGAGAGAGAGAGAGAGAGAGAGAGAGAGGGAGAGAGAGAGAGGGAGAGGGAGGCGGGGGGGGGGGAAGGGTTAGAGGATCACTTCACAGGAAGGTGTGAAATCCTGTATATGGGTGTGTGTGTGTGTGTGTGTGTGTGTGTGTGTGTGTGTGTGTGTGTGTGTGTGTGTGCTTGTGTGTGTGTTTGTGTGTGTGCTTGTGTGTGTGTGTGTGTGTGTGTGTGTGTGTGTGTGTGTGTGTGTGTGTGTGTGTGTGTGTGTGTGTGTGTGTGTGTGTGTGCGTGTGTGTGTGAGTGTGCTCGTGTGTATGTGTGGCCCCACTTCTAAGTATTCATACTGCTAATAAATATCAGTAGTAATACCCGTATTTCTAAAACTACCAACAGTGATTCTATCACTTATCACTTCTACTTATAAAACACAGAAAGTAATTAGGTTGTAAAATTTAGCTTGTCTGAGCTTCTAGGAGTGTCTGACGTCACCCTCACTAGGCTTCCCCTCGCTAGGCTGCTCCTCGCTAGTCAACACTATCTTCACCTTATCTATGCTATTTCTGCTCTAATTCTGGTAATAGCTTGCAGGAGTGAGTGACCAGTATCTAACAGTGACGCAAGGCAGGATTCAGAACCCCCAAAACAACCCCAACAGGTGAGTGATACTTAAGCTGGCAGTGATGCGATGACAAGTTGCCAGATGCTGAAGACGTAGCCTTCTATCACTATTTTGAAAATTCTTCTCCTGTGATCTTTATAACCGTATATGCTCATGCATCCCGCGTCCCTCAATGTCACTTATGATAGAATACACTTCACTTATATTGGAATACACTTCACATTCGGTGTTACACTTTATATGTATAATGTCACACAACTGTTGTGACGTCACTGTTTCAGCAGGCCTAATGCCACCTTCCCTTGTTATATATTATATTTTTCCTTTCTACTTTTGCTTATTAACTTTTTCACTCTCACTGTATGGTGCCCCACATTTCACTTGTTATCCAATCTCTCGAAATTCTTGAACACCCGCTTCGACACTCACTTGAATCTTTGTATATTTGAATCTGTGTAGCAACAGAAGCCTACTATCCACTAACGGTTTGACACTTTGAAATATTAAAGATTTCAGGCTTCCTCTCGACTTTTTTTAACTAATAACTCTGGTTATCACTCGTAGGATTGTTCACTGACGTTGTCACTACCACTGATTACTGCTAGCAGTTGTTGCACGCCTTAAAAACCACTAAAGTTCTCGGAGCCTTGTGACCCACGTCTGCTGACTGACTGTGTGTGTGTGTGTGTGTGTGTGTTTGTGTGTGTGTGTGTGTGTGTGTGTGTGTGCGTGTGTGTGTTTGTGTGTTTGTGTGTGTGTGTGTGTGTGTGTGTGTGTGTATGTGTGTGTGTGTGTGTGTGTTTGTGTGTTTGTGTGTGCGTATGTGTGTGTGTATGTGTGTATGTGTGTGTGTGTGTGCGTGTGTGTGTTTGCTCACCTAATTGTGGTTCCATGGGCCGAGACTCAGCTGCTGGCCCCGCTTCTTCACTGATCGCTACTAGGTCCTCTCTCTCTCTGCTTCCAGAGCTTTGTCATACCTCGTCTTAAAGCTATGTATGGTCCCCTCCTCCACTTCATCACTTCTTAGGCTATTCCACTTCCTGACTACTCTATGACTGAAGAAATACTTCCTAACATCTCTCTGGCTCGTCTGAATCTTTAGTTTGGAATTGAGACCGCTTGTTTCTGTCCCCTCTCTGGAACAACCTGTCTCTGTCTACCTTATCTATTCCACGCAGTATTTTGTATGTTGTTATCATGACTCCCCTGACCTGCCTGTCCTCCAATGTCGTCAGTCCGATTTCCCTCAGCCTTTCTTCGTAGGACATACCCCTGAGCTCCGGAACTAGCTTTGTTGCAAACCTTTGCACTTTCTCTAATTTCTTGACGTGTTTGACCAGGTGTTGGTTCCAAACTGGTGCTGCATACTCCAGTATGGGCCTGATGTACACAGTGTATAGCGTCTTGAACGATTCCTTACTAAGGTATCGGAACGCTATGCTCAGGTATGCCAGGCGCCCGTTTGCAGCAGCAGTTATCTAGTTGATGTGTGTCTCCGGAGACATGCTCGGTGTTATAGTCACCCAAGGATCTTTTTCTTTGAGCTAGGTTTGCAGTCTTTGGCCACCTAGTCTATACTCTGTCTAGGGTCTTCTTTGCCCTTCTCCGATCTTCATGACTTTGCATTTGGCAGGATTGAATTCAAGAAGCCAGTTTCTGGACCAGGTGCCCAGCCTGTCCAGGTCTCTTTGAAGTTCTGCCTGGTCCTCATCTGTTTTAATTCTCCTCCTTAACTTCACATCATCTGCGAGAAGGGACACCTCTGAGTCTATCCCTTCCATCATGATATTCACATAAACCAGATATAGCACTGGTTCTAGGACCGACCCCTGTGGGACCCCGCTCATCACAGGTGCCCATTGTGATACCTCATCCCGTACCATGAATCGTTGTTGCCTCCCTGTCAGATATTCTCTGATCCATTGCTGTGCCCTTTGTGTTATACGCGCCTGATCCTCTAGTTTCTGCGCTAGTCTCTTGTGAGGAACTGTGTCAAAGGCCTTCGAGCAGTCCAAGTGTGTGTATGTGTGTGTGTGTGTGTGTGTGTGTGTGTGTGTGTGTGTGTGTGTGTGTGTGTGTGTGTGTTTATGTGTGTGTGTGTGTGTGCGTGTGTGTGAGTGTGTGTGTGTGTGTGTGTGTGTGTGTGTGGTGTGTGTGTGTGTGTGTTTGTGTGTGTGTGTGTGTGTGTGTGTGTGTGTGTGTGTGTGTGTGTGTGTGTGTGTGTGTGGTGTGTGTGTGTGTGTGTTTGTGTGTGTGTGTGTGTGTGTGTGTGTGTGTGTGTGTGTGTGTGTGTGTGTGTGTGTATGTGTGGTGTGTGTGTGTGTGTGTGTGTATACTCATCTAATTGCACTCACCTAATTGTGGTTGCATTGGTCGAGACTCAGCTCCTGGCCCCGCCTCTTCACTGATCGCTACTAGGTCCTCTCTCTCTCTCTGCTTCCTGAGCTTTGTCATACCTCGTCTTAAAGCTATGTATGGTTCCTGCCTCCACTACGTCACTTGCTAGGCTATTCCACTTCCTGACGACTCTTTGACTGAAGAAATACTTCCTAACATCCTTGTGACTCGTCTGAGTCTTCAGCTTCCAATTGTGACCCCTTGTTTCTGTGTCCCTCTCTGGAACATCCTGTCACTCTCCACCTTATCTATTCCACGCATTATCTTGTATGTCGTTATCATGTCTCCCCTGACCCTTCTGTCCTCCAGTGTCGTCAGTCCAAGTTCCCTCAACTTTTCATCGTAGGACATTCCCCTGAGCTCTGGAACTAGCCTTGTTGCAAACCTTTGCACTTTCTCTAACTTCTTGACGTGCTTGACGAGGTGTGGGTTCCAAACTGGTGCTGCATACTCCAGTATGGGCCTGACGTGCACAGTGTACAGTGTATTTAACGATTCCTTGTTAAGGTATCGGAACGCTATTCTCAGGTTTGCCAGGCGCCCGTATGCTGCAGCAGTTATCTCGTTGATGTATGCCTCCGGAGACGTACTCGGTGTTATGGTCACCCCAAGATCTTTCTCCTTGAGTGAGGATTGCAGTCTTTGTCCACTTAGCCTATACTCTGTCTGCGGTCTTCTTTGCCCTTCCCCAATCTTCATGACTTTGCATTTGTGTGTGTGTGTGTGTGTGTGTTTACGTTGTTATTCTTCTAGAATATTTTAGCCATTAGTGGACAGTCCAACACAGAGATCACCATAGTTCCTTATCTCCCTTATTATTGACTCATTCTCACACTACCATTTATCATACTTTAAAAAATATGTTTTCGGTAATTTGAAAAGGAAATGTAAAAAAAAATTGCTATCGTAAGTTGTCCCTCGCTTCAAGAAAGGCCTTAAGAGTTATTCTTATGACGCCATGTATCCTAGTAAGAGGTACCATGCATATATTACCAATAAATATATTCACTTGTTCAAACATTAATAATAACTTTTATGAGCGAATCTTAATATTTAGATATATAAATAAATAAATAGGATAGGTTAGCCATTCTGATGTCGATTATAAATGGTATAGTAATACCGACAAACTATAAGGTACACAGGTACCCTTATACATGTGTGTATATATATATATATATATATATATATATATATATATATATATATATATATATATATATATATATATATATATATATATATATATATATATATATATATATATATTATTGTAACCATGAGCAAGTGGTACTGATCAATAACAACACTGCGCAAGCCAAGGATTCGAATCCATGTTGTACTGACCTCCCTCATGGTAAGCGAGAATCACATGGGGCAAATGGCCATAAAATTAGAAATTCAAACAAAACTCCCTAGAGTGGGTAGAGTATCTCAATATAAGTTGAATGAGGCCATATAAATGGAATTCTGATGGTTAGTTTTCGTGGAATTGCTAATCTCCGAAAGGCGAAAATTTTCGCTCTTGCCCGACATGGGGAGTATAAATTTAAATGTTGCAAACTCGCAATTGTTAATAAAACACCCAATAACTATTTTTTAAATTTATTATACAAACACAAAATATCAAAAACATAAATGGAATTTGTATCAAAACATTTTGTAATTATTAGAAAAATATGAAAATGAAACAAACAGCAACAAGGACACATTGCAAAGGGATAAAATTTGCAAGTCCCATATTCCTGAGATTCATGAGGAAAAGCAATTATTCTAAATTGCTAATTGATAGTTCATGTTCATATGCCGACAAAGGATCATTTTGGAGGTCAACCTGGGACCATAATCATAAATATCTTCCTCATCAGGATTCTCCTCGATTGTAATACCTTTCTTTTTCTTGACTAATTTCTGCTTTTTGTCTGGCCTTTCTTCCTCCTCATCACTTGACACCTCTGCATCCAGTGGCAAGTATTCATCACCACTATCCAGCAATTCTGATTCATCTACCTCTGGTTCTGAGTCACTGTCCTCCAAAATGCAGACATATTTTGACCTGGTGCTGGAGGGCTCCCCATAAAACAATTTCTCATTGATCTGGAAGGACAATAAAAACCTTCTGTATAGATCCAGACCACTACAGAGTTCATATATGCAATAGAAATTTTTTTATAAATATTTATTTTACTGAAAGTGAACTATGTCACTAAAAGGGCAGCAAGGAAAATTCGCGCATCCTTTGTTGCACTTTTTTCAACTGCTACACTCACATTATGCTTCACACGGACTTTATGTATATATCAAAATATGCCTAAATTATCCATGTACACACTAAACACAACAATCAGTACTTACCAACATTGTAGAGGGTAAAATCCAAGAGTATATTAGTGACACTGGATGGAAAAAACCCACTCTAAGCGACGCCTAGCAACACGTGTTTATATTTTGTTCTCTCAACCAATGGGAAGCCAGCAAACGCCATCACCACTTAGATGAAGTGACTCAGGGAAGGCTTGGATTGGTTAGAATTAAAAAGATCAGGAATCCAGATGCGCGGCGTATGTAGGATGACACGCGCAAACTTGCACGTGTTTAAGCAAGAAAAATTTTGCTGCAGTGCGACAAAGGGTTAAATCACAGTACCACCCATCCCTACAAGACTGGCACAGCCAGCACCGAGCTAAATGTTGGACCGCCATCCGAAGGCATACGGAGGTGTGGGAGCTTCTAAGCTAATTTCATTCTCATCCCTATTCGGTGAACTAGCCTCAAGAGCAGCATATATATATTATTGTAACCACGAACGAGTGGTATTGATCAATAACAACACTGCGCTTGCCAAGGATTCGAACCCATGTTGTACTGGCCTGCCTCATGGTAAGCGAGAACCACATGACACTTTAAACCACAGGACCACCCAACTCTACAAGAATGGCACAGCCAGCACAGAGCTAGCTGTTGGACCGCCATCCAAGGGCATACGGAGGTGTGGGAGCTTCTTAGCTAATTTCATTCTCATCCCTGTTTGGTGTACTAGCCTCACGAGCAGCATTTAGTGCAGTGTTGTTATTAATCAATACCACTCGTCTGTGGTTACAATAATATATGAATGCTGCTCGTGAGGCTAGTAAACCAAACAGGGATGAGTATGAAATTAGCTTAGAAGCTCCCACACCTCCGTATGCCCTCGGATGGCGGCCCAACAGCTAGCTTTGTGCTGGCTGTGCCATTCTTGTAGGGTTGGGTGGTCCTGTGGTTTAAAGCATCATGTGGTTCTCGCTTCCCATGAGACAGGCCAGTACAACATGGGTTCGAATTCTTGGCTAGTGCAGTGTTGTTATTGATATATATATATATATATATATATATATATATATATATATATATATATATATATATATATATATATGCAAGGAATTCGCGAGAGCAGGCGAAATATACACAAACACTGATCTCTGGCTGAAGGAGACTCTAACCTACGAACCTTAGGACAAAGTATGCAGTACTTTACCAATCTACCCACACTGGACAATACCTTAGCGTGTAGCATGCGTTACACGTTTGATCCAAGGCAGCCAGCTTTCAGGGAGAAGGCTTACAGCGTTTCACCTCATCCCCTGCATGCATCAGCCTTACTAGAGATTTGAACAATGCAAGGAATTCGCTAGAGCAGGCGAAATATACACAAACACTGATCTCTGGCTGAAGGAGACTCGAACCTACGAACCTTAGGACAAGGTACGCACTGCTTTACCAATCTACCGACACTGGACAATACTTTGGCGTGTAGCATGCGCTACACGTTTGATCCAAGGCAGCCAGCTTTCAGGGAGAAGGCTTACAGCTTTTCATCTCATCCCCTGCATGCATCAGCCTTACTAGAGAGTTGAACAATGCAAGGAATTCGCTAGAGCAGGCGAAATATACACAAACACTGATCTCTGGCTGAAGGAGACTCGAACCTACGAACCTTAGGACAAGGTACGCAGTGCTTTACCAATCTACCCACACTGGCTGCCTTGGATCAAATGTGTAGCGCATGCTACATGCCAAGGTATTGTCCAGTGTGGGTAGATTGGTAAAGCACTGCATACCTTGTCCTAAGGTTCGTAGGTTCGAGTCTCCTTATTGTATATATATATATATATATATATATATATATATATATATATATATATATATATATATATATATATATATATATATATATATATATATATATATATATATATATATATATATATATACAATAAGATCACAATAAACAGGTGATATCAGAATTTGCAAAACAACCACTGTGAAAGAATAGCGGAATTCCAAGCGTTTTCATAACCATTCATATTATCAAGAAACTATAAAAAAATGCATCAAAGGAAGGCACATAAAGGGTCAAGACTACACCTCACCATTACATCCCACAACAAAGCAACGTCTCATGCACGCTTGACGTCACCCGGCTCTGTGAAACCCCCCAATACTCTACCTAAGAATCAAGATTTATTACTTGTTTAATGTATCATTAAATTCTTCCCAAATTTTATTAATTATAAATGAATCCAATATATATAAACCAAAGGAAATATTCATATTTACAAAACTGCTTTTTATGAAAAATGATTCAATTATATTCCTGTCGACCATTGATTTGCCTGATACAATTTTCAGAGCCTTTTGAAAATCAGTTGAATGGTTAAAATCTTTCACATGAATAAATAGAGCATTAGAATCTTGTCCAGTTCTAATGCTATATTTATGCTGCTTTAATCTTATTTCGAGACTTTTACCAGCTTGACCATAATAAACTTTATCATTAATTTTACAAGAAATCTTATAAACACATCCTTCGGAATTTTTGGGTGAATTCTTTACCAAAAGTTTTTTTTTTTACTGCTTCAAGAAATTTGTTCATCTATGAACTCTGGACTACAAATACGCAAAGCTCTCAAAATGATTGATGAGAAAACCCACAGTTTAACTCTATTGTAGATGAATGGTTAAAAGAACCGACACGTTGTTAAATTAGATGCATGTGCAACTCTTGGGTATCTTTACTGAGGAAACGTTTCGCCAGACAGTGGCTTCATCAGTCCATACAAAGGATAAACTTGAAGAACAGGAGGAGAATGAGGTAATCAGTCCCTCAACCTTGAGCCGATGTGGTCAGTCTATCAATCTTGAATAGAATACGGCATATGAGTGGAGAAGCAGCTTATAAACCGTATGGCAGGAGAGGTGCAGCAGTCGTAGGTGGTGTCACATTTGTCCAATGTGGAAGTAGGTCGTGCCCAAGAGTTAGGCAAGCGAAGAATTCCCAAGTATTAAGATCTAATTTAACAACGTGTCGGTTCTTTGAACCATTCACCTACAATCCTGTCAGACACTGCAGCTTCTTGGGATACACAAATAATCCGCACATAAAAGAGAGAAGCTTTCGATGACGTTTCGGTCCGACTTGGACCGACCGACAGACCGACTTGGTCCAAGTCGGACCGAAACGTCGTCGTAAGCTATTCTCTTTTATGTGCGGGTTATTTGTGTATCGTTCCAGTCACGGTATTGTGCCTTTTTTGTTATTTAACTTCTTGGGATCTTAATACTTGGGAATTCTTCGCTTGCCTAACCCTTGGGCACGACCTACTTCCACATTGGACAAATGTGACACCACCTACGACTGCTGCACCTCTCCTGCCATACGGTTTATTAGCTGCTTCTCCGCTCATATGCCGTATTCTATTCAAGATTGACAGACTGACCACATCGACTCAAGGTTGAGGGACTAATTACCTCATTCTCCTCCTGTTCTTCAAGTTTATCCTTTGTATGGACTGATGAAGCCACTGTGTGGCGAAACGTTTCCTCAATAAAGATACCCAAGAGTTGCACATGTGTCTAATTTAACAACAGTTTAACTCTATCTTGATGTGAAGAATTATAGTGTATATAGGAACAGTTATTTGTAGGTTTTCTGTAAATTTTAAATTTAAAGTCATTGTTACCCTTAATAATTAAAACATCTAGAAAAGGCAATGAGTTATTTTCTTACAACTCAACAGTAAAGTTTATAGAATGAGCTAAGCTATTCAATTTAACAAGGAAATGATTTATATCTTTATTCTTATGCATACTGCACAAAATATCATCAACATATCTGAACCACTTAGCTCTATTAGGGAGGATTGTGTTAAGCAATCTTGTTGGAATTTTTTGAAACAAGTTTGCTTAACACAATCCTCCCTAATAGAGCTAAGTGGTTTAGATACATTGATGATATTTTGTGTCTTATGCCAAAGAATGTAGATATAAACCATTTCCTTGTTAAATTAAATAGCTTAGCTCATTCTATAAACTTTACTGTTGAGTTGTTAGAAAATAACTCATTGCCTTTTCTAGATGTTTTAATTATTAAGGGTAACAATGACTTTAAATTTAAAATTTACAGAAAACCTACAAATAAACTTTACTTTATCGTGATTTAAAGCAAATTAAATTTTTGCACTATTGTAAACTTACAATGCTCGAATCTTCACTCAAACAATTTAATTTCACTCTCTGCCTTTGCCGAATTAGCAACCGCCTCTTTTGAACATTTGAAGCTGAATTTTTTTGAAAGTTATTTGAACCATTTAAGGTAAATGTGATATGTATGCAAAGGATGGGGATCATCTCTCTGGGGCTGGTGTGGTTGCATTAGCATTAGCCAATTCGATTGAGAGGGTCAGTGATGACTTGTCTAGGACTTTAAACTGATAGATTATGCATGTATGGGTGTTTGCAGGAAACAGTTATGCTGCGGTACTAGGGTTGAGAACAGTAGATATTATCATGTTACCCCAGGGATACATTTAAAAGGCAATATTCAAAATAAAATTGCTAGTGAAGGCAAAATAACTGTTCAACAAATGAGGAGAGATAGTAGAGGGCAACGAGTGACTAGCTTCCTAAAGGTTTATTATACACATAGTAGGAGTCTAAGAAATGATAGATGAGCTAAGATTACTTGCAAGTTCAGGTAATATAGATATTATTGCTATAATGGAGACCTGGTTCAACTTGAAAGATAGAAAAATGCCTTCTGAATGCAACAGAGTTAAAACTATTCCACCCTGACAGGGTCAACAGTAAGGGTGGTGGAGTGGCGATGTGTGTCAGAGATAATTTAAATTGTTGTGTTAGACAAGATATAAGATTAGAAACATTGGACACAGAATCTGTTTGGATACAGTTTGTCGAGGGTCGTGAAAAATTAATTTTTGATGTGATTTATAGTCCCCCAAACCTTGGTAGGGAGTGCGGTAAGCTACTATGGGACGAAATTCATGAGTTAATGAGATATTTAAACTTTAGACATATTGACTGGAACAATGTGACAGGAAATCTTGAGTCTAGTGACTTTATATGGTTCAGGATTGCTTTGTAAAACAGTTTGTGAAAGAACCAACTGGAGGAAACAACCTGCTTAACTTCGTTCTTGCCAACAAAGAATCACAAAGTATTAATCTTGAGGTTAATGATGAGTCTGGGAAAAAAGATCACAAATCACTTAGTTTCAATATATCATGGAATTACTCAGATAACTGCAATCAAGTCTCTGTCCCAGACTTCTGCTTAGCCGAATTCATAGGACTGAGAAATTACCTGGGTGATCTAAATTGGGATGACCTGACTATAGGTCAGGTAAGTTGTATTGGTTGCCAGTATGACGTATTTCAGAGCATAATTCTAGCTGCCCAGACAACTTTTGTTCTGAGTACTGAAATTAGATCTAACAAAAATGATCCCAAATGGATAAACAATAGATTTAAACATCTTATTGGTCAAAAGAGAGGTATATATAGGCGTATCAAAAGAGGAAATGGGCAGTTAAGAAATCTATATTTTCAGTTAAAGAGAAATATAAAAAATGGAATAAGAAAAGCAAAAAGGGATCATGAGGCTAAAGTCGCAAGGGATTCAAAGACTAACCCAAAAGGGTTCTTTCAGGTATACAGAAGTAAGATCAGGGGCAAGATAGGCCCACATAAAAGTTACTCAGATTAGATCACTGACAATAATAAGGAAATGTTTGAACTTTGCAACATTTACTTCCTCAGTTTTTACTCAGGAAGATACAAGCGAAATTCCAGAAATAATAAATTTTGTAGAACAGGATGATAACAAACTATGCACGATTGGGGTAACTAGTCATATGGTCCTCAGACAAATAGAGAAATTAAAACCTAGCCAATCCCCAGGCCCTGATGGATTGTTTGCAAGAGTTTTAAAGGAATGTATCATATCACTACAAACTTGCATAGTGCCGGACAAGTGGAATATGGCAAAAGTAATATCTATTTACAAGACAATTGACAGGTCCTTAGCTTCGAACTATAGACCAAAAAGCCTTACCTCCATAGGGGAAAAACTTATAGATCAATAATTGACGAAGCAATTCGTAGCCATCTCGAAAGGCATAAATTGATTAATGAATCTCAGCACGGTTTTACAAAGGGGCGTTCCTATCTGACGAATTTATTAAAAATTTTTACTAAGGTTTTTGAGGAGGTGGATCATGGTACTGAATATAATATTGTGTATATGGACTTCAGTAAGGCTTTCTATAGAGTTCCACATCAGAGGCTATTGAGGAAACTTAGGAGGCAGTCAGGCAATTTTCCTCGCGCTCTCAAAAAAATAGAAAAATTATGGAAATTGAGTTATATATACAGAAAAATATCTTAACTCTTTGGCAACACAATGGTACAAGAATCAATGTTCTACGACGTTTCTACAAGAAATTATAGTCATTTATATCAGGTATGGTGACGGCGATATGGGTACATAAGAACATAAAAAAGAAGGAACACTGCAACAGGCCTACTGGCCCAAGCAGAGCAGGTCCATGTTTCCCCATGGATTAGACCAATGACCCCTCCCCCCCCGGATTATCCCAATGACCCACCCAGTCTGGTCATCCCCACTCAAGGATGGAGCACTGCACCAGACCCAGCAGCACAAGCTAGTCAGGTCAACTCTCACCCACCCACACCCACTCATGTATTTATTTAATCTATTTTTAAAACTACACAACGTTTTAGCCTCAATAACTGTACTCGGGAGTTTGTTCCACTCATCCACAACTCTATTACCAAACCAGTGTGTCTGCTCACAGCCCATATATTTTTTGGAATTTTTTCCTTGTGTTTTAAAGCTTTTTCTTGCATTATTCTTTCTAATATATATAATAACTGACTATTTGGCATCATATAAGAGTAGGCGGAGCTTATCCGTAGAGTGCCAGCCAATCAGGAAGCATCTGGGAACACTGGGCCGTATTCCCGCTCCAGAGAGAGCCAGGAGAAATCACTTCATTATTACGCTTACATCAACTTATATATCAACTCAACGGCTTATTTATCTGTCAGAATTGATCTAATATGATTAATTAACACTATAAATAACATACAAACATGTTATATACTCTAGACTGAATAAAATAGGATTTAATATGGCAAGAGATTATCGGGAATATTTCGACATAACTGAGTTACTCCTCTCCAAGTCGTCTTTGAGAAAGAGAAAATGGCATTTTGAAGAGGATAACTGCACTAGAACACCAGTTTACTAAGAAATACACCCAAACAAACACGATTTTCGCGATTTTTTTTTTTTTGAGACGGTGGGCCGGCCGGCGTTCCAGGCCAATATCTCGAAAGTAACTTATTCACTTATTGTACCTATTTCTCCTTTATTACTTAATTAAATGGAATAATATTAACAGAAATTGTAGAAATAAAAGGACCCCAATGGAAATAAGTCACTCAGTCTGACTTTTTTGGGTTATCCTAGGTTCTCTACACATATGCTGCTATGTATGATAATCTATGTAACTGTATTTGTGTATACCTGAATAAACTTACTTACTGATTTCTCTAATATCCTTCGGGTCATTTTTGGAAATATTCCAAAAACTTTGGGAGTTATGTGGGAGTAAAGGGCAGATTTTTTGCAACATTCCAGGAACTTACAAACTTTATTTTTTTTGTGAAATAAAGATAAGTTATTTAAAGAAAAGTTACTATTAGCAAATTCGTTTAAGCATTGTTCTCCCGGCACCAAGTGTCCAAACAACCTTACGTAGTCCCATATAGGAATAAAGGTGGGCACAAGGGCATTTTCAGTATATAGTCCTTTTTCAGTCTTTTCTCAGTTGTTGTTTGAGGTATATTTTTGATAAATATTTTCAAGAAAGAGTGAAAACACTTTGTCTTTTGCACCAAAACTGGAGGAAATCGGAAGATAAAAAAAAAAAATTAATTGCCTGACTGCCTCCTTATGTCACACTGAATAGGAGAATTTTTTCCGGGTAGAGGCATGGCTGACAAATAGGCAGCAGAGAGTTTGCATAAATGGGGAGAAATCAGAATGGGGGCACTTCGCAAGCGGTGTTCCTCAGGGGTCAGTGTTGGGCCCGTTGTTGTTCACAATTTACATAAACGACATAGATGAGGGAATTTAATAGCGACATAAGCAAATTTGCTAATGACACCAAAATAGGCCGTCCAATTCATTCTAATGAGGACATTAGAACACTCCAGGACGATTTGAATAGACTGATGCTGTGGTCCGAGATGCAGTTTAAAACAGACAAATGCAAAGTTCTAAATGTTGGACAGGAAAATAACCATGCCACATATAAACTAAATAATGTTGATCTTAATATTACTGATTGCAAAAAGGATTTAAGAATTCTAGTTAGCAGTAACCTGAAACCAAGACAAAAGTGTACAAGTGTTCGCACTCTCTAGAAAGGCGTAGAATTAGGGGGGGGAGGGATATGATTGAGGTGTATAAATGGAAAACGGAAATAAATTAAGGGGATGTAAATAGTATGCTAAAAATATCTATGTTATGAATGGTTTTGAAAACGGGCCAGTTGAAGAATTGAGACACTTATGCAATATGTTGGAAGGTATAAGGAGGAGTTTGAGGTAATCAGTCTCTCAGCCTGGAATCTATGTGTTCAGTCCATCACTCTTCTAGGTAGTTCAGCATAGGGCCAGAGAGGTGGCTTATATTCTGTAATCAGGTGAGTCGAAGCAGGAGGAGGCGGGATCACAGTGGGACCATCCACTATTGTAAGTAGATCTTCGTCTATAGGTTGTACAAGTGTTGAAGAATTCTTTGTAATAAAATTCCATGATCTTGTTGCAAGTCTTCAACTTGTCCGTTTTCAAAACCATTCTTCACATCTGTCAGACACTGCAACATCATGGAATCTTAATGCAAAGAATTCTTCAACACTTGTCTAACCTTTCAACGACGACCTACTTACACAACTGGATGGTCCCACTGTGATCCCGCCTCCTTCTGCTAAGACTCACCTGACTGCAGTGTATGTGCCACCTCTCTGGCCCTATTCTGTACTTCCTACACATCGATTCCATGATGAGGGACTGATTACCTCAAACTCCTTCTCTCGTTATGTCCTTCCTCCATTGTATCGGACTAATGAAACCACTGTGTGGCGAAACGTTTCTTCAATAAAAATTCCCATATGTTGCATAAGTGTCTAAAAATGAATAGCCTAGACAGAACCCTCAGCAATGACTTTAAGTTGGAAAAATTCAGATTCAGGAAGGATATAGGAAAGCACTGGTTTGGTAATAGAGTTGTGAATGAGTGGAACAAACTCCCGAGTACCGTCATAGAAGCTAAGACGTTGTGTAGTTTTAAAAATAGGTTAGATAAATACATGAGTGGGTGTGGGTGAGGGAGAGTTAGACCTGACTAGCTTGAATTACTAGGTCAGATCCCGTGCTCCTTCCTTACGTGAATGTGTCCTGACCTGACTAAGTTAGGGCATTGGCTTAAGCCTGTAGGGGAATTGGACCTGCCTCGCTTGGGCCAGTAGGCCTGCTGCAGTGTTTCTTCTTTCTTATATTGTTATGTTCTTTTGCCAGCGAGAGTAACTTCGGTTTTATACCAGGTGAATATGCCAGTTGTTCTACCAGTGAGATACCCATAACCTTAAACAAACGTTGAAAATTTGACACATTATATGTTATGATCTAGAGTTATGAGTGATCAGATAGTAACGTAAGAGAAAGGAAAAAAATCAGGCAAGGTCTTAAAGGTGTCCTTTAAGCATACCTTGATCAAGGAACCTCTGAAATGTTTTCCTTGGTGATAAAAAATAATAATAAACAAAGGGACAGCATATATAAACATTTGATAATTTTAACTTCGACATTAAAACACAGATCACTTTATTTGTATTCAAATATGAAAATTAGCTCTGAAAGAATAATCAAATGGAAAAAAAAAATATTAAAAAAGTTGAAATTTTGACCTTCGTACAAGCACAAAAACTAATGTTTGCTTATGGCAACAACGATCCAAAATTTACCATAAACGAAATGGCTTCATTAGGGGCAAGTGAAGGCAGGACAATAAACGGGAAATATAGATGCTGATTACACTGGAAAAAAAAGCAGGAAAATTGTCTCATGTAATATGAACCTAATTTTTTTGGGAAGATTTCTTTCATATTTTTTGCACTATGCAGCATTTATATACGTTAAGGCGAAATAATAACTGGAATGAGTTTACATTGTTTTACACAAAACTGAGATAAGGTGGGATACCCGTGAGAGTCATTCACAGTAAGATGTAGCAGAGTTTCGCTCTTTACCTCCTCTTAACTCATGTAAGATTTTCAGCACAAAGTATGTGAGAGCTCGAACCTCCGTTGAGATATTCACGTAGAGTACCGACTATAACATCGGAGTTGTATTCATCAAGTTGTAGTTGACGTAGTTGACGTAGTTGGTGCAGTTGACTGTTAGGATGGGGATTTTCAGAGGTTTACTTCCAATAGCGATTCGTCACACCAACTCTTCAGCATGTCCAGGACAATTATTATACAGTCCTTCCTGGTCTAGTCCCAGGTTTTAATGTTCTTACTAGTTTTACATAATCAGCGACCAGGCACTTAACTCTCTTAATTTCATATGTCATGACGATGACATACACAAGAAACAGTAATAGGGCAGGTACTGACACTTCATTCCGTTCATCTTAAATACTCCGTGATACAGTGTATTGTTTTAACTGCAATTACTGTCTGTTCCTCCAGCTTTTGTGTAAATCTCTTATGAGGCATTGAGTGGAATACGTTCTCATAATAGTAAAAATATTTAATATGAGTGCATGTACTCACCTAGTTGTACTCACCTAGTTGAGGTTGCAGGGGTCGAATCCAAGCTCCTGGCCCCGCCTCTTCACTGGTCGCTACTAGGTCACTCTCCCTGTACCGTGAGCGTTATCATACCTCTGCTTAAAGCTATGTATGGATCCTGCCTCCACTACATCGCTTCCCAAACTATTCCACTTCCTGACTACTCTGTGGCTGAAGAAATACTTCCTAACATCCCTATGATTCCAACTGTTTCCCCTTGTTACTGTGTCAAATCTCTGGAACATCCTGTATTTGTCCACCTTGTCAATTCCTCTCAGTATTTTGTATGTCGTTATCATGTCCCCACTATCTCTCCTGTCCTCCAGTGTCGTCAGGTTGATTTCCCTTAACCTCTCCTCGTAGGACATACCTCTTAGCTCTGTGACTAGTCTTGTTGCAAACATTTACACTTTCTTTAGTTTCTTTACGTGCTTGGCTAGGTATGGGTTCCAAACTGGTGCCGCATACTCCAATATGGGCCTAACGTACACGGTGTACAGGGTCCTGAATGATTCCTTATTAAGATGTCGGAATGCTGTTCTGAGGTTTGCCAGGCACCCATATGCTGCAGCAGTTATTTGGTTGATGTGCGCTTCAGGAAATGTGCCTAGTGTTATACTCACCCCAAGATCTTTTTCCTTGAGTGAGGTTTGTAGTCTCTGGCCCCATAGACTATACTCCGCCTGCAGTCTTCTTTGCCCTTCCCCAATCTTCATGACTTTTCACTTGGTGGGATTGAACTCCAGGAGCCAATTGCTGGACCAGGTCTGCAGCCTGTCCAGATCCCTTTGTAGTTCTGCCTGGTCTTCCATCGAATGAATTCTTCTCATCAACTTCACGTCATTTGCAAACAGGGACACCTAGGAGTCTATTCCTTCCGTCATGTCATTCACAAATACCAGAAACAGCACTGGTCCTAGGACTGACCCCTGTGGGACCCCGCTGGTCACAGGTGCCCACTCTCACACCTCGCCACGTACCATGACTCGCTGCTTTCTTCCTGACAAGTATTCCCTGATCCATTGTAGTGCCTTCCCTGTTATCCTTGCTTGGTCCTCCAGTTTTTTTCACTAATCTCTTGTGTGGAACTGTGTCAAACGCCTTCTTGCAGTCCAAGAAAACGCAATCCACCCGCCCCTCTCTCACTCTCTTGTCTTACTGCTGCCACCATGTTATAGAATTCCAGTAGATTTTTGACACAGGATTTCCCATCCCTGAAACCACGTTGGCTGCTGTTCATGAGATCATTTCTTTCTAGGTGTTCCACCACTCTTCTCCTGATAATCTTCTCCATGACTTTGCATACTATACATGTCAGTGACACTGGTCTGTAGTTTAGTGCTTCATGTCTGTCTCCTTTCCGTTTCCTTTTTTAAATATGGGTACTACATTTGCCAACTTCCATACATCAGGTAGTTGCCCAGTTTCAAGGGATGTATTGAAGATTGTGGTTAGTGGCACACACAGCATTTCTGCTCCATCTCTGAGGACCCATGGAGGAGATGTTGTCTGATCCCATTGCCTATGATGTATCAAGGTCCCTTAGCAGCTTCTTCACCTCATCCTCAGTTGGGTGTATCTCATCTAACACTTGTTGGTATATTCCTTGCTGGCATCCCCCTCTGTTCTTTCCACCCAGAGGCCTTCCTGTCTCCACTGTAAATACTTTCTTAAATCTTTTGTTGAGCTCCTTACATACCTCTTGATTGCTTCTGGTGAGTGCCCCAACTTCTTTCCTCAGCCTGATCACCTGGTCTTCGACATTTGTCTTCCTCCTAATGTGGCTATACAGCAGTTTTGGGTCAGACTTGGCTTTTGATGCTATGTCGTTTTCGTACTGTCGCTGGGCCTCTCTCCTTATCTGTGCATACTCATTTCTGGCTCCTCGACTAGTCTCTCTATTTTCCTGGGTCCTTTGCCTCCTGCATCTTTTCCATTCTCTGTTGCACTTAGTTTTTGCCTCCGTACACCTTCGGATAAACCAACGACTCGCTTTGGTCTTCCCATTATTTGTATTGACCTTGGGAACAAACCTTTCCTCTGCCTCCCTGCATTTTGTTGTTATGTATTCCATTATTTCATTTACTGACTTTCTTGCAAATTCTCTGTCCCACTGAACCTCCTGCAGGAAGTTCCTCATACCTGCGTAGTCCCCCTTTTTATAGTTTGGGTTTTCCCATCCAACTCCTGTTACCCTCTCTACTTGTATTCGAAACACAGAACCATGTGATCACTAGCTCCAAGGGACCTCTCGTATGTGATGTCCTCAATGTCTGAACTGCTCAGGGTGAACAGAAGGTCCAGTCCTGCTGGTTCATCATCCCCTCTCTCTCTGGTAGTGTCCTTAACATGTTGATGCATGAGGTTTTCCAGTACCACACCCATCATCTTGGTTCTCCATGTTTTGGGACCCCCATGTGGCTCTAGGTTTTCCCAATCGATCTCCCTGTGGTTGAAATCGCCCATAACCATTAACTTTGCTCTGCTCGAGTGAGCCCTTCTTGCCATCTCGGCCATTGTGCCCACTATTGTTCTGTTGCTCTCTTCGTATTCCTCTCTTGGCCTCCTTCAGTTCTGTGGTGGATTATATATCACTACAATGACTACCTTATGTTCCCCAGACTGAGGTGTACGTACTATGTAGTCCCTTCCTCCAATCTCGTCCGTGCCTTTCATTTCCTCAAATCTCCATTGGTCTTTTATGATCAGTGCAACCCCTCCTCCCCCTCTGCTCCTTCTATCTTTCCTCAGGATCTGATATTCTGGTGGGAAGATTGCGTCTGTTATTGTCTCATTGAGTTTCGTTTCTGTGATTGCAATGATGTCTTGGGACTTTTCATTGATTCTTTCATGCCATTCCTCATATTCATTCGTTATTCCATCCGCGTTCGTGTACTAAACCTTCAACTTCTTTTCTAATTCTGTGATCCTGAGAGAAGATTGGGGTTGGCGGATCGGGACCCCTGATTGGGCCTATGGGGGGTTGCAGTGGTGGTGGGGCTGAGTTTCCATAGTGGGTTGCTGTATGGGTTGGGTTTGTGTTGTTGTGGGTGACGGCAGAACGATCAGTGTGTGAGTGTCGGTTTAGATTACTCAGTTGCCTTAGGATTATCGCTGTTGGAGTCCTTCTGTGGGTGTGTTTGCCCTTCCACCTGCATCTGGGTGCTCATCTTTGTCATTTCCTCTCGTTCCTCCTTTCGTTTTTGTACTCAATCTTTCAGTATCAACCTTTCCTCTTGTGTTCTGTCTTGATCGAGGTACACACCCTGGTACTCTTGTTTGTCTCTCACTCGTACTTGCTCCTGCAGAATCACGGTTCAAGTTGATTCTGCCTTGAAAATTACTTGGAGAGGCCATTTCCATCCCCTTACAAACCACTCAATTCTCCGAAAATTTGCCACCTGGGTCATGTCTCCCTCACCTATTCCTTTCATGATACCTTCAATCATTGATAAATTAGACACATGTGCAACTCTTGGGTATCTTTATTAAGGAAACGTTTCGCCACACAGTGGCTTCATCAGTCCATACACAAAGAGCATACCGATTTTGTAGTCCTGAGTTTCTTGACGAGGAATGTACATACATTCACCAAACATTCACTGAGTTACATTTTCCTTCTTTTTTCATCAAAGACTGCAAGAAAAGAGCTCTTCAGATCATTAATTCTCCACGCATCAACACCACTCCAAACAAAGTTATAATTCTTCCCAACAGCCAGGTTGCACTGAACATCTCAAAAGTACTTTCACAAGCTAACACCAGAGTCGCCATCGCTTCTAGCACTTCAATAAAGGATATAACCAGGACGAAATCCAAGCACCACGAACCAGTCAATGCAGGAGATTACACTATACCCTGTGGAGGCTGTGACAAGATTTACGTAGGTGAAACAACCAGAAACCTTGACACCCGCCTCAATGAACACATTTACGCATGTAGGAACGATAACCTGAACAACGCCTGTGTACAACACCGAAATTCCACCAATCATCTCAGGAAATTCAGAGACGCCCAATTAGTGATCAAAGAAACAAATTTCCGCAGACGCAAGTGCCTTGAATCAGCACTGATCGCTATTTCAAATACAATTAAGCAAAACAACGGCAGCTTCACCATCTCCGAAGTCTTAGCAAGAATCCTCCTGAAAACAGTAAACCCTGCCATCACATAGTTAAACTACACAAAGCACATTACAGAGAGTGAACACTGAAACAGGCTGCCTCTTTCCAGTCTATATTTGTCCAACCTATTTTTATGTTACCCAAGTAATAGCTTTTATATCCTTTTACTCATGTACGAATTAATTGCTCTACCATATTGTATTACTTTTGTCACTACTACTACTACTACTACTACTACTACTACTACTACTTCCACTAGTGAACATCGAAATGGTACCTCACTAGTATTGCACCTCACTCTGAGCCTTTATATACCTCTCTGTGTCCATGTATTGTTTGTAATGGCTTGATAAAGCTCCTGGAGAGCGAAACGTTGCCACAATAAAATGTCACATTAGTTGCACTTGTGTCCTTTTACTTTACATATTGTCGGTAATTCTACCAACTTTATTACAAGTTGCAGTGTCTGACAGGATTGTTGATGAATGGTTCACAGAACCGACACGTTGATAAATTAGACACATGTGCAACTCTTGGGTATCTTTATTAAGGAAACGTTTCGCCACACAGTGGCTTCATCAGTCCATACACAGGAGAAGCTTGTATGTCGTCATCATGTCTCCCCTGAACCTTCTGTCCTCCAGTGTTGTCAGTCCGGTTTTCCCACCGCCTTTGAGGTGTCAAGTTCGCATAGCAGCTTCTTCACTTCCTCCTTGGTTATATGTACCTCATCCAGCACTTGCTGGTGTACCCCCCTGTTCTGATTTCCTGGAGTCCTACTGGTTTCCACTGTAAATACTTCTTTAAATCTCGTGTAGAGCTCCTGACATACCTCTCGGTCGTTTCTTGTGAATTCCCCATCACCCTTCCTCAATCTGATTACCTGGTTCTTGAGTGTTGTTTTCCTCCTGATGTGGCTGTGCAACAGCTTTGGGTCAGTCTTTACTTTTGATGCTATGTCATTTTCATATTGTCGCTGAGCCTCCCTTCTTATCTGTGCATATTCGTTTCTGGCTCTTCGGTCAATCTCTTTATTTTCCTGAGTTCTCTATCTCCTGTACCTTTTCCATTCTCTAGTGCACCTAGTTTTTGCCTCCCTACACCTTTGGGTGAACCAAGGACTAGTTCTGTTCTTCCCATTATTTCTGTTTCCCTTGGGAACAAACCTCTCCTCTGCCTCCTTGCATTTTATTGCCACATAGTTCATCATTTCTTTTACTGGTTTTCCTGTCAGTTCCCTCTCCCACTGAATGTCTTGAAGGAAGTGCCTCATGCCTGAGTAGTTCCCCCTTTTGTAGTTTGGTTTTTCCCCACCCTATTCCTGCTACTCTCTCCATTTGGAGCTCAACTATGTAGTCGAAGCACAGAACCACATGATCACTAGCTCCCAGGGGCCTTTCATACAAGATATCCTCGATGTCCGAACAACTCAAGGTGAATACAAGGTCCAGTCTTGCTGGTTCATCTTCTCCTCTCTCTCTGGTGTGTCTCTAACATGTTGATGCATGAGGTTTTCCAGTACCACATCCATCATCTTGGCTCTCCATGTTTCGGGACCCCATTTGGGCTCCAGGTTTTCCCAGTCAATCTCCCTGTGATTGAAATCACCCATAACTAGTAACTTTGCTCCCCCCATGTGTGCTCTCCTGGCCACCTCGGCTAGTGTGTCGACCATTGCTCTGTTGCTCTCATCGTTTTCTTCTCTTGGCCTCCTGCAGTTCTGTGGTGGGTTGTACATTACTGCAATTATCACCTTATGTCCCTCAGACTGGAGTGTTCCTACTAAGTAGTCCCTTTCACCCGTACCATCCATTACTTCCATTTTCTCAAAACCCCACTGGTTTTTAATGAGCAGAGCAATTCCTCCTCCCCCTCTCCTCCCTCTGTCTTTCCTGAGGATTTGATATCCGGGTGGAAAG
>NC_091381.1:14880135-14890135 GCF_038502225.1 Cherax quadricarinatus | reverse complement strand
TACTAATCTCCTTGTTTTCCTGGGTCGGTACAGGAGGCATAGTGCGTGTGTGTGTGTGTGTGTGTGTGTGTGTGTGTGTGTGTGTGTGTGTGTGTGTGTGTGTGTGTGTGTGTGTGTGTGTGTGTGTGTGTGTTTGTGTGTGTGTGTGTATGTGTATGAGTGTGTGTGTACTCACCTATTTGTGGTTGCAGGGGTCGAGTCATAGCTCCTGTGTGTGTATGTATGTGTGTGTGTGTGTGTGTGTGTGTGTGAAGTAGAAAGTAACGTTTTAAATATGATTTAGAGAAAAGTGTTACACAGTAAACGTTAACAATATTTTATTAACAAACTGATCAAGGAAACACCTACCAACTCTCATCGTCATTTATAAATCCGCCGGGTGACCATCTGGAGAAGACCGGGGCGCAAGTACCGGCAAATCTCTATTAAATGAATGAATTTATAAATTACTACGGCATAAACTATTTGTATTTTGTAAAGTTAAGAATTTTCTTTAAATAACTTTCCTACTGAGGGAAAATGACATGTAACGTCACCTAGTTTAGGTAAACCTATGAGTTACCTAACGTAACTTACGTAAACCTAGATGTGGGCTGACTTAACTTAGATAAACTTAGAGATAAGCTAACTTACTTAAGCTACTGTAACTACTGTAGTTAACCTAACTTAGGTACACCTTCATGTAACCTAATCCAATCAGGTAAATCTAAATATAACCTAGCATAACATAGAAAAATCTAGATGTATACTAACCTATGTTAGAAAGACCTAGGTTCAAACGAACCTAAGTTAGATAAAACTAGGTAAAGTATTCAAGGCGAAATTTTGAGGTTGTATAATGGTGGATTGCTAGTATGAACTAGTTAGTAATTGTAGTCAAGTCCCATTTTCACTTTCTATTAGACCTATTCTCTCCCAGTTAATTTTCACAAGATCTTTTGTTTACTAGCTGCTACTAGCAAATCATGTGTATAATAGTTCTAGCAAGATTATGTGTGTACTAGGTTTTACTTACAATATTTTCTGAGTACTAGTTAGCTCTAGCAAGATCTTGCGTTCACAAGCTAGTAAAAGGAAGTTCTTGTGATTGCCATTCATTTCAGGTTAGGACTTCAGTAGAGTAGCTAGTAGTTATAGTAACGTATAGAATGTGCAAACTAGTAACTTTGGTAACGTCTACGGAATTTTAGCTAGTAGTTCTAGTTAGGTCTTGCGTGCCCCATTTGGTATTTCCAGCACCGTCTGGTTTATACCAGTCAGTAATTCAAGTAAGATTTAATAATAACTACTAGTTCTAGAGAGGTCTAGTGTTCTCAGTTAATATTTTTTGTAACTAGTAATTTGAATTAGCTGGTAGTTCTAGCAACGCATGACGTATACCTGCTAGCAGTTCTAGTAACGTCGATTGTGTACCATCTAATAGTTCTAGTGCAAGTTAGTAGTTCCAATAATATCTACATTAGTATTTGCCAGCTAATATTTAAGTCTACTGAACTAGATAGCAATTTTAGTAACGTCTTCAGTGTAACAGTTAGTAGTTCTGGCAACGACTAGCTAGCAGGTCAAGTTAGGTTTAGTGTGTACAAGCTAGTAGTTGGCGTAAGGTTTGTTCAACAAAAAATTTGAACACAGATGGAATATTTAGAATATAATTCATGAAATGCTGCTTGAGCCTCCGACCTGAATGGATAAATTTAATAACCACTGAGGTGAACATCACCAGGAAGCTGCTGTCTGAGGTACGGAGATGAGCAAGGAGGGATGAGCGGGGAGGGAAGAGCAGGGAGCAGGAAAAGCAGGACGGAGAGAGGAACAAGGACGAAGAGCAGGGAAGAGGGGAAAGCAGGATGAACAGGAGGAAGAGGTGGAGGGAAAAGTATACGTATGAGGCATGAATGAGGGGACAGAAAGAAGAAGGGAAAATTGTTTGAAGGAAGGATTGAGAATGCAGTGAAAAGAAGAGCGAGGGAAAAGATACTAATTGGTAATAAGATTAAGAAAGAAGAAAAGAAGGAAGTAAAGAGGAGTCTGGGGAGTGTGGAGGGGGTTGACAGAGAAAATATTAATATTATTAATTATTATTATTTTTGTTACTATTAAAGTGGTAGCAGTAGTAGTAGTAGGAATAGTAGCAGCAGTATCAGTAGTAGTAGTGTAGCAGTAAAAGTAGTAATGCTACTTCGTGCAAATGCGCGCTTAAAAACCTATTGGATCTGTACAGTTCTTGAGGAGTGGGAGGTAATGAAGTTTGATCCGAATAGAAGTCTAGCCCTCAATTCCCTGGATCAATATCTCTTCCCCAGCACGAAGAGATGGGAGAGAAAACAAGGAGGGTTCGAGGGGAGCATAATTTTCCAGGATGTGGCAGTATTTTAATGAGGGAAGTTCACTGTTGCGAGAATCAGATTAGCGATGCAGAAGCTTTGCCAGTGTAGACCTTTTAACATAAAAGATTATTTGTAGGTAAAGATCCTGTTAGAATGCAGAGAGTTCTGCAAACAACCGAGAGGTCTTGGGTTTGATCACACGTGAGGTGAAACATACCTGCTGCTTCTCTTCGCTCGGCAATAAATTGATACCAGGGTGTTGTAGCTAGGTAGAATACCTTGCAGAAAAATAGGTATGTAGGTATTTTGAATTTTTGGGTAGTATCTTGCTCAGGATGAGACGTGTAAGCATGCATTATTTTACCTGATGCCCTTCTTTCACGTAGCAGTAAACAGGTATCAGCTGTTAGCTGGCTGTTGTTGGTCGTAACATGAACAGGGTAAACTGTATATACAAGGCTCCATATCATCCTATAACTATTCACCTAAAATTAAATAGGATCTTGGAAGTTTGTTGACTGTTACGAGTCATATCCTACTCTGGTTGAGACGTATAGCCTACTACTATTTCTTCATCTCCAGCTCCTTGCCATCCAGCAGAAAATTAATATATCTAAATAAATTGTGTATGATACCGACAAGTTTATGAAAAAGGTAAATATGCAATACCTGAACATCGCTAATGAAAGACGTTTCGCCCACCAAAAGGCTTTAACAATCTAATACAAAAATATGAGAATGGAGCCTTTTATAATGGAACAAGTAGTAGTATTGAAGCAATACAACAGTAGTAGACTTGATTACATATGCGCTGAGTCTACCAGTGGAAGTAGGTCAGAAACATAAAGGGATCCAGAGGTTTAAGAATCGAGTTGTAGAAAATATTCTTTGATCAAAGACTTCACAGTGTTCTTGTATCAGACAGGTACTGTTGGCTGTGTGGAATATGCTACTGAAAAGTTGATGAATGAGATATGCGAGAAACAAGAAAAAATATCTGGACCATCTCGGAGGCCTGAGCTACTTCCATTAGCAGGCCCCGCCAATATGTGACTATGTCTGCTACTGCTGCATTGTTCCACTTCTTCTGGCTCCATTATAAAAGTCCCTACCCTCATGCTTCTGCTCTACATTGATAAAGCCCCTGTTGGGTGAGACGTCTCACAGTAGGTGACAAAAGTGTTGACCATAATCTTATTCCTCAGAAAATAGTTACTTTAATACTTGTTTGTGCTGCTAATGGTAATCAGGGCAAAGTAAAACCTATTGGTAAGCATTCTTATAACTGCTGCTGCACTTCACCTTTAAGTAAAACACTTAAAGGTATTGAATACGTGGAACGAGCTATGTGTAAAATAGTAACGGGAGAGAGAGAGAGAGAGAGAGAGAGAGAGAGAGAGAGAGAGAGAGAGAGAGAGAGAGAGAGAGAGAGAGAGAGAGAGAGAGAGAGAGAGAGAGAGAGAGAGAGAGAGAGAGAGAGAGAGAGAGAGAGAGAGAGAGAGAAAGAAAGAGAGAGAGAGAGTCACATCTCCTGGACTCACATATTCGCTGGTCGCCACCAGGTCCAATCTCTCACTGCTCCATGACCTTTATTGTATCTCTTCTTGAAGCTGTGCATGGATCCTGCCTCCACTACCTCACTCTCCAGATTATTCCACGTCCTGATAACTGTATGGCTGAAGAAAAACTTTCTAACATCCCTGTGACTCACTGGAGTCTTCAGCTTCCAGTTGTGACCCCATATTACTGTGTCCGATCTCTGTAATATTCTGTCCCTATCCACCTTGTCAACTCCTCTCAGTATTTTTTATGTCGTTATCATGTCCCCTCTATCCATCTTGTTCTCCAGTGTCGTCAGGTCAATTTCCCTTCACATAGTCTCGTAGGACATGCCCCTTAGCTCTGGAACTAGTCTTGTTTCAAATATTTCCACTTTCACTAATTTCGTGAAGGGCTTGACCTGGTGTGGGTTCCGTACTGGTGCTGCATACTCCAATATCGAGTCATAGCTCCCGATCCCGCTTCTTCACAGGTCGTCACTAGGTCCACTCTCTCCCTGCTCCACAAGATTTATCATACCTCTTCTTAAAACTATGTAAGGTACCTGCTTCCACTACCTCACTTTTCAGACTATTCCACTTCCTGACAACTCTGTGGCTGAAGAAATACTTCGCAACATCCCTGAGTCTTCAACTTCCAATTGTGACCCCTTGTTCCCGTGTCCCATCTCTGGATCATCCTGTCTCTGTCCAAATCGTCGATTCCTCACAGTATTTTATATGTCGTTATCATATTGTCCCTGTATTTCTTGTCCTCCAGTAACGTCAGGTCGAGTTCTCTTAACCACTTCTCGTAGGATTGCCCCTTAGCTCCGGGAGTGGTCTCGTTGCAAACCTTTCCACTTTCTCTAGTGTCCTGACTTGCTTGACCAGGTGAGAGTTCCAAACCTAATCTCCGTACTCCAATATGGACTCGATATACACGGTGTACACGGCCCAAAACTACTTACTAAGATGTCGGAATGTTATTTATACGTTTGCTGGTTGTCCGTATGATGCAGCAGTTATTTGGTTGATGTGCGCGTCAGGAGATGTGTTCAGTATTATACACTCTCCAAGATCCTTTTCCTTGAGTGAGATTTGTAGTCTTTGGCCCCCTAGACTGTACTCTGTCTTCGCTCTTCTTTGCCCTTCCCCGGTCTTCATGATTTTGCACTTGGTGGGGTTTAACTTCATGATCCAGTTGCTGGACCAGGAGTGCAGCCTGTACAGATGTCTCTGTAGTCCTGCCTTATCCTCCTCTTACTGAATTCTCCTCATTAACTTCACACTGTCTGCAAACATGGCCACTTCTGAGTCTATTCCTTTCGTCATATCATTCACATATACCAGAAACAACACCGGTCCTATGACTGACCCTTGTGGAACCTCGCTCGTCAATGGCGCCCACTCTGATACTTCATCGCGTACCATGACACGCTGCTTCCTTCCCAAAGAAATGATCTGATCTATTGCAGTGCCTTCTCTGCTAAACCTGCCTGGTCCTCCAGCTTTTGCACAAGTCCCTTGTGGAACTGTGTTTAAAGCCTTCTTAAAATCGAAGAAAACTCAGATTACCCACCCCTCTCTCTCTCTCTTGTCTTACAGCTGCCACCTTGTTATAAAACTCTCGTTGGTGAGACACAGGATTTCCCATCTCTAAGTGAATACTGGTTGTTGTGTATGAGCTCATTCCTTTCTTTGTGGTCCACCACTCTTCTGATAATCTTCTCCAAGACTTTGCTTACAAGTCAGTGACACTGGTCTGTACTTTTATGCTGAGTGTCTATCCCTTTTTTTAAAAACTGTGACTACATTTGTTGTTTTCCATACCACAGGTAGTCGCCCTGCTTCGATAAATGTGTTAAAGATTGTTGATAGTGGCACACAGAACGCCTCTGCTCCCTCTCTCAGGAGCCTTCGCTTCGCTGCCCCAATTCACACGGAATATACATGTATTTGCGGCAATGCGCAAGCCGACTAATATGGTCAACATGGTCTTAACCGTTCCAAAACCAGGGGCTGGCACGCGAGACACAATGAAGTCAATGACATCATAATGAGAACCCTTGCTACATCTGGATGCCCAGCCGATAGAGAGCCCAATCACTAGTAACCAACAGTGCTGACAACCCCGCAAACCGCCCCGACGTGATCACCATCAGTCCTTGAAAAAATGGTAAGCTCTTAGCATGGGACTATACCTGCCTATCGAAGATGGCTGACACCTACATCAGAGTGTCAGGCGACAGCGAGGAGCTGTTGATCACAGGAAGGAGTAAAAGATCATCAAGTACAGGGACATAAACCTACAGTATCAATTTGTCCCAGTGGGATCAGAAACCTTGAGATTATGGAGAAAAAATGCCACACGCATCCTTAAAGAACTGGGTTGCAGACACATTAATACGACCAGGAACCCGAGAGCGGACACTTTCATGTTCCAGTGCCTCAGAGTGGTCATCCACAGGAGAAACGTTTTCTGCATCCTTAGCTCACGTCCGGCCTCAGAGAAGCTAGAGATGATTCATAATCATTGAAATACTGTACCAATGTACTTATGTTTGTGTGTGTGTGTGTTTTCTTTTTCTTTTTTTGCCAATGAATTCTCTCTATAAATAAAGTTCACATAGAATATAGGGGGTGGTATGAGAAGAAAATATTCAAACAGCTCCAGAGACAACCTTGAGTTTTCCCTGAAGTACATTTACTCTCTTCTCTGATGATGATGGTCTCCATTCCAGTTCTAGAGGTGGTACTTCCCTGTATATATATATATATATATATATATATATATATATATATATATATATATATATATACATACATGTATGTATATACATATGTCGTGCCGAATAGGTAAAACTGGTCAATTAGCAAGAACTCATTTAAAATTAAGTCCTTTCTAAAATTTTCTCTTAAACGTTTAAATATATATTTTTTTCATTAATGTTGATATAAAAATTTTTAATTTTGCACCAAAAGAATCTTAGAAAACTTACCTAACCTTATTATAAGAAGTGTAATTTATTTTAGCCTAACCTAACCAAATATATTTTAGATAAGTTTACAATAATTTAATAATAAATAAACACAGTGAAATGTATTTTTTTCGCTAGGTTCAGAATGATTTTGGCGAAATTATTGCATACACAAATTTTCACTAGTCGTATATGGCAAGATGAGCGTTGCTATTTAAGCCAAGATGGCAAGTTCCGCCTATTCGGCACGACATATAAATACATATATATATATATATATATATATATATATATATATATATATATATATATATATATATATATATATATATATATATATATATATATATATGCAATAAGATCACAGTAAACAGGTGATTTCAGAACATGCAAAACAACCACTCTGAAAGAATAGAGAAATTCCAAGCGCTTTCGTGACTTCTCACATTATCAGGGAACTATGAAAGTAAAGCATTCAAGGAAGCTATACAAGGGGTCTGGCCAACACCTCACTATGAGATCCCACAACGGTTAAACACCTGAAGAGCGCCGACCCAACTGGATAGGTTTTTTTTTTTTGCACAACTCACCCACAGACTATTCTACCCAAGAAAATTTAAAAATTATTATTTGTCCAGTGTATTATTAAATTCTTCCCAAATTCTATTAATTATAAATGGATCTAATTTATATAAACCAAAGGAAATATTCATATTGTTGTCAAAACTGCTTTTTATGAAAAAAGATTCAATTATATTCCTGTCGACCATGGACATGCTTGATACTACTTTCTCAACTTTTTGAAAATCAATTGGATGGTTAAAATCTCTTACATGAATAAATAGACCATTGGAATTTTGTCCAGTTCTTATGCTATATTTATGTTGTTTTAATCTTAGTTCGAGATTTTTACCAGTTTGACCGTAATAAACTTTATCGCAAATTTTACAAAGGAATCTTATAGACACATCCATCAGCATTTTGGGGGGAATTCTTTATCAAAAGTTTTTTTACTGTATCAAGATTTTTGAATACAACTTTAATATTAAAAGTCTTAAGAAGAGAAGGCATATCAACCAAGTTTTCATGGTAAGGGAGAACCAACATATTTTTAGTTGAATAAGTCTGGTTGTCCCTTTTTGGATTGTAAAAAGTATTTCTAGCAACTTTAAAAGGTTTATCAATTACATTTCTTGGGTATTTTAAATCATTACCTATTTCATAAATTTTGGATATTTCCTCATCTATGAACTCAGGACTACAAATTCGTAAAGCTCTCAAAAACAGTGATGAGAAAACAGACAGTTTGACTCTATCTTGATGCGAGGAATAATAGTGGACACAGGAACAGTTATTTGTAGGTTTTCTGTAAATTTTAAATTTGAATTCATTATTACCCTTAATAATTAAAACATCTAGAAAAGGCAATGAGTTATTTTCTTCAAACTCAACAGTAAAGTTTATAGAATGGGCTAAGCTATTTAATTTTCCAAGCAAATGGTGTATATCTACATTTTTGGGCATAAGACACAAAATATCATCAACATATCTGAACCATTTAGCTCTATTAGGGAGGATTGTGTTAAGCAACCTTGTTTCAAAAAATTCCATGTATAGGTTACTAAGAACAGGTGAAAGAGGATTTCCCATTGCCATACCAAACTTCTGAGTGTAAAACTTATCATTAAATACAAATTTTGCATCAACAATTCAAAGTTTAATAAGTTTAATGATAGGAACTGGCTATGGTAAATCATAGTTAACGAGTTCTTCAGATAAGAAACTTAATAAATCATCAACAGGAACTTTCGTAAACAAGGAAGAAACATCAAAACTAACCATGTTAAAATCATTTAAGTCAGTCAAGGAGCTTAATTTATCAACCAAGTCTATGTTGTTTTTAACATTAAAGTTAGAAATTTTGCCAACAATAGGGTTCAAAATATCAACAAGCCATTTTGATAATTTATATGAAACTGACCCTATGGAGCTAATAATTGGTCTGACTGGATTCCCTGGTTTGTGTTTTTATTAGTCCATACATGTAAGGTGAAGATGGATTAGTGGAAGTAAATTGTTTGACAAGATTCCAATGCTATATTTATTCATGTAAGAGATTTTAACCACCCAATTGATTTTCAAAAAGTTGAGAAAGTATTATCAAGCATGTCCATGGTCGACAGGAATATAATTGAATCTTGTTTCATAAAAAGCAGTTTTGACAATAATATGAATATTTCCTTTGGTTTATATAAATTAGATCCATTTATAATTAATAGAATTTGGGAAGAATTTAATAATACACTGGACAAATAATAATTTTTAAATTTTCTTGGGTAGAATAGTTTGTGGGTGAGTTGTGCAAAGGACCTATCCAGTTGGGTCGGCGCGCTTCAGGTGTTTAACCGTTGTGGGATCTGATAGTGAGGTGTTGGCCAGACCCCTTATATAGCTTCCTTGGATGCTTTACTTCCACAGTTCCTTGATAATGTGAGAAGTCACGAAAGCGCTTGGAATTTCTTTATTCTTTCAGAGTGGTTGTTTTGCATACATATATATATATATATATATATATATATATATATATATATATATATATATATATATATATATATATATATATATATATATATATATATAATTATATATATATATATATATATATATATATATATATATATATATAGATATGTAGTGCCGAATATGTAAAACTGGTCAATTAGCAAGAACTCCTTTAAAATTAAGTCCTTTCTGAATTTTTCTCTTATGCGCTTAAAGATATATTTTTTTCATTAATGTTAATGGAAATTTTCTTTAATTTTGCACCAAAAGAATCTTAGAAACTTAGCTATATACATACATATATATATATATATATATATATATATATATATATATATATATATATATATATATATATATATATATATATATATATATATATATATATATATATATATATATATATATATATATATATATATATATATATATATATATATATATATATATATATATATATATATATATATATATATATATATATATATATATATATATATATATATATATATATGCTGATGACACTGTGCTCTTGGGAGATTCTGAAGAGAAGTTGCAGAGATTGGTGGATGAATTTGGTAGGGTGTGCAAA
>NC_091381.1:14875135-14877635 GCF_038502225.1 Cherax quadricarinatus | reverse complement strand
TATATATATATATATATATATATATATATATATATATGTCGTGCCGAATATGTAAAACTAGTCAATTAGCAAGAACTCATTTAAAATTAAGTCCTTTCTAAAATTTTCTCTTATACGTTTAAAGATATATTTTTTTCATTGATGTTAATGTAAAAATTTTTAATTTTGCACCAAAAGAATCTTAGAAAACTTACATAACCTTATTATATCAAGAGCAATTTATTTTAGCCTAACCCAACTAAATATATTTTAAATACGTTTACAATAATTTAATACTAAACAAATACAATCAAATATGTTTTTTTTGTTAGGTTCAGAATGATTTTGGCGAAATTATTGCATACACAAATTTTCACTTGTCCTATACGGCAAGATGAACGTTGCTATTTAAGCCAAGATCGCAAGTTCTGCCTATTCGGCACGACATTTATATACATATATATATATATATATATATATATATATATATATATATATATATATATATATATATATATATAGGGAGGTACCACCTCTAGAACTGTTATAGTTACCCTCATCCTCAGAGAAAAGAATAAACTTGCTTCAGGGAAAACTCAAGATTCTCCCTGAAGCTGTTTGAGAATTTTCTCCTACCACCCTCTATATTATATATATATATATATATATATATATATATATATATATATATATATATATATATATATATATATATATATATTTAAAGGCAAAATACATTGACAAAACATTCTCAAAAATATGATACAAAGTAAAACAACATAGATAACTCAGAGCTACATCTCGAATACTTCGTCCAGCTCCCCGGCGGTGGGCCGCGTGCCCTGAATGCTGCAGGCATTTCCTCTCTGGATCGCAACACTGAGTCTCTGAAAGAGGAAGCTGGTCGCCCTGTGGTCCTTGGTTTCTATGATGAGCTTTTGACCTAGCTCTTTGAGGAACTTTAGAGCACACTTGCCCCATGCTCCAAGGGTCTCCGACCCTATTGGAATGAAGTTATAGCAAGGGGAAAGGTCTTCATATTTACGGATCTTCTGAGTCTCCCTGTGGCTGGCAGCTCCACCCCCTTCCACTACGGAGTATGGCAAGTAGGTGTCTGCCAATGTGGCGGCACATGTGTAGTCCTAGGCAATCTGCTTTCCATCCTTCCAAGGTAGCATAGTGGCTCCATCAGGACGCTTTAGATTTCCGTCAGACCTCTGCACTTGGGGTTCCCGTTGAGCTGGGCAACGGGCTGTGGCGAGGCTTCTCTTTATGATGTCATGACCTCCTCATGCCTGGCATACTTCCCTTCTGCTGTGTGACACAGCAGCTGTCGCCCTGCCGCAAATACACCTATGTTCGGTGAGGATGGGGGCGGCTAGGCGAAGAGCAACACCAATCCGAATGGCCTGTGGGTCTAGCCGAGTGCCCAAGGAGGAATTGGGAACAGCAACCAGGAAATCTCCTGAGTGTGGTGCTTTCACTGCCAGGAGACGAGCTTTGTCCTTTCCTGAGGCGTTGGAGAGCATTGTGTTGGCGATTTTTTCCATGATCGGTTTGTCCCAGTGGGACTGTTTGTGTTCTTTGGGAGGAGCTGGTCTACTGGAGGAATCTGTAAGGGTGTCCCACCGAATCGCTGCTTCAGTAAACCTGGGGTCTTGAGCTCTTACCATGTCTCTCAAGCGTTCGGGAACAATCTTCTTGACTAATGCACTGGAAGCCAAACACGAAGACAGAAAAGCAGGTAAAGCAACATGCGTTGCTTTGCGCACCCCTATACCTCCCAGTCGTACTGGGAGGGTTGCCTGATCCCATTGCTGATCCTCTAGTGACAGGTTCAGTGTCTTGACCTCAGGTGTGCTTAATATTCGTCAAGTGTTGGGTTGTCAAAAGAGGGTGCACACCTGAGGAAGTAAGTGAGTCTTGGAATAGTAAGGCACCTTGTGAGGAGATACAGAGCATCATGGGCAACAAGATTGCTTATTCTCTCCTCCATTCTCATTAGGTCATTCAATTTGTCCTTGAGGACTGTGTCGATGGCCTGGTGACCCAGCGGTGCTCCCAAGAGGGTACTGTTGGACGGAGTGGTAGTAGAGACTTCTGGGAGAATTCTTCGCACAGCATTGATTATTTCCTGGTTTGCTGTGATAATTTCACACTTGGAGGGATTGAGGATGAGTCCCAAGTCTTCTCCCTGTGTTTTCACCAGTTGTAGGTCCCCTACCAGGGACTCTTCAGTACCTGCCAGAGTGCCATCATCCAGGTACCAGATGTTGAGCTCGCTGCCAAGCAGAAGAGAAGTGGAGCGAGTGGGTCACCCTGCTGAACACCTTCTGATGAGAGAATTTCATGTTCTCCAAACAAAAGAATTGAGGGTATGCTGTAGCCTGCTGAAATGAACGGAAAAAGACTGGGGAAGCGATCCCGAACAGCTGGAAAGACAGCATCTCTCTTTACCATATTAAAGGCATTTCTAAAATCAAGTTTGACTATGGCCTTGTCTTCTAGTAGGTCTCTGATG
>NC_091381.1:14842635-14872635 GCF_038502225.1 Cherax quadricarinatus | reverse complement strand
TTTAGTTGAATAAGGCTGGTTGTCCCTTTTTGGATTGTAAAAAGTATTTCTAGCAACTTTAAAAGATTTATCAATTACATTTCTTGGGTATTTTAAATCATTACCTATTTCATAAATTTTGGATATTTCCTCATCTATGAACTCAGGACTACAAATTCGTAAAGCTCTCAAAAACATTGATGAGAAAACAGACAGTTTGACTCTATCTTGATGCGAGGAATAATAGTGGACATAGGAACAGTTATTTGTAGGTTTTCTGTAAATTTTAAATTTGAATTCATTATTACCCTTAATAATTAAAACATCTAGAAAAGGCAATGAGTTATTTTCTTCAAACTCAACAGTAAAGTTTATAGAATGGGCTAAGCTATTTAATTTTCCTAGGAAATGGTGTATATCTACATTTTTGGGCATAAGACACAAAATATCATCAACATATCTGAACCATTTAGCTCTATTAGGGAGGATTGTGTTAAGTAACCTTGTTTCAAAAAATTCCATGTATAGGTTACTAAGAACAGGTGAAAGAGGATTTCCCATTGCCATACCAAACTTCTGAGTGTAAAACTTATCATTAAATACAAATTTTGCATCAACAATGCAAAGTTTAATAAGTTTAATGATAGTAGAAACTGGCAATGGTAAATCATAGTTAACGAGTTCTTCAGATAAGAAACTTAATAAATCATCAACAGGAACTTTCGTAAACAAGGAAGTAACATCAAAACTAACCATGTTAAAATCATTTAAGTCAGTCAAGGAGCTTAATTTATCAACCAAGTCTATGTTGTTTTTAACATTAAAGTTAGAAATTTTGCCAACAATAGGGCTCAAAATATCAACAAGCCATTTGGATAATTTATATGAAACTGACCCTATGGAGCTAATAATTGGTCTGACTGGATTCCCTGGTTTGTGTGTTTTTATTAGTCCATACATGTAAGGCAAAGATGGATTAGTGGAAGTAAATTGTTTGACTAATTCATCTTTGCCTTTCAGTAGAAGTTTTATTGTTTTATTGAAATTGCTGTTAACGGTTTCTAGGGGATTTTTCCTAAGTTTAGAATAGGTTTCAGTATCATCTAAGAGATTATTCATTTTTTCTTGGTAATCATTTTCTTTCATAATTACTATTGCATTTATTTTGTCTGCTTTAGTAAGGCGCAAATTTTTATTGTTATTAAGTGTATCATAAGACTTAAAGAATCTTTGAGGGCAATTGGGAATGTTTGGTTTTAACATAGAGCTATATACCATTCCTTTACTAATATTAATTTCATCAGAGGATAAATCAGAAAATTTTTTTCAAAGTTACAAAAGGCTTTTGCAATTTCAACATTATTAAGTTTTTTTGAAGTTGCAAAACTTAAGCCAAAACCTAGAGCAGCAGTTGTATGTTTGTCTAAAATTTCATCTGATAAGTTAATTACAAAATTGTTATTAGCATGCTTTGTCCAATCACTATTTTCAATTAAAATGTCTAATTTTCTTTGTAGTTTGCTCTTGAGTTCATTACAAATTCTTCTGAGTTTATTATAGCAATGATCCAACATACTGTGTTTCCATTCTGATGGAATGGCCTGATTAAAAGAGTATTTTTTGTTTCTCAATATTTTGAAAGCTTCCTTCTCCTGTATTTTAGTTATTTCAATATGTTTCTGAAGAATAATTCTCATAAAATCAACAAAAGGACGATCTCTCATGTCAAGGAGTCTATTGGGTAAAAGAGACTTGGGCAGAACTTGTTCATTTAAACAATTTTTTACGAAATTAAGTCGAATTTTTAACTTGTGGGACTTGATCAGTGCAGAAGAAAACTGTGAAAAAAAAGATATATGATTAGGAAAGTTTATCGAGAACATTCTGAAGAGTCGTGTGGTATCCATTAATGCAATAAGATCACAGTAAACAGGTGATTTCAGAATATGCAAAACAACCACTCTGAAAGAATAGAGAAATTCCAAGCGCTTTCGTGACTACTCACATTATCAAGGAACTATGAAAGTAAAGCATCCAAGGAAGCTATATAAGGGGTCTGGCCGGCACCTCACTATCAGATCCCACAACGGTTTAAACACCTGACGCGCGCCGACCCAAATTGGACAGGTCCTTGGCACAACTCACCCCACAAACTATTCTACCCAAGAAATAAGAAATTTTAAAGATCATTTGTCCAGTGTATTATTAAATTCTTCCCAAATTCTATTAATTATAAATGGATCTAATTTATATAAACCAAAGGAAATATTCATATTATTTTCAAAACTGCTTTTTATGAAACAAGATTCAATTATATTCCTGTCGACCATGGACTTGCTTGATACTACTTTCTCAACTTTTTGAAAATCAATTGGATGGTTAAAATCTCTTACATGAATAAATAGACAATAAAATAAAACTTCTACTGAAAGGCAAAGATGAATTAGTCAAACAATTTACTTCCACTAATCCATCTTTGCCTTACATGTATGGACTAATAAAAACACACAAACCAGGGAATCCAGTCAGACCAATTATTAGCTCCATAGGGTCAGTTTCATATAAATTATCCAAATGGCTTGTTGATATTTTGAGCCCTATTGTTGGCAAAATTTCTAACTTTAATGTTAAAAACAACATAGACTTGGTTGATAAATTAAGCTCCTTGACTGACTTAAATGATTTTAACATGGTTAGTTTTGATGTTACTTCCTTGTTTACGAAAGTTCCTGTTGATGATTTATTAAGTTTCTTATCTGAAGAACTCGTTAACTATGATTTACCATTGCCAGTTTCTACTATCATTAAACTTATTAAACTTTGCATTGTTGATGCAAAATTTGTATTTAATGATAAGTTTTACACTCAGAAGTTTGGTATGGCAATGGGAAATCCTCTTTCACCTGTTCTTAGTAACCTATACATGGAATTTTTTGAAACAAGGTTACTTAACACAATCCTCCCTAATAGAGCTAAATGGTTCAGATATGTTGATGATATTTTGTGTCTTATGCCCAAAAATGTAGATATACACCATTTCCTAGGAAAATTAAATAGCTTAGCCCATTCTATAAACTTTACTGTTGAGTTTGAAGAAAATAACTCATTACGTTTTCTAGATGTTTTAATTATTAAGGGTAATAATGAATTCAAATTTAAAATTTACAGAAAACCTACAAATAACTGTTCCTATGTCCACTATTATTCCTCGCATCAAGATAGAGTCAAACTGTCTGTTTTCTCATCAATGTTTTTGAGAGCTTTACGAATTTGTAGTCCTGAGTTCATAGATGAGGAAATATTCAAAATTTATGAAATAGGTAATGATTTAAAATACCCAAGAAATGTAATTGATAAATCTTTTAAAGTTGCTAGAAATACTTTTTACAATCCAAAAAGGGACAACCAGCCTTATTCAACTAAAAATATGTTGGTTCTCCCTTACCATGAAAACTTGGTTGATATGCCTTCTCTTCTTAAGACTTTTAATATTAAAGTTGTATTCAAAAATCTTGATACAGTAAAAAAACTTTTGATAAAGAATTCCCCCCAAAATGCTGATGGATGTGTCTATAAGATTCCTTGTAAAATTTGCGATAAAGTTTATTACGGTCAAACTGGTAAAAATCTCGAACTAAGATTAAAACAACATAAATATAGCATTAGAACTGGACAAGATTCCAATGCTCTATTTATTCATGTAAGAGATTTTAACCATCCAATTGATTTTCAAAAAGTTGAGAAAGTAGTATCAAGCAAGTCCATGGTCGACAGGAATATAATTGAATCTTGTTTCATAAAAAGCAGTTTTGACAATAATATGAATATTTCCTTTGGTTTATATAAATTAGATCCATTTATAATTAATAGAATTTGGGAAGAATTTAATAATACACTGGACAAATAATCTTTAAAATTTCTTATTTCTTGGGTAGAATAGTTTGTGGGGTGAGTTGTGCCAAGGACCTATCCAAGTTGGGTCGGCGCGCGTCAGGTGTTTAAACCGTTGTGGGATCTGATAGTGAGGTGCCGGCCAGACCCCTTATATAGCTTCCTTGGATGCTTTACTTTCATAGTTCCTTGATAATGTGAGTAGTCACGAAAGCGCTTGGAATTTCTCTATTCTTTCAGAGTGGTTGTTTTGCATATTCTGAAATCACCTGTTTACTGTGATCTTATTGCATATATATATATATATATATATATATATATATATATATATATATATATATATATATATATATATATATATATATATATATATATATATATATGTGTGTGTGTGTGTGTATGCAAGTACATATGTATTGTACTCCCCTCACCCCTCTCCCTACGCTACCCCCACCCAACATCCTGCACCTCCCCCACCCAACTACCTGCACCTCCCCACCTAACTCCCAGCGGCACCAATAGGTACCAAAGGCAGCTTTCCCCTCCCAAATCCTCCCCAGCCCATCAAACCTCACCACGCCACCATGGTCGAGTTCACTACCTTCCACGTACCGTACCCACCCAGCATATCGCACTCCACTCCTACGGTCTAGCTAGCCAAATGGATCCCAATCAGGAGGAAGTGAGCACCAAAGGAAATTGCACGACTGGCAATACTCAGAGAGGCAAGTGTTGGTCGTGTTTACTGTTTCGTTGTCTCAACTCGAATCGTTTCCTCTGCAAACACTGTAGCTGCCCTGGTTGGGGATGTCCTTCTTTAGAAAGCGATGACGCACAGCCACTTCAGTCACCTGAACCCACCCCAAAAGATCTCATCTCATCAGATAATATCTTGGAAGCAATTAAAGCAATAGGTACCAGGACACTCACACATATTCTCAAAGCAGCCCATCCACACGCGGCTGGGAAACTTACAGATATCAACCATCAACTTTTATGGCAAACATGATATGTATGCAAGGGATGGGGTACATCTTTCTGGGGCAGGGGTGGTGCTCTTGCAAACTCAATCGAGAGGGCCATTGCTGAAATGCCTAGGATTTTAAACTGATAAAAGATGGAGGTATGGGTGTGTGTGGGAAACAGTCAGGCTACAACACTAGGGTTGAAAGCAGTAAATGTGTAAAAGACATTCATCATGAAGTTATATATGAAGACAATAGATCAGGTCAGCAAACAAAGGGAGACAGCAGAGGGCAGCATAGGACTAGCTCCCTTAAGGTCTACTATACTAATAGCAGCAGTTTAAGATATAAGATAGATGAGCTAAGATTAATTGCAAGTGCAGGAAACACAGAAATCATTGCTATAACAGAGACCTGGCTCAATCTGAAAGACAGAGAGAAGCCTTCTGAATGCCACATACAGGGCTATAAATTATTCCAAACTGACAGGGTCAACAGGAAGGGTGGTGGAGTAGCGATGAAATCAGAGACAATTTAAATTGTTGTGCTAGACAAGATAAAAAATTAGAAGCATCAGCCACTGAATCTGTTTGGTTACAGATTCTCAAGGGCAGTGAAAAACAAATTTTGAGTGTGATTTACAGGGCCCCAAATCTTGATAGTGAGTGCAGTAAACTTCTATGGGATGAAATTCGTATGGCCTCTACATACGAAACTGTTGTGATAATGGGACATTTCAACTATAGACAGTTTGAATGGAGCAATTTGACAGGAAATCTAGGTGAGGCCTTACTAATGATGTATAAAGCTGCAGTATGACCTCTGGACTTCTGTTGCTTGCACTTCTTGATATAAATCCCAGTAATCTATTTGCCTTATTACGTACGCTTAGGCATTGCTGTCTTGGTTTAAGGATGCTGCTTACCATAACCCCCAAGTCCTTTTCGCAATCTGTATGGCTAAGTTCTACATCATTTAACTTATAAGTGCTAGGGTTATGGACACTCCCGAGCTTCAGAACCTTGCATTTATCTACATTGAACTGCATCTGCCACTTTTCTGACCAAGAGTAGAGTTTGTCTAAATCCTCCTGAAGTTCCCTAACATCTACGTTTGAATTAATTATCCTACCTATCTTTGTGTCATCGGCGAATTTGCTCATATCACTACTAATTCCTTCATAAAGATCATTGATATACATTATAAACAACAACGGGCCGCTTGTTACCGATCCCCACTCGGATTTAACCCCATTTATGGACACTCTCTGCTTCCTGTCTGTGAGCCATGATTCGATCCACGAGAGCACTTTTCCCCCAATGCCATGAGCTGCTACTTTCTTTAACAGTCTTTTGTGCGGAACTCTATCAAATGCCTTACTAAAATCTAAGTAAATAATAACAAATTCTTTATCGTGGTCAACAGCCTCAAAACCTTTACTGAAGAAAGTTAATAAATTAGTTAGACAAGACCGGCCTCTTGTGAATCCATGCTGAGTATCATTAATCAAGCTATGCTTACCGAGATGGCTTCTTATAATCTGAGCTATAATTGACTCTAGTAATTTGCCTACAATTGAGGTCAGGCTTATTGGGCGGTAATTTGACGGTAACGACTTGTCCCCTGTTTTAAAAATAGGAATTACATTAGCCATCTTCCACATATCAGACACTACACCTGTTTGAAGAGATAAATTAAAAATGTTAGTTAATGGTTCACAGAGTTCCATTTTGCAATCCTTAAGAACCCTTGAAAATACCTCATCAGGACCCGGCGACTTATTTTGCTTCAGTCTGTCTATCTGCTTCACAACCATCTCACTAGTGACTGTGATGTTACATAATTTATCTTCTTCGTTCCCACTATAAAAATTAATTTCCGGAATATTATTAATGTCTTCCTGTGTAAAAACCGAGAGAAAATAATTATTTAAAATCGAGCACATTTCATTCTCTTTGTCAGTAAGATGCCCATAGTTATTTTTAAGGGGACCTGTCTTATCTCTGACTTTTGTTCTATATACCTGGAAAAAACTTTTTGGGTTAGTTTTAGAATCCCTAGCAACTTTAACTTCATAGTCCCTTTTAGCTTTTCTTATCCCCTTTTTAATGTCCCTCTTAATGTCAATATACTGATTCATAAGATGACCCTCACCTCTTTTGATACGCTTATAAATTCCTTTCTTATGCCCTAGTAGATATTTCAGCCTATTATTCATCCATTTTGGGTCATTTCTATTTGATCTAATTTCTTTATACTGGATAAACTTTCTTTGAGCAGCATGTATAGTGTTCAGAAAACTGTCATATTGATAGCTCTCTTCGTTACCCCAGTCAACAGATGATAAGTGTTCTCTAAGCCCATCGTAATCTGCTAAGCGAAAATCTGGGACTGTTACTGAGTTATCCCTACTACCATACTTCCATTCAATGCCAAATGTAATTGATATGTGTTCGCTAGCACCGAGTTCTTCTAAAATTTCTAAATTATTAACAAGGGATTCATTGTTTGCCAGAACTAAGTCAAGCAGATTATTACCCCTTGTAAGCTCTGTCACAAACTGCTTCAAAAAACAATCCTGAACTACTTCTAAGAAGTCGTATGATTCTAAATTCCCGGTCAAGAAATTCCAATCAATATGACAAAAGTTAAAGTCTCCTAGAATTACTACATTATCGTGTCTTGTGGCCTTAACAATTTCCTCCCATAGTAGTCTCCCTTGGTCCCTATCTAAATTTGGGGGACGGTATATAACACATAAAATGAATTTTTCATGCCCCCCTGAAAATTCTATCCAAACTGACTCTGTATGTGTTACTTCAGACTTAATACCTGTTTTTATGCAACAGTTCAAGCGATCTCGGACATACAATGCCACCCCACCCCCCTTCCCGATACTTCTATCTACTTGGAACAATTTAAAACCCTGAATGTGACACTCCGCAGGCATGTCTCGATTTTTCATATTGAACCACGTCTCAGTTAAGGCAAATACATCAATGTTACCTGCACTAGCAACTAGTCTCAACTCGTCCATCTTGTTCCTAGCACTACGAGTATTTGTGTAATATATATTTAAGGACCCTGATTTCTCTTTACCCTTCCTGCTTCTTTCTGTTATTCTGCTAAACCTATTACTGTCCTTGTCAATTAGTGCCACTGGCTTTTCAATATCCACCTCATTGTGCCTATTTTTTTTATTTATATTTTATTTAAAAACTTTACATCTTAATATTAAATAAAATAATATAAAATGGGTACAGTAGGATCCTCAATCCTACAGAACATACACTAACAAGTTTTAACAACACATTGTCATTGACATAAAGAGGTTACCCATATACACTCAAAATTTTTTCCATATAACATACTACTATAATATAAACTATATAACTATATAAACTATATAAAATATAAACTATATAAACCTTTCAGATTTGTATAGTTATCATACTATGACTGACATATGACAAAGGTTCACAACCTTCACAGTAGATAATCAGAGGAATGACCTACATCACAATCTCAGTTAAAAATAAATAAAATACATGCACTTCCCAAAATTAACCCCTATACAATAAGAATTACCTAAACACATACATACGTGCCTCACTACAATCCCACTTTAAGCATTGAAAAAAAATGAAAATCCTAAGCCTCACACTTATACTTAATAAATATTAATAAATATTACTAAATATTAATACAGCCTCTTCCACCGCCTGAACACATTATATAAAGTAAAAGACTAAACCATACTCTCCCATTACAAATTTTTAACGAGGCATTACAAATTTATGGAAGTCATTAGCGTTCCATCTCTCATCAACTGGATGAGCACATTATATAATGCTAAAATAAAGTCAGTACACTCGCTAAAAACCCCAACACTAAACACAAACAACATAATTTAAATAATCTCTCATTGCGATACGATTATCGCACATGAAATATGCCCAATAAAGGCTACAAACGCACACTCTACAGAAGCCCAAAAGCTTTTCAAGGTCTTACACCTATAATCTTGACACCATTCACACTTAATACATGAAGAAGGTCATGACGACCCTGACACATCAAACACAGAATTCTTCATTCGTTACTACGTAATTACTTGATATCACCTTTGCTTTCTGTGCCCACTTGCATGCTACATACACTTATGATACACATCTACACCTTCTATACCCACATACACCTCACTCTCACCCCTCCCCAGGAGGCGATCCCACTGTGTCCCCCTGAATTCCCCCTTCTCGTATGTAATCCCCCCCCCCCTTACTCACTCAGCCCAAGTCGTAGATTCATGAGAAACCCTAACGTTAACATTCTATACCCTTCCGAAAAATCCTTCTCATACCTCCTCCCATACAGTTCTCTATTACGACACATCGTACGATAAACCGTTACCGCTAGTGCCCGCCTCCGCGCTTCACAATCCCCCCTCCCCCTCATCACCCACGATATATATATATATATATATATATATATATATATATATATATATATATATATATATATATATATATATATATATATATATATATATATATATATATATATATATATATATATATATATATATTATATATAATACACTATTATATAATCCAAAGCTCTTATAACACTCTCATCGAACCCTCCCACATCTAGGCTTAGTGCACGCAGAACCGACACCCCTCGGCCCCCCACCCCCTGTACAACCCTACTTAACCAATACCTAACACCCTCCAGTCCCCCACAAAAGTATACTGCATGGAACGCCGTCTCATCCTCCCCACAGATTCCACACCTTCCGCCCACAATTACCCCTCTGGTTCTTAGTACCTCCCCCGACGGTAGTATGCCATGCAGAAAACGATACGTTACCTCCCTTACCCTAGGCTTTAACTTCAACTTGCAAAACCTATACCAAATACTCTTCCATGCGTACATGGGGAACAATCCCTCAACTGGTACAACAATCCTTTCTGCAAGCAGCCTACACAAAACCCCTACTCGAATTTTCCTGGGTTCTCTAACCAACATCAAAGCCCTCAAAACAGTTTCACATTCCCTCAACTCCACACCACCATACAACTTACCCAACCTATCATGTACTTTTCCCAGCTGCCCTCCACGCACACCTTCGCGCAAAACCTCCCATTTAAGAAACACACATTTAATCCTCCTTCTCAGATCCATCAACCCCAACCCACCCTGGCGCACAGGTAACATTACAACCTCTCTCCTCAGCCAATCGCACCTTGAACCCCACAAAAAGTTAAACACTCGTCTCAGAATTTCCACAATCGCCGTCCCTGTTAATGGGAACACGGCTGCTACGTGACAAACCTTACTATACAATAATACATTTATAACAATCACTCGTTGTGCGAGAGTCAGATGATGAGGTCGCAATGCACCCAGACGCCCCTGAATTCTTTCCATTAATCTATTCGAGTTTTCCTCTCGAGCAGCATCCAAGTCATCCTTATAGGTGATACCACAAATTTTTAAAGACACCGTTTGTCTCCTCACAACGTTACATCTCCCACCCCCCTCAACCCAATCACCCAACCCCATGATCATTGACTTCTCTCTATTTACCTGCATCCCTGTTGCATTTCCGAACTGTTTCGCAACATCATCCAAAACACCCAACGCCATCCCCTCTCGAACCAGGACTGTTGTATCGTCTACATATCCTATTATTCCAGGCCACACTTTCCCGACCTCCCCCACACCTCCACTCGTGTCACATACACAACGTTCAACCATTCTATAGAAGGGGTCCTGAATGTACGCAAACAACATTTGTGACATGGGATACCCCTGCCTAAGTCCCCTACCCATTACAATCTCCTCCCCCAAGCATCCATTAATCTGTACCCTCATCTTAGCTCCATTGTACAATGTGGTTACCCAATTAACTATTTCTTCCCCATAACCCTGCCTCCTAAGTATAGCTTCCAATGCTCCCCTTTCCACCCTGTCATAGGCCCCCTGCCAGTCTAAGGCCAACAACGCCGCCCTCCCCCCCCTCCGTTTGACTCCACAAAACTTCTCAGTATTCCATGACCCTCAATCATCGACCTTCCAGGCAAACCATACTGCGTTTTCGAAACCACTCTCCCTACCACACATTTAAACCGATTACCCAAGACTTTAGCGAACAACTTATAATCAGCACATAACAGAGATATGGCATGGTACTCCTTGAGGGTGTGCTGCCCCTTACCCTTCTGGACCAACACTACAACTGCTGTTGCTTGCTTGTCCCCCATCACACCCTTCTCCTTCATCTGATTAAATAACCTACCCATGAATCCCCTTATTACCTCCCAATGTTGGAGGTAAAATTCAGCCGGGAGACCGTCTATTCCCGGTGCTTTGCCCTTCCTCATTCCCCTTAAAGCCAACTCTATTTCCTCTTCCGTTATTACCCCCCCCTAAAGCCTTTCTATCACTATTCCCTAAATTACACGTCACATACTCACACACCTTCTCTAAATCCACATTCTCCACCTTCCCACTTGTCCAATACCCTTCATACCATTTATCCACATACGCACACATTCCTTTCGTAGTTAGTATCTCCTGACCCATTCTATAACCCCCCGCCATCTCATGTACCTCTAACCTCGGAATAGCTGTAACCTGCTGTCTTTTTTTTTTGACGTCGCAACACACACGCCGATGGCTTGTCTCCCCAAAGCACCTCCTCTACCCCTGCCTGCACCCTTACTGCTTGAAACCTCTCATTTTGTAACTCCCTCAGTTTCCCCTTGACCTCGACAATTTCATCCATCGGATAGTTGCCCCCCACAGCCCCCTTCCCATAACAGCCCCTTAAACTGTCCTCTAAATAATTTGAAAGGCCATATTTTAAATCACTTATACGTTTGCCCACCCCCACATAATATTTCCTAATCCTTTCCTTGGCTACACAATCCCACCATTGTACGACATCTACCACTCCCTGTGCCTCCTCGCTAAGCTCCTTCCATAGGACAGAAAATCCCACTAACCCCTCCTCATCACTCAATGCACTTGTATTTAATTTCCAGTAACTCCTGTATATTTCCGCAAGCTCCTCCCACCCAACCTCCACCAACACTGCTCTATGACCCGACCATGCTACTTCAACAGTTTTGAAAGATCTCACTACAACCCCGTGAGAAAGATACACTCTATCTAACCTCGCTGCATACCCTCTCCTAAAAAATGTATGCTCTGTCTCCCACGCCCACCCCCCTCGAATGCGTCCCTTAACCTAATATCCCTCAATAAATCTCGTACGGTCACCGACACATAACCTGCCCCTTTCGGTTCCACATCAGCCCTCCTAATGACGCAGTTCCAATCACCTCCTACTATTGCCACCTCCGGTAATGCATGGAAAAAAACACAAGGTCCTCACACACAAACTCCTGCTTCACCTGTACGTTATTCTCTGCAGACGCATATACGCTAATAAAGGCCACACATTTTCCCATCCACAAACCATCTACGCGCAACACCCTTCCCCCTCCCCCCCCTCACTTCTCTGCAAAACAAACGGGCTTGCCTCCCTGATTAATATACCCACCCCTCCTTTCAAACGGGCAGATGGCAGGGTTACCACTCGAAACCCCTCCATCTCCAACACCCTACCCTCCTTAAAATTATGCTCCTGAAGGAACACAACATCCACTCTAAATTTATTCAGAAACATTCTAAACCAATTTCTCTTTACACTATTACACAAACCATTAACGTTTACTGTCATACACCGGAGGCCTATTAAAGTTTCCACCCCTGCTTCCTCTCTTCACTCTTCCTATGGGCACCAGAACGTGTGGGACCACTTGTCACCTGCACACTTCCCTCTCTCCTCCCCCCCTTCTTTCGGTGCCTCCTGTCATGGCCGCCACTACCTTCACCTTCTGCCAATATTTGCTTCCCAGTCTGCTGCGCTGGCGTTAGGACATCATCTGAATCCGATGCAGTGGCTCTCTTTCTTGTGACAGGCGCATCCTCCATGGCTTGGTCTGGGGATGCCTCACAATGTACCTCAACCTCCACTGTACACAGTGGCAATGATCTCGGTGACACCTCAGTCACGCTGTCACTCCCGTCGTCCGAATAGTTCTGTTGTTGATGCACCACAGCCTTCATCTCGTCTTCTACCACCTTTCCAGGAACAGCCACCTCCTCAGGCGGTGACAAGGACTTCAGAACCTCGGCTAATTCCTCCTCAATTTCCAACACTTCCTCCTGTACTTTTTACTCAAGCCCATCCACTGGAAGTGTCTCTGGGCCAGGTAACTGGTCAAGGGCCTCACCCTCTCCCCCCAGCCTTATGCGCCTCATCCACTATCTCGCTCCATAGACGACCACGCCCTCCTTCACGTCGTCGATCATCACCTGCTCCCTCCGGTGTAGAAGCTGATGTCTCTGCCCCTGGGCCAGGAGCTCGTTGCCGCTTCCCACACTCCGCCGCTATGTGATCATATTCCCCACATAGTCGGCATGTACGCCTTTGCCCGGCGTATGACACCATGACCTGTGTCCTGAATTCCTTTAGGTACATGTAAGACGGTATGGGGTGTTGCAATATCATTTTTAGGTTAAAAGTGCCAGCCGGCAGACCTGTGTAGGCACCCGTCACCCACTTACCATGCTGGGCCAAACGAACAGTTCCGTATTCCTCAAAAACTTTTCTGATATCTGTCTCATCAGCCTCGAAGGGGACATTACGCAGTTTAATCCATGTATAATGTCTGGATACATCGATCATCCTCACACGCACACCTGGTGTTGCATCAAGACTTACGTCCTGAAAACGGTTGACCAACGGCTCATAAACCGTTGCTGAGAGCAGTTTCACAAAAAATCTATGTGCTCCGTTCAATGCTACTCCATACAACTCGCCATCCTGAATGCCAAACGTGTCTCTGATGATTTTAGGTAGTAAAACCTGGGCTGAAGCTGGCATTATTGCCCCACTGAGAAGTTCAACGCCGACAGTGTTGATCCTGCGTCTGTAACTGAACGCCATGTTGACTAATGGTAGTTCTCCTGGGCTGACGACAGAGGCGCGACAAGCACCACCTCACACTACTGCAGTCAGGGAACTGAAGTGCGTTTGCGCAGGAGGTCTACACGGCTCAAGAGCGATGCAGACAATCATTGTGCCTATTACTAGTTCTCCTAGTACTCATATTACTACCCCGCGACTTCACTGTTTTCCCGCCAAAACCCATACCACTAACTATTCCTAGTTTAAAGTCCTAACAGCTCCTTCCACTGCGTTGGCCAGTGCTCCCACCCCACACCTAGATAAGTGAACCCCATCCCTGGCATACATGTCATTTCTGCCATAGAAGAGGTCCCAGTTGTCAATGAATGTTACCGCATTTTCCTTACAGTATTTGTCCAGCCAGCAATTGACATCAATTGCTCTGGACAACCATTCATTTCCAACTCCTCTTCTTGGCAAAATACCACATATGACAGGGTTCCCACCCTTCCTCCTAATTATCTCTATTGCTGACCTATACCTGCTAATCAGGTCCTCACTCCTACGTCTGCCAACATCGTTGCCTCCAGCACTGAGACAGATAATAGGATTGCTCCAATTACCTCTCATGATGTCATCCAGACGGCTAACAATATCCTTCATCCCAGCCCCAGGAAAACACACTCTCTGCCTTCTACTTCTATCCTTCAAGCAGAATGCCCTATCCATGTACCTAATCTGGCTATCCCCAACAACAACAATGTTTTTACCTTCCTTGGCGACGTCCGTCAGGATGTTCCCAGTAGTCGACTCACACTCATTAGGTAGCACTACACCTTCACTTGTGGAATTCGTCAAGACGTTCTCGATGGTTTTCGTTGGGGTTTCTAGGGATGTCTCACTCACGTCAGCCAATGTTTCCTTGGTGCTCGTTGTGACATTCCCAGTAGAACACCCACATTCGTCAGGTAGCACCGAAAATGGGTTGGAAGTTTCCACAGTAGTCTTCTGGGTCCTCGCTGTTTCTGCCTCTCCAATAGTCTTCTTGATCCTCAGCTTGGTTCCATGTTGCCCAGCCACTGACCAAGCTCCCCTCTTAACCTGGGGACTCACAACAGGAGGATTACTACGAATCCTCTTGTTCTCCTCCATTAATCGCCGTATCTCCATCTTAGCCACTCTGAGCTCTTCTCTCAGCTGCTGGTAAAGTTGCTCAAGATAGGGCATCCTGGTTCAGATTCACAGAGAGCACACAAACAGAGCTAAGTACACGTCACCATTAGCTAAGTACACGTCACCACTGAGCTAAGTACACGTCACCACTGAGCTAAGTACACGCACCACTGAGCTAAGTACACGTCACCACTGAGCTAAGTACACGTCACCACTGGGCTAAGTACACGTCTGCACTGAGCTAAGTACACTCATTGCTGAGCTAAGTACACGTCACCATACATGTCGTACTTGACATGTATATCTCACACCTTATGTATTGTATATGCTATCTTTATATAAACAATGTATCTAATAAATCTTTTGTACCATATTAAGTAATAAAATATACTTATTGGTAAAAAAGGAAAAGATGAGGTTTTAATGGAAGTGGAATAATCAAATGGCTTCAGGAAGAAATCCAAATACTCTTCCTTGAAGCCTTTTTTAGCCACTTCTCCGAGGATTATATATATATATATATATATATATATATATATATATATATATATATATATATATATATATATATATATATATATATATATATATATATATATCAATAGCAACACTGCACTAGCCATACTATTGTACCCACGGGTACAGTAACATAATATAGTGCTTGTTGAGCTAGTACACAAACAGGGAGTAGAATGAAATTAGCTCAGAGGCGTCTACACCACTGTATGTCCTTCGATGGTGGGTACAACATGTAGCTTGGCTGGATGTCGGGTCGGGTGTGGCCCTTCTAGGCCTGCCTTCCCCACACTGCTTCTACCAGCAGTGGAGCCTACTCCACCAGACCCCATATGGGGACGGGTGGAGTAGGCTCCACACTTTGCAAACAGCATGAGGTAAAATAAGTAGGTGATAGTTAATAGCCGCTGGGAAAAGGTTAAGTGACATAAGAAGTTACATTACAATAGCGGATCATTTATGTACATGATGCAGCTATGTGAACAACTTTCTAACTAATGAAATGGAAATAATAAATACTTAATTTTGTCAACCAGTAACACCTGCTGTTGCAGAACATTACAGAATATTCAGGAAATACTCCCTTTGTGAATTAATATGCTTGTGTGAATTCTCATTTTCAGGCTTTTCTTTCTTATAATAACTAGGTAATTCGTCATTATTTTCCTATTTCTGTAATAACCCTTCTTTCCTTATATTGTGACCCACAAATTATCTATAGGCAGAACCATAGACGCCCGGGAAAACCTACTGCCATTCATCTACTAATATTTTAAGTCACTGTAATTTTTGTTAGATATCAACATAAGAACATAAGAACATAAGAAAGGAGGAACACTGCGGCAGGCCTGCTGGCCCATACTAGGCAGGTCCTTTACAATTCATCCCACTAACAAAACATTTGCCCAACCCAATTTTCAATGCCACCCAAGAAATAAGCTCTGATGTGAAAGTCCCACTCAAATCCAACCCCTCCCACTCATGTACTTATCCAACCTAAATTTGAAACTACCCAAAGTCCCAGCCTCAATAACCCAACTAGGTAGACTTCCACTCATCAACTACCCTATTTCCAAACCAATACTTTCCTATGTCCTTTCTAAATCTAAACTTATCTAATTTAAATCCATTACTGCGGGTTCTCTCTTGGAGAGACATCCTCAAGACCTTATTAATATCCCCTTTATTAATACCTATCTTCCACTTATACACTTCGATCAGGTCTCCCCTCATTCTTCGTCTAACAAGCGAATGTAACTTAAGAGTCTTCAATCTTTCTTCATAAGGAAGATTTCTAATGCTATGTATTAATTTAGTCATCCTACGCTGAATGTTTTCTAACGAATTTATGTCCATTTTGTAATACGGAGACCAGAACTGAGCTGCATAATCTAGGTGAGGCCTTACTAATGATGTATAAAGCTGCAGTATGACCTCTGGACTTCTGTTGCTTACACTTCTTGATATAAATCCCAGTAATCTATTTGCCTTATTACGTACGCTTAGGCATTGCTGTCTTGGTTTAAGGTTGCTGCTCACCATAACACCCAAGTCCTTTTCGCAATCTGTATGGCTAAGTTCTACATCATTTAATTTTAAGTACTAGGGTTATGGGCACTCCCAAGCTTCAGAACCTTGCATTTATCTACATTGAACTGCATCTGCCACTTTTCTGACCAAGAATAGAGTTTGTTTAAATCCTCCTGAAGTTCCATAACATCTACGTTTGAATCAATTATCCTACCTATCTTTGTGTCATCGGCGTATTTGCTCATATCACTAGTAATTCCCTCATCAAGATCATTGATATATATTATAAACAACAACGGGCCCAAGACTGATCCCAGTGGAACGCCACTTGTTACAGATCCCCACTCGGATTTAACCCCATTTATGGACACTCTCTGCTTCCTGTCAGTGAGCCATGACTCGATCCACGAGAGCACTTTTCCCCCAATGCCATGAGCTGCCACTTTCTTTAACAGTCTATGGTGCGGAACTCTATCAAAAGCCTTACTAAAATCTAAGTAAATAATATCAAATTCTTTATTGTGGTCAACAGCCTCAAAAGCTTTACTGAAGAAAGTTAATAAATTAGTTAGACAAGACCGGCCTCTTGTGAATCCATGCTGAGTATCATTAATCAAGCTATGCTTATCGAGATGGCTTCTTATAATCTCAGCTATAATTGACTCTAGTAATTTGCCTACAATTGAGGTCAGGCTTATTGGGCGGTAATTTGACGGTAACGACTTGTCCCCTGTTTTAAAAATAGGAGTTACATTAGCCATCTTCCACATATCAGACACTACACCTGTTTGAAGAGATAAATTAAAAATATTAGTTAATGGTTCACAGACTTCCATTTTGCATTCCTTAAGAACCCTTGAAAAAACCTCATCAGGACCCAGCGACTTATTTTGCTTCAGTCTGTCTATCTGCTTCACAACCATTTCACTAGTGACTGTGATGTTACATAATTTATCTTCTTCTAGCCCACTGTAAAAATTAATTACTGGAATATTGTTAGTGTCTTCCTGTGTAAAAACTGAGAGAAAATAATTATTTAAAATCAAGCACATTTCATTATCTTTGTCAGTAAGGTGCCCATAGTTATTTTTAAGGGGACCTATCTTATCTCTAACTTTTGTTCTATAGACCTGGAAAAAAAATTTTGGGTTAGTTTTAGAATCCCTAGCAACTTTAATTTCATAGTCCCTTTTAGCTTTTCTTATCCCCATTTTAATGTCCCTCTTAATGTCAATATACTGATTCATAAGATGACCCTCACCTCTTTTGATACGCCTATAAATTCCTTTCTTATGCCCTAGTAGATATTTGAGCCTATTATTCATCCATTTTGGGTAATTTCTATTTGATCTAATTTCTTTATATGGGATAAACGCTCTTTGAGCAGCATGTATAGTGTTCAGAAAACTGTCATATTGATAGCTCTCTTCGTTACCCCAGTCAACAGATGGTAAGTGTTCTCTAAGCCCATCGTAATCTGCTAAGCGAAAATCTGGGACTGTTACTGAGTTATCGCTACTATCGTACTTCCATTCAATGCTAAATGTAATTGATTTGTGGTCGCTAGCACCCAGTTCCTCTGAAATTTCTAAATTATTAACAAGGGATTCATTGTTTGCCATAACTAAGTCAAGCAGGTTATTTCCCCTTGTAGGTTCTGTCACAAACTGCTTCAAAAAGCAATCCTGAAATACTTCTAAGAAGTCGTATGATTCTAAATTCCCAGTCAAGAAATTCCAATCAACATGACTAAAGTTAAGTCTCCTAGAATTACTACATTATCGTGCCTTGTGGCCTTAACAATTTCCTCCCATAGTAGTTTTCCTTGGTCCCTATCTAAGTTTGGGGGACGGTATATCACTCCTAAAATCAGTTTTTCATGCCCCTCTGAAAATTCTATCCAAACAGACTCTGTATGTGTTACTTCAGACTTAATACCCGTTTTTATGCAACAGTTCAAGCGATCTCGGACATACAATGCCACCCCACCCCCCACTCCCAATACTTCTATCTTCTTGGAACAATTTAAAACCCTGAATATGACATTCCGCTGGCATGTCCCGACTTTTTGAATTAAACCACGTCTCAGTTAAGGCAAATACATCAATGTTACCTACACTAGCAACTAATCTCAACTCGTCCATCTTATTCCTAGCACTACGGCAATTAGCATAATAAACATTGAAAGACTCTCCTTCCTCTTTACCCTTCCTGCTCATTTCTATTTTTCTACTAAACCTATTACTGTCCTTATCACCCAAGGTCCCTGGCTTTTCAATATCTATCTCGTTCTTATTATTACTAGTTCCCCTAGAACTCGTAATATTACTACACTGGGACTTCACTGTTTTCTGCAAAAACCCATACCACTAACTATTCCTAGTTTAAAGTCCTAACTGCTCCCTCCACTGCAGTTGCCAGTGCTCCCACCCCACACCTAGATAAGTGAACCCCATCCCTAGCATACATGTCATTTCTGCCATAGAAGAGGTCCCAGTTGTCAATGAATGTTACCGCATTTTCCTTACAGTATTTGTCCAGCCAGCAATTGACACCAATTGCCCTGGACAACCATTCATATCCAACTCCCCTCCTTGGCAAAATACCACATATGAGAGGGTTCCCACCCTTACTTCTAATTATTTCTATTGCTGACCTATACCTGCTAATCAGGTCCTCACTCCTACGTCTGCCAACATCGTTGCCTCCAGCACTGAGACAGATAATAGGATTGCTCCCATTACCTCTCATGATGTCATCCAGACGGCTAACAATATCCTCCATCCCAGCCCCAGGAAAGCAAACTCTCTGTCTCCTACTCCTGTCCTTCAAGCAGAACGCCCTATCCATATACCTAACTTGGCTATCCCCAACAACAACAATATTCTTACCTTCCTTAATGTCTTTCGTCGTGTCGTTCCCAGTAGTCGACTCACATTCGTCGGGTAGCACTGAGAATGTATTGGATGTTTCCACAACAGTTTCCACGGCAGTCTCTTTCTTCTTCATCGTTTCTACCTTTCCATTCGTCTTCTTGATCGTCAACTTCTTTCCCTGCTGTCCAGCCACTGACCAGTTTCCCTTCTTGACCTGAGGACTCAAAACAGGAGGACTACTACGAATCTTCTTGTTTTCCTCGGTCAGTCGCCGAATTTCCATATTCGCCAACCTCAATTCTTCCTTAAGCTGTTGGTAAAGTTGCTCGATGGAGGGCATCTTGCTTCAGTTCTAGAGAGCGCGCAAACAGGTCTTCACAGAGCCAAGTACACGTCAACACTCGCTGCATGCTGACTCTCTCCTCACTCATAACATGACATGCCACTGAACTTTTCTCTCTAACTATGGTGGCGTCATTTATCCTACTGTTAATTGCATAGTTAGGTACACTAGTGGCAGCACAGCCATTCTACACCTGCCTTTCTCTCACTACTTCTAGCAGTAGTGGTAGCACTGCCCTTCTAGGCCTGCCTTTCTTTCACTGCTTCTGAAAGTAGTGGCAGCACTGCCCTTCTAAGCCTGCCTTCCCCTCGCTGCTTCTAGCAGTAGTGGTAGCACTGCACTTCTAGGCCTGCCTTTCCCTCTCAGCTTCTAGCAGTAAAGGCAGTACTGCCCTTTTAAACCTGCTTTTCCTTCACTGATTCTAGCAGTAGTGGCAGAAGTGCCTCTCTAGAACTGCCTTCCCCTCACTGCTTCTAGCAGTAGTGGCAGCACTGCCCTTCCAGGCCTGCCTTTCGCTGACTGCTTCTAGCAGTAGTGATAACACTGCCCTTAAAGGCCTGCCTTAATTAACCTCACTGCTTCCAGCAGTAGATGCAGCACTGCCCTACTAGGCCTGCCTTCCCATCACTGCTCCTGGCAGTAGTGGCAGGCTGCCCTCCAAGGCCTGCCTTCCCCTCACTGCTTCTAGCAGTAGAGGCAGCACTGCCCTTCTAAACCTGCCTTCCCCTCACTGCTTCTAGCAGTAGTGGCAGCACTGCCCTTCTAGGCCTGCCTTCCCCTCACCGCTACCAGCAGTAATGGCAGCACTGCCCTTGTAGGCCTACGTTCCATTTACTTCTTCTACAACTAGTGACAGCACTGCAACTCTAGGCCTGCCTTCCCCTCTCTGATTATAGCAAAATTCACACTTTCAAATTATCTGTGAGAAAACTCTTCTTCCACTCACTTTCTCACTTTAAAAAGCTTGTGTGTGTGTGTGTGTGTGTGTGTGTGTGTGTGTGTGTGTGTGTGTGTGTGTGTGTGTGTGTGTGTGTGTGTACTCACCTAGTTGTACTCACCTAGTTGAGGTTGCGGGGGTCGAATCCGAGCTCCTGGCCCCGCCTCTTCACTGATCGCTAGTAGGTCACTCTCTCTGAACCGTGAGCTTTATCATACCTCTGCTTAAAGCTATGTATGGATCCTGCCTCCACTACATCGCTTCCCAAACTATTCCACTTACTGACTACTCTGTGGCTGAAGAAATACTTCCAAATATCCCTGTGATTCATCTGTGTCTTCAACTTCCAACTGTGTCCCCTTGTTACTGTGTCCAATCTCTGGAACATCCTGTCTTTGTCCACCTTGTCACTTCCTCTCAGTATTTTGTATGTCGTTATCATGTCCCCCCTATCTCTCCTGTCCTCCAGTGTCGTCAGGTTGATTTCCCTTAACCTCTCCTCGTAGGACATACCTCTTAGCTCTGGGACTAGTCTTGTTGCAAACCTTTGCACTTTCTCTAGTTTCTTTACGTGCTTGGCTAGGTGTGAGTTCCAAACTGGTGCCGCATACTCCAATATGGGCCTAACGTACACGGTGTACAGGGTCCTGAACGATTCCTTATTAAGATGTCGGAATGCTGTTCTGAGGTTTGCTAGGCGCCCATATGCTGCAGCAGTTATTTTTCCTTGAGTGAGATTTGTAGTCTCTGGCCCCCTAGACTGTACTCCGTCTGCGGTCTTCTTTTCCCTTCTCCAATCTTCATGACTTTGCACTTGGTGGGATTGAACTCCAGGAGCCAATTGCTGGACCAGGTCTGCAGCCCGTCCAGATCCCTTTGTAGTTCTGCCTGGTCTTCGATCGAGTGAATTCTTCTCATCAACTTCACGTCATCTGCAAACAGGGACACCTCAGAGTCTATTCCTTCCGTCACAACTAGTGACAGCACTGCAACTCTAGGCCTGCCTTCCCCTCACCGCTACCAGCAGTAATGGCAGCACTGCCCTTGTAGGCCTACGTTCCACTTACTTCTTCTACAACTAGTGACAGCACTGCAACTCTAGGCCTGCCTTCCCCTCTCTGATTATAGCAAAATTCACACTTTCAAATTATCTGTGAGAAAACTCTTCTTCCACTCACTTTCTCACTTTAAAAAGCTTGTGTGTGTGTGAGTGTGTGTGTGTGTGTGTGTGTGTGTGTGTGTGTGTGTGTGTGTGTGTGTGTGTGTGTGTGTGTGTGTGTGAGAGTTTGTGTGTGTGAGTTTGTGTGTGTGTGTGTGTGTGTGTGTGTGTGTGTGTGTGTGTGTGTGTGTGTGAGTGTGTGTGTGTGTGTGTGTGTGTGTGTGTGTGTGTGTGTGTGTGTGTGTGTGAGTTTGTGTGTGTGAGTTTGTGTGTGTGTGTGTGTGTGTGTGTGTGTGTGTGTGTGTGTGTGTGTGTGTGTGTGTGTGTGTGTGTGTGTGTGTGTGTGTGTGTGAGTTTGTGTGTGTGAGTTTGTGTGTGTGTGTGTGTGTGTGTGTGTGTGTGTGTGTGTGTGTGTGTGTGTGTGTGTGTGTGTGTGTGTGTGTGTGTGTGTGAGTGTACTCAACTAATTGTACTCACCTAATTGTGGTTGAAGGGGTCGAGACTCAGCTCCTGGCCCCGCCTCTTCACCGACCGCTACTAGGTCCTCTCTCCCCCTGCTCCATGAGCTTTATCATACCTCGTCTTAAAACTATTTATTTATTTATTTATTTATTTATTTATTTATTTATTTATTTGAACATGATACAGAGAAGTACAAGGAATACAATTTTTAAAGTGCAGCATGCCAAAGCCCCTTGTATGCAGAGCATTATGGGCAGGCTTAATTAACTTAAGATTTACTAAGCAATGATATATTCAGTGTAAAACAGAGAGTAATTTAGTACAAATGAGTATTACAAGGACAGGTCATATGGTCATTTACTGTGTTGCTGTGTAATCAGTAAAATGGAGTATTCTGTTAGGTAATGAAGTTAAATAGTAACAAAGTTTGATTGGGTCACAGGTTGACATTTATTAGATACAATAATGAGATACATATATGAGATACAATTTATGAGATACAATTCTTCAGTATTTAAGAGACTTGAATTTATAAACAGACAGTGTTTCTTTTATATTCACAGGTAATGAATTCCAGATTTTAGTGCCTTTTGTGTGCATTGAGTTTTTGCATGGCGTGAGATGGAGACGAGGAACATCAAAGAGTGATCTGTGTCTTGTGTTATGGTCATGTGTTCTGTTGAGGTTGGTAAGGAGATGTTTGAGGGGAGGGTTTATGTCAGAGTTAAGTGTTCTATTATGTAGTAGGTGCAGTAATAAGTATGGATGTTTTGTATTGTGAGTAGGTTTAGAGTTTTGAATATTGATGGAGTGTGCTGTCTGTAGTGGGAATTTGTTATCATTCTGACTGCAGCCTTTTGTTGGGTGATTAGTGGTCTGAGATAGTTTATTGTTGTTGAGTCCCATGCACAAATTCCACAGGTGAGATAGGGGTAAATAAGTGAGTGATATAGGGCCAGGAGGGCTGACTGTGGAACATAGTACCGTATCTTCGATAGTATGCCTATGGTCTTGGAATTTTTTTGGGAAATTTGTTGTATATGTGTTTGAAATTTGAGTCTATTGTAAAGGTGGATTCCTAAGAATTTTCCCTCTGTGAGTTTTGTGATAGGTGATCCATTTATCATTATGTTAAGAGACACATCTGTAGCTCTGTTACCGAACTGAATGTAGTAGGCTTTGTCAATGTTTAGAGTAAGTTTGTTGGTCCTCATCCAGGTTGATATTTTCTGTAATTCGGTATTTACAGTATCGGCAAACATGACTGGGCTCGGGTGAGAGTAAACGTATGTAGTGTCATCTGCAAATAGTGTGGGTTTGAGTAGTTGCGATGCATTGGGTAGGCCATTTACGTATATGAGAAAGAGAAGAGGGCATAGGACACTTCCCTGTGGGACACCAACTGTAATTGGCTGTGCGGTAGAGTTTGCCCCATTTGTGTACACATATTGGCTTCTGTTGCTGAGGTATGACTTTAGGTAGTTGAGAGAGTGTCCTCTTATACCACAGAGCGACAATACAATGTGGAGCAAGTCGTGGTCAACTGGGACTTCTTTTTTCTCTATTGCTGTATAAATATGTTCTAGCATGTAGATAATAGTATCATTAGTGTTTTTATTAGGCCTGAACCCGAACTGACAGGGGTTGAGTATGTTGTGGGAGATGAGGTAGGAATAGATACGCTTATGGATTAATTTTTCAAAGATTTTAGAGAGAGGGTGTAAGTTGGATATTGGCCAATAGTTATTCAAGTCTGTGTGGTCTCCTCCTTTATGGATCGGGGTGGCCCTTGCTATTTTGAGAACTGTAGGAAAGGTCGAGGATTCAATGGATTTGTTAAAAAGTGTTGCAATGATTGGTGATAGCACCTTTGACATTTTTTTTGTATATAATGGGTGGTAAGGTATTTAAATCTCCTGTCTTATTTTTTAGTTTGTGGATAATAAGGGAGACTTCAGTTGGGTTAGTCGAAGCTAGGAACAGTGTGTTCGGGTAGTTGCCAGTGAGGTAGTCATTGGGTGGGGTATCTGAGCTTGGGATTTTATTGGCAAGGTTTTTTCCTATAGTGGAGAAGAAATCATTGAGTCTGTTTGCTGTTTCAGTGGGTGGGAATTGGGGTTCATCTGGTTTTGTTAATTCAGTTTCGCTATTTCGTATTATCTTTTTTGTTCCTAGTATTTCTGATAGGGTTTTCCAGGTCTTTTTTATGTCACCTCGTAAGTTGGATAATCTGTTCTCATAATAAAATTTTTTAGCCCTTCTTATTAGGCTGGTTAGGACTGACGAGTAACGCTTTGTTTGGTCTCTGGTTATGTGACCCATTCTGTACTGTTTTTCGTATAGGTGCTTTGTAATTATGGATTTGAGGATACTGGGTGTTAGCCAGGGACTGTTCAGTCTCCTTGCAGTCATCTGTTTAGTTTTTTTAGGGCAGTGCTTGTTATAGAGGTATTGGGTCTTTTTTAGAAAATTATTAATACATTCGTCAATATCTGTATAGATTTCTAGCTCAGTGTGCCAGTCAATGTTTGTCACTGCTGCTGTGAAGTTATTGATAGCTGCCTCACTGTGAAGTCTGAAAGTGACTTTAGTAGTGTCTAGGGGTAATTTGCCAAGGTTTGTTATGAGGAAGGTAGGGTAATGGTCTGTGGTATTTTCTGTGATTATGCCTGATCTTAAGAGGGATATGGTGTTGGTCCAGATGTGGTCTAGTAGGGAAACACTAGTCTCTGTAACTCTTGTAGGTTTTGTTACTGTTGGTAGCAACATGCAGTTACTCATAGTGTTTGTGAATTCAGTAACATGTGGGTCCTGGTCTTGCAGGAGATTTATATTGAAGTCACCTGAGAGTAGTAAGTGATCTTTGTTCATGCGTGCATCAGTTATCATACTTCCTAGGTTTTCACTAAAACGGCTAATGCTTGACTGTGGTACTCTGTAGATGTTTATCACTGTGAGAGGTTTTTGTAGGTATTTGGATTTGAATTTAGCTATTATATATTCCCCATGTTCATCCCTTGTGCAAGTATTAGTGATACATTCTAGTTGGTCTGAGTAGTTTATAGCTGTGCCACCCACTTGTTGATCTGGCCTACAGCTGTGTATGGCTGTGTAACCAGGAATGGCATAGACATCTGTAGTATCAGGCTTTAGCCAGGTTTCGGTGAGAGTAATGATGGATATACTGGCATGCAGGGAATTTAATAATGCTATGAGGTCATCGTAATGTTTGCTTAAAGTTCTGATATTGTAGTTAAAGACAGTTATGTTGTTGTCGGCTCTGAGAAGTGCCTTTGATTGCTCTGCTGTTTAGTAATTACAGTTACTGTTTGATTCATTTAAATCATTAGATAAGAGGTTGGTATCAGGATCAATGCTTGTAATCATAAGATTTGTAGTGAATCTATAGTTAGAATTAAGTATAAGACAAAATAAATATTCTAAAGCTATAAAATAGAACCTGAATTATTTTAACAAATGTAAAAAATATGAGCTAAGGTAGTTCTTTAAAGCTAAAATAAATGAGGCAATATAAAAGGGAGTAAAATAATTTGTGGTGAAAAAAAAAGTGGTAATCAAATAAATGAATATAATGGCAAAATAATGAGCTTATTACACTCTAGCACCTGAGAATAGCACCTTGATTATTTTAACAATTGTGAATATATGAACTAAGGTTGTTGTATAAAGCTAAAATAAAAGAGAAAAAATATAAGGGACTCAATTAAGTAATGGTAAACAAAGTTAAAATGACAGATAGTCACTATGATATAATATTGATTTGGGAGTAAGATCTGATTTGTTATATATAATAAGTTGAGCAATATATTGTACTATAAAAAGTAAAAAAAAAATAATATGAGGTAGTTGGTACTAGTTAGCAAAAGATAGTTAAGGACCTATAACAATGATATAATTGAAATATACACTAATTGCACACACAATATAGTCACTAAGATATGAAAATAATCTTAGAGTAGGATTTGCCTTATAGCATAAAGTTTGAGCAGTTAATATCACTATACGAGTATTTTTTGAGGTAGTTGATACTAGCTAGTGAGGGAGGGTAAAGGAATTGCACAGTAGTGTAGTAGGAACATACACTAGTTAGTTATTTGTAGTTAGGGAGAAAAGGGGAAAATTTGGTAGAATTATTAGAGAATTTAAACAGGGCTTAAGTAGGAAAGACAAAGGTAATACAGATATTAATAAAGAGTAGGTATCCTATTAACAAATAATAATTTGAGAATAGGGAATCTGGGAAAATAATCAAAAAGGGTCACATAAAGAACTGTGAGGGACACATAGGATAATGAGGTAGTAAAATACTATCTTGGAGGTGATAGTACAGGGATTAGTTCAATAATTACATAGTAACATACACTAACGTAGTAAGAAATTGGTCACTAATATCAGTCAGACTCTGTAATGTTTGCATCATGAAGGAAGATTGCTAGATCATTTCCATTAGTAATATAGTACACACGGCCTACATTTGTTTTCCTTACTAGAAATTGTCCTTCGCGTACAAAGCATTGATGAATTTTATCATTACTGTCACGTTTTAGTTTTCTCACTCTGTACAGGAGGTTCTGTCGTTTTCTTGTGAGACACTCGTTTATGTATATATCTTTTTTTGCTTTGATAGATGAAATTATTAGATCTTTTTTCTGTCTTGTGTGTGAAATCTGAGTATAACACTTTTTCTACTTTGGTTCCCTAGTAACCGCGATTCTTTTATTTCCGACACTGGTACACTAATAGGTGGTCAAGTATGATCTGGAGAGTTGTATCTTTGCAGTTGGAATGGTTTAATTCGTTGGGAAAGAGTGGAGTGTTAATTACTACTGCAACAGATAACTTGTCTTGCTCTGCCTTATCATCTTGGTTAGCAAAATAATTGTTCAATTGGGTATCCATGATTATTTTCCAGTCCTTGACGGCGTTATCAATCTTCGTGTTTAGGGAAGTTATTTGGTCCGAGTGACTGGCTATGACTGATTGGAGGGTCTTGCCAAAATCAATCGTGCCAGTTGATGTTAGCTGTTGTTCAAGGTTGTTGATCTTATTCTCAAGGTGAAGTAGTTTAGATTCATGGTTTGATATTGTTGCACGGAGAGACATTTTCAGCACGAAGATTCAGGTTATCCGTCGTTAGGGTGGTGATGTAGTGCTTTAGAATGTTAGGATCATCAGTCATACCTGGGAGCATATCAGATGCGTTAAATCCTATGAAGGTAGTAGAGGTAGAGAGGGAGTCAGTCACGGTCGTTGTTGTTGTTGTTGTAGCGTTGTCTCCACTACATCGCTTGCCAGACTATTCCACTTCCTAACTACTCTATGACTGAAGAAATACTTCCTAACATCCCTTTGACTCATCTGATTCTTCAGCTTCCAATTGTGACCCCTTGTTTCTGTGTCCCATCTCTGGAACATCCTGTCCCTGTCCAACTTTTCTATTCCACGCAGTATTTTGTATGTCGTTATCATGTCTTCCCTGACCCTCCTGTCCTCCAGTCTTGTCAGACCGATTTCCCTTAATCTTTCTTCATAGGACATTCCCCTTAGTTCTGGAACTAGCCTTGTTGCAAACCTTTGCAATTTCTCTAATTTCTTGACTTGTTTGACCAGATGTGGGTTCCAAACTGGTGCTGCGTACTCCAGTATGGGCCTGACGTACACAGTGTATGAAGTCTTGAATGATTCCTTACTGAGGTACCGGAACGCTATTCTCAGGTTTGCCATGCGCCCATATGCCGCAGCAGTTATCTGGTTAATGTGTGCTTCTGGCCAAGTACTCGGTATTATACTCACTCCTAGGTCTTTCTCCTTGAGTGAGGTTTGCAGCCTTTGGCCTCCTAGCCTATACTCTGTCTGCGGTCTTCTTTGCCCTCCTCCGATCTTCATGACTTTGCATTTGGCGGGGTTAAGTTCTAGAAGCCAGTTTCGGGACCACTCATCCAGCCTGTCCAGGTCTCTTTGTAGACCTGTCTGATCCGCATCTGATTTAATTCTACTCATTAAGTTCACGTCATCTGCAAACAGGGACACTTCTGAGTCTATCCCTTCCGTCATGTCGTTCACATATACCAAGAATAGCACTGGTCCCAGGACTGACCCCTGTGGAACCCCGCTCGTCACCGGGGCCCACTGTGATACCTCATCACGGACCATGACTCGCTGATGCCTCCCTGTTAGGTATTCTCTGATCCATTGCAGTGCCTTTCCTGTTATACGTGCCTGTTCCTCAAGCTTTTGTACTAATCACTTGTGAGGAACTGTGTTGAAGGCCTTCTTGCAGTCCAAGAAAATGCAATCAACCCACCCCTACCTCTTATTTCTTACTTCAGTTACCTTGTCATAAAACTCTAGTAGGTTTGTGACACAGGATTTGCCCTCATGAATCCGTCCTGGCTGTCGTTTATAATCTTGCTCCGCTCCAGGTGCTCCACCACTCTCCTCCTGATAATCTTTTCCAAGACTTTGCATACTATACATATCAGTGACACTGGTCTATAATTTATTGCTTCATTTCTGTCTCTCTTCTTAAAGATGGGGACTACATTTGCCTTCTTCCATACTTCAGGTAGTTGCCCAGTTTCAAGGGAAATGTTGAAGATTTTGGTTAGTGGCACATGCAGTGTCCCTGCTCCCTCTTTGAGGACCCATGGGGAGCTGTTGTCCGGTCCCACCGCCTTTGAGATATCAAAGTCGCTTAGGAGCTTCTCCACCTCCTCCTCAGTTGTGTGTAATTCATCGAACACTTGTTGGTATATCCCTTGTTGCTGTACCCCACTGTTTTGTCTTCCCGTTGTCCCTTCAGCCTCCACTATAAATACTTCCTGAAATCTCATGTTGAGCTCCTCACTTACCTCCTGGTCATTTCTTGTGAGCTCTCCACCTTCCTTCCTCAGCCTGATTACCTGGTCCTTGACTGTTGTCTTCCTCCTGATATGGCTGTAGAGTAGTTTCGGATCAGACTTGACTTTCGATGCTATTTCATTTTCATACTACCACTGCGCCTCTCTCCTTATCTGTGCATACTCGTTTCTGGCTCGTCAACTAATCTCTTTATTCTCCTGAGTCCTTTGCCTTCTGTACTTTTTCCATTCTCTAGAGCACTTAGTTTTTGCCTCCCTGCACCTTCGGGTAAACTAAGGGCTCGTTCTGTCCTTCCCATTATTTC
>NC_091381.1:14810135-14840135 GCF_038502225.1 Cherax quadricarinatus | reverse complement strand
TCTCACCTCCTCCTTGGTTATTTGTGCCTCATCCAGCGCTTGTTGGTGTACCCCCCTGTTCTGATTTCCTGGATTCCTACTGGTTTCCACTGTAAATACTTCTTTAAATCTCGTGTTGGGCTCCTGACATACCTCTCGGTCGTTTCTTGTGAACTCCCCATCACCCTTCCTCAGTCTGATTACCTGGTCCTTGACTGTTTTTTTTCTCCTGATGTGGCTATACAACAGCTTCGGATCAGACTTGACTTTCGATGCTATGTCATTTTCATATTGTCGCTGAGCCTCCCTTCTTATCTGTGCTTATTCGTTTCTGGCTCTTCGGCTAATCTCTTTATTTTCCTGAGTTCTCTGTCTTTTGTACCTTTTCCATTCTTTAGTACACCTAGTTTTTGCCTCCCTACACCTTTGGGTAAACCAAGGACTCGTTCTGCTTTTCCCATTATTTCTGTTTTCCTTGGGAACAAACCTCTCCTCTGCCTCCTTGCATTTTGTTGTCACATAGTCCATTTCTTGTACTGGTTTTCCTGTCAGTTCCCTCTCCCACTGAATGTCTTGCAGGAAGTTCCTCATGCCTGAGTAGTTCCCCTTTTGTAATTTGGTTTTTCCCATCCTTTTCCTGCTACTCTCTCCACTTGAAGCTCAACTATGTAGTCAAAGCACAGAACCACATGATCACTAGCCCCTAGGGTCCTTTCATACATGTGTGTGTGTGTGTGTGTGTGTGTGTGTGTGTGTGTGTGTGTGTGTGTGTGTGTGTGTTTCTGTGTACTCACCTAATTATACTCACCTAATTGTGGTTGCAGGGGTCGAGACTCAGCTCCTGGCCCCGCCTCTTCACTGATCGCCATTAGGTCCTCTCTCTCTCTGCTTCCTGGGCTTTGTCATACCTCGTCTTAAAGTTATATATGGCTCATGCCTCCACTACATTACTTGCTAGGCTATTCCACTTCCTGACGACTCTATGATTAAAGATATACTTCCTAACATCCCTGTGACTCGTGACCCATTGTTTCTGTGTTCCATCTCTGGAACATCTTGTCTCTGTCCACCTTATCTATTCTACGCAGTATTTGGTATGTCGCTATCATGTCTCCCCTGACCCTCCAGTCCTCCAGTGTCGTCAGTCTGATTTCCCTCAACCTTTCATCGTAGGACATTCCCCTGAGCTCCGGAACTAGCCTTGTTGCAAACCTTTGTACATTCTGTAACTTCTTGATGTGCTTGACCGGGTGTGAGTTCCAAACTGGTGCTGCATACTCCAGTATGGGCCTGACGTACACAGTGTACAGTGTCTTGAACGATTCCTTAATAAGGTATAGGAACGCTATTCTCAGGTTTGCCAGGCGACCATATGCTGCAGCAGTTATCTGGTTGATGTGTGCCTCCGGAGACGTGTTCGGTGTTATGGTCACTCCATGATCTTTCTCCTTGAGTGAGGTTTGCAGTCTTTGTCCACCTAGCCCATACTCTGCGGTCTTCTTTGTACTTCCTCAATCTTCATGACTTTGCATCTGGCAGGGTTGAATTCGAGAAGCCAGGTGGTGGACCAATTGTCCAGCCTGTGTGTGTGTGTGTGTGTGTGTGTGTGTGTGTGTGTGTGTGTGTGTGTGTGTGTGTCTGTCTGTCTGTCTGTCTGTCTGTGGTATTGAAGATATCGTCATGTATTCAACTCTGTGTTCAGTTGCTACCAGAGCTTAAATAGTAAGAACAGTGTAACTTGAAACGGTATTGAACTACTCATTAAAAGTCACCCAGGGATAGATCAGATAAAAGTATTGATTGAAATATTCGAATAACACTTCATAATATTCAGAGTAAACGATAATAAAATATATAAAAATAATAATAAAACAACAACAACAATAATAATAATAATAATAATAATAATAATAATAATAATAATAATAATAATAATAATAATAATAAGAAGAAGAAGAAGAAGAAGAAGAAGAAGATGAAGACATTAGTAAACAAATTATTACAAAGAATAAAAAAATGAATCAAGATAGTAATAATAATTGGTTCATATTATTTGGTTTCTGCATAAAAAATCTGAAGTATAAAAATGGTAAAGTATTTTTTGAGTGAAGTGAAGTGTAGTAGAATGTGAAGACAAAGTGCGAGGCGAGCACTGAGTTATCCAGTATCGGAAAATACTAACTGGGTTCGACAAGCCATAAAAATCCTTGTGCCCGGCAGCAATGTTGGCACGTGGAACGCCAATATAGCTCTGAGGCATTCACTAGCTTGCCCTGCAGCAATACTGGCGCGGGAAACGCCAATATAACTCTGAGGCGTTCACTAGGTTGCTATCACAGCTCAATAGTTGCAGATGCAAGCTATCAATAACGGTAAAATAACTCCCCTGTCGTAGTAAGGACTGTGACACTTTCTGGCTCCCGTTAGTAATTTAAAGCCTAGGGCAGTGTCTCATTTTACTGACAATAGTCAGTAAAATTGTTAATTGTTAATTGTTAATATTTTAATTAACCTTCATTCCTTCTAGAAAGAATTAAATGGCAAAAATCCCGTGACTGAAACAATACACAAATAACCCGCACATAGGAGTATTAACCTTATGGCGACGTTTCTGTTCGACTTGGCCATGAATTAGTCACATCACTGCTTAATGGTCCATGTCGGACTGAAATGTCTTCTTATGTTTTATTCTGTGTGCTGGTTATTTTTGTATTTGCCCCTATTGTTTGTGAGACCAACTTGACCAGTGTCTCAATTTACACAAACATTATCTCAGTCAACATTTAATTCTACCACCTACGATGCCAGGCTAGGCAATGTCTCAGTCATCAGGTAACCCTCTAGTGTTTCGTGAAAATAGGGTTAAATATTCATTTTTATACGACTCTGTAAAGCACAGTTACCCTAATCTAATATTTATTAACTAAACCAACAATGACTTCTCTAACATAAATTAACACAACTTCAACTAACCTAACCACTTCGTTTTGCACATTTCTGTTCTTCATTTGACTTGTTCCATCGCAGCAAAAAAAGAAAAATAACCATTATAATTTGGTTAGTGGTCTCCTTCACTAGCTTGTAATTGTTTGCAATAGGTGTAATTTCTTGAACTAATACTACATCCGTTTTGTTTGTATTTTGTTTGGTTATTTATATATAACTTTTTTTTCTATATTTCCTATTCATCATTACCACTGATTTAATTTTTTTCAAAACTTGTGTTGTGTGTATGTGTTTACGCACCTATATGTGATTGCAGACGTCTAGACACAGTTCCTGGTCCTGCTGGTCGCTACTAGGTCCAGTCTCTTCCACCTTAATGAGCCTTATCGTAACTTCTTAAAGCCATTTTTGGATTCTGCCTCTACCACTTCACTCTACAGATTGTTCCACTTCCCGACAACGCTAAGGTTGAAGAAATACTTCCTAACATCACTGTGACACAGCTGAGTATTCAACTTCCAGTTGTGTCCTCTTGTTTCTGTATCTTATCTCTGAAACATTCTGGCCTTGTTCACGTTTTGAATTCCTCTCAGTATTTTTTTACGTAGTTTTCAAGTGCCTCCTATATTCCTCCAGCCAACCAACCAATGTCATTAAGTTTAGTTCCCTTAACCTCTCCTCACAGGACATACTCCTTAGCCATGGACTAGTCATGTTTTCAAAGTTTTGGGCTGTGTGTGTGTGTGTGTGTGTGTGTGTGTGTGTGTGTATGTGTGTATGTGTGTGTGTGTGTGTGTGTGTGTGTGTGTGTGTGTGTGTGTGTGTGTGTGTGTGTGTGTGTTCGGGTACGCACCTATTTGTGGTTGTAAGGGTCGCGTCACAGTACCTGACAACATTATGACTAATGTAATACTTCCTAACATCCCTGTGGCTCATCTGAGTCTTCACCTTTCAGCTGTAACCCCTATTGCTGTGTCACTTCTCTGGAACATCCTGTCCCTTTCCACCTTGACAATTCCTCTCAGTATTTTTATAAGTCGTTAACATGTTCCCCCTACCCCTGCTGTCCTCCAGTGTCGTCAGGTCGATTTCACTCAACATCTCCTCGTAGGACATACATCTTAGCTCTGAGACTAGTCTTGTTGCAAATTTATGCATCTTCTCTAATTTCTTAACGTGCTTGACCAGGTGTGGGTTTCATACTGGTGCTGCATAATCCAACATGAGCCTGACGAATATAGTCTTGAACGATTCCTTACAAAGGTGTCGAAACGCATTTCATAGGTTTGCCAGGCGCCCATGTGCTGCAGCAGTTATTTTGTTTATTTGCTCCTTTTCCATGAATGAGATTCGCCCCTTAGCCTGTACTCTATCTGCGGTCTTCTTTGACTTTCTCCAATCATCATGACTTTGCGCTGTAACAAAATGCGACATCCATAAAATACAGACATACTAGAATACTAGAAGGTCAGCTTATTGATTCCCCTCTAGCATCTAGCATATTTCAGGTTTTGTAACAATTTGTCAGAGAATATTCTAGTTCTGTTATCCATTACAAATAAGAGATATTGGCCGACTTCATGGGACTGAAAAATTACTTGGGTGGGTTAAATTGGGATGCCCTGATTATGGGTCAGGTAAGTGATCTTGGTTGCCAATATGACGTTTCTCAGAGCATAGTTCTAGCTGCCCAGACAGCTTTTGTTCCGAGTAGGGAAATTAGATCTAACAAAAATGATCCCAAATAGATGAACAATAGATTAAAACATCTCATTGGTCAAAAAAGAGGCATATATAGGCGTATCAAAAGAGGGGATGGGCAGTTAAGAAATCAATGTATTCAATTAAAGAGAGAAATAAAAAAAAAGAATAAGAAAAGTAAAAAGGGATTATGAGGCTAAGGTCGCAAGGGATTCAAAGACTAACCCAAAAGGGTCCTTTCAGGTATACAGAAGTAAGATTAGGGACAAGATTGGCCCACTTAAGAGTAACTCTGGTCAGATCACTGACAGTGATAAGGATATGTGTGAAATTCTAAATACCTACTTCCTCTCAGTTTTCACCCAGGAAAATACTAGCGATAATAGATTATATAGAACAGGATGATAATAAACTATGTACGATTGCGATAACTAGTGACATGGTCCTCAGACAAATAGAGAAACTAAAACCTAACAAATCCCCAGGTCCTGATGAACTGTTTGCAAGGGTGTTAAAGGAATGTAAAGAAGAACTTAGCATACCTTTGGCTAACCTTTTTAACTTATCACTACAAACTGGCATAGTGCCTGATAAGTGGAAAATGGCAAATGTAATACCTATTTACAAGGCAGGTGACAGGTCCTTGGCTTCGAACTATAGACCAATAAGCCTTACCTCCATAGTGGGAAAATTTATGGAATCAATAATTGCCGAAGCAATTCGTAGCCATCTTGACAAGCACAGATTGATTAATGATTCTCAACACGGTTTTACAAAGAGGCGTTCCTGTCTTACGAATTTACCAACATTTTTCACTAAGGTGTTTGAGGAGGTAGATCATGGTAATGAATATGATATTGTGTATATGGACTTCAGTACGGCTTTCGATAGAGTTCCACACCAGAGGCTATTGAGGAAACTTATGGCACACGGAATAGGAGGAGAAATTTTTTCCTGGATAGAGGCATGGCTGACAAATAGACAGCAGAGAGTTTGTATAAATGGGGAGAAATCAGAATGGGGGCACGTCACAAGCGATGTTCCTCAGGGGCCAGTGTTGGGCCCGTTGTTGTTCACAATTTACATAAACGACATAAATGAGGGAATAAATAGTGACATAAGCAAATTTGCTGATGACACTAAAATAGGCCGTCCAATTCATTCTAATGAGGACATTAGAGCACTCCAGGATGATTTGAATAGACTGACGCAATTGTCAGAGAAGTGGCAGAAGCAGTTTAATATTGACAAATGTAAAGTTTTAAATGTTGGATAGTTAAATAACCATGCCACATATAAACTAAATAATGTAGATCTTAATACTACTGATTGCGAAAAGGATTTAGGAGCTCTGGTTAGCAGTAACCTAAAACCAAGACAACAGTGCATTAGTGTTTGCAATAAAGCTAACAGAATTCTTGGCTTCATATCTAGAAGTATAAATAATAGAACTCCTCAGGCTGTTCTTCAACTCTATATAACCTTGGTTAGGCCTCATTTAGACTATGCTGCTCAGTTCTGGTCACCGTATTACAGAATGGATATAAATGCTCTGGAAAACGTACAGAGGAGGATGACAAAGATGATCCCATGTATCAGAAATCTTCCCTATGAGGATAGACTGAGGGCCCTGAATCTGCACTCTCTCGAAAGGCGTAGAATTAGGGGGGATATGATCGAGGTGTATAAATGGAAAACAGGAATAAATAAAGGGGATGTAAATAGCGTGCTGAAAATTTCCAGCCAAGACAGGACTCGCAACAATGGTTTCAAGTTGGAAAAATTCAGATTCAGGAAGGATATAGGAAAGCACTGGTTTGGTAATAGAGTTGTGGATGAGTGGAACAAACTCCCGAGTACAGTTATTGAGGCTAAAACGTTGTGTAGTTTTAAAAATAGGTTAGATAAATACATGAGTGGGTGTGGGTGGGTGTGAGTTTGACCTGACTAGCTTGTGCTGCTGTGTCTGGTGCAGTGCTCCATCCTTGAGTGGAGATGATCAGACTGGGTGGGTCATTGGGATAATCCGGGGGATGGGTCATTGGTCTAATCCGGGGGGAAGGGACATGGACCTGCTCTGCATGGGTCAGTAGGCCTGTTGCAGTGTTCATTCTTTCTTATGTTCTTATGTCTCAGCAAGACTCGACTCGACTTAGATTTAAGCAGTGATAGACAACAAATCCCTAATTATTATTATAATCAAAACAAAGCACTAAACCTACTAGGGTCATAGAGTGTCAAGTCCCTAAATATTCTGACATTTCAACCAACTAGGAAATCAAACACCATGCTTGAACAATATGACGAACCATTAGCCAAACAGCACAGCATCAGGCATGGAACAAGGAGACCAAAAACGACCATAACTTGTGGACCTTCAACAGATCCTGCATATAAGGCATAAAAGTTCCTTAATACTGAAACTGAGTTTAGCATTGTGAAAACCCCGACTACGGCAGCGAGGAGATGCTACAACAAATGTAAGTCCAAAGTTTGAATTGGGACCAGAGAAAACAAAAGCGTGTCTTTGTGAACCGCAACCTATGAAAAACGTAAAATATCACTAATTCTAAATAATGTTTTCAAAATAGAGCTCACCCACGGAGACATATTCTACCAAAAACAGTCTTTACAGTAGCAGACTAAGCATGTTACCACCACGAACAACAGCCAGAGAGAAAGTCAAGCCTAGCAGCCCCAACATCACGTGTGATCATGTAACTTGTAACAGCCGCTTCTGCAACACCGCCGGTGGGTACCAGGCTGCGCCTGACACCAGTTGAAACAAGCGGGCAGGTAGCTAACAAGTACTGGCAGTGAATTAGAATTCTCCGACAGTGAGCACAATGAAAGGTGTGGTCATTATACCCTATCTATATTCATATCCTTTCATAAAAAGTCAAATAACAATATAAAGCCAGATATTTTCATTTTTAACCATTAATGAAAGCATCTTCAACATAAAATTATATTAAAATTCAATATATATATATATATATATATATATATATATATATATATATATATATATATATATATATATATATATATATATATATATATATATATATATATATATATATATATGTATAAATATATATCTTTGTTTCATCTTTATATTTTCTGTAGACTTAAAAAATGTTTGGAAATAAGTTCCATTTATGTTTTTGATATTGTCCATTTGCCTAACAAATTAGAAAAATACTTCTTTGGTGTTTTATTAACAATTGCAACTTCGCAAAATTCTAAATTTGGCACCCTTTACCCGGTGGGCCAGTATATTTGTTGGCATCAAATATTCGCAATTGAACAAGAAATTGTTTTTTGGAAATCAATTTATATAGGCTCATTTCTCTGACGTTGAGATACTCTATCGAATCATAGGAAAGACATTTCGAATTTCTCATTTTCCTAGGAGTGCCCGGTAAAGGTTGCTCTTCATGGTACTCTGACTTGACCAAAAAAACTGAAAGATAGACTGCAAATCACCCAGAACAAAATCGTAAGATTCATCCTGAGGCTGGGACCAAGAGAACATGTAGGCCAGGATGAATTACAGCAGTTGGATATGCTGAATGTTGAAGACAGAGTAAAACAACTGAAGCTAAATCATGTTTATAAAATTGCTCGCAAGCAATGTCCAGAATATCTTGCTGTCAATTTTGTCAAGGTTGGGAACCAAAGCAATCATAGTACTAGGGGGAGAGAGCACAACTTTGTAGTACCCATAGTCATTGGCCAGGCTTCAAACACCTTTTATTGTACAGCAATAAAGGAATGGAACAGACTGCCCGCACATGTCAAAGCCAGTCATAGCATGAACCAGTTCAAGAAGAGTGCCAAAAGGTGTCTGATGAATGTAGCTACAGAAAGGGAGGGGAATGATTTTCTATTTTTTAGCTAACATACGTGTAAATTTTACCTTATTCCTAGTAATGACCCTCGTATTGTAGATAGTCTTAATGACCCTCGTGTAGTAGATAGTCTTTTTAGTATGATAATAAAATGTGTTCTTCATTATAGAATAATAAGAAAATATTATAACATTTATATTATAATAATAATAAGGTAAAAGGACCCTAATGGAAATAAGTCACTCTGTCTGACTTTTTTGGGTTATCCCAGGTTCTCTACACATATGCTGCTATGTATGATAAACTTACTTACTTAATTCCTCGCATTAGTTTCACGTCGTCTGCAAACAGGGACACCTCTGAATCTACATAGCCCTTCCGTCATATTATTCACATATACCAGAAATAGCACGGGCCCCGAAGAACCTTGCTTGTCACAGTTGCCCATTCTGACACCTCATCATGTACCAAGACTTGTTGTTGCCTTCCTGCCAGGTACTCATAGATCCGTTGCAGTTCCTTTCCTGTTGCTCCTACTTGCTCTAGCTTTCACACTAATCTCTTGTGAGAAACCTTGTAGAAAGTCTTCTTAAAGTCCAAGAACATGCAAGCTACCCACCCCTCTTTCTCTCTCTCCTGCCTTACTTTTCTCACCTTGCCATAACACTGTAATTAATTTCTGATAGAGGATCTCCCTTCCCTGAAACCGTGCTGGATGCTGTGTGTAAGCTCATTCTTTTCTAGGCGCTCCACTGCTCCACTTGTAATTTTCTCCATGCCTTTGCATATTATACATGTCAGTGAACTGGTCTGTAGTTTCTTGTTACCTCTCTGTCTCCTTTCTTAAATACTTGCACTACATTTGCTGGCTTCCACACCTCGGGTAGTTTCCCTGTTTCCATACATGTGTTGAAGATTGTTAGTGACACACACAGCGTGTCTTTTCCCTCTCTCAGGACCCATGGAGAGATGTTGTTCGGTCCCATCAACTTCCAGGTATCTAGTTCACATAGCAGCCTCTTCATTCCCTCTTCTGTTGTGTATATTGTGGTGTACCCCACCATTCTGCCTTTCTGGAGTCCTTTCTGTGTCCACTGAAAATACTTCCTTTATCCTTGTACTGAACTCTTCACATATTTTTCTGTTGTTTCTTGTGATTCCCCCCTCCTCCCTTCCTCAGCCTAATTACCTGGTCATTGACGGTTGTCTTCCTTCTGATTTGGCTCTACAGCAGCTTCGAGTCAGATTTTGCTTTCGATACTATGTCATTTTCGTATTGCCGCTGTGCCTCCCTCCTTATATGCGCATTTTCGACTGATCTCTTTATATTCCCCGATCCTTTTTTTTCAATATATTTTCCATTCTCTAATGCACTTACTGTTGGCATCTCTTCACCTTTGGGTGAACCAAGGACTCATTCTGGTCTTCCTATTTTTCCTGTTGCTCTTGGGTACAAGGCTCTCCTCTCCTTGACCTCATCTTGTTGTCGCATGTTTCATCATTTCAATTAATGATTTCTCACCAGTTCCTCTTTCCCGCTGTGCCTCCTAAAGGAAATTCTCATGCCTGTGTAGTCCCTTCTTTTGTACCCTATATAGTGGAAGCTCAGGACCTTGTGATCACTTGCTCAGAGAAGTTTTTCATATGTGATTTCCTCAATGTTTGAACTACTCAAGGTGAAAATGAGGTCAAGTCTTACTGATTCATCCTCTCCTCTCTCTCTGATAGCATCCCTAATACGTTAGTGCATAAAGTTTTCCCTAGTACCACCTCCATCACCTTGGCCCCTCCACGTTTCTGTTCCCCTATGTGGCTCCAGATTTTTCCTATCAATCTTCTTATGACTGAAATCACCCACAACTAATAACTTTGCCCTGCCCGTGTGGGTCTTTCTGGCCACCTCAGCTTGTGTATCAGCCATTGCTCTATTGCTTTCATCATATTCTCTTCTTGGCTTCCTGTTATGCTGTGGAGGGTTGTACATCATTGCAATCACTACCATGGAACCCACAGTCTGAATTGTTTCTATTATGCTTCCCCTACATCCCCTACTTCCAACTCCTCAGATCTTCATTAGTTTTTGATGAGCAGTTAAACTCCTCCAGCCCCCTCTATTTCCTCTATCTTTTCTCCGAACCTGATATCCAGTTGGAAAGATTGCACTTGGTTTTTGTGAGTGTTATGATGACTGAGGATTCTCCATGATTCATTCGTGCCACTCCTCACACTTATTCATTATTCGTCTGCATTTGTGGGGACTGGGGAGTGGGAGAACTGGCAGGGTACTATGGGAGGCATATGTGTAGGTGGGGTTTATGCTGGGAGGGGTTGGGGCTGTGTGTGGGGAGTGTCATATGTTTTGGGTTAGATTGATTGCAGGGTTCTAAGGATGAGTCTGCATGTGGTTCTCCTTGTTGCTCCTCCCAACACTAGGTGTCCCCACCTGACTCTTGCCTTATCTCTCTTGCTTTTTTTGTCTTTGTATCCTCTCAGTTTCTGTCATTGTATTCTCATTCTGTCACTGTCTGGATACACCCACTGGTATTTTGTTGTTTCCTTTAGCTGTGGTTTCTGCTTCTGGATTCTGTTTTGCACCATTCCTGTCTTGAAAGTCAGAATGACTAGTGGATTTTTTCCCCACAATTATTCATATATTCTTTGAAAATTTATCAGCTCTGTCATGTCCTCATCTCTTGTTTCTTTGTTGATATTCTCAATCTCTTTTTTCTCTCACAGTTGTCTTTCTTCATATGTCCTCCCTTCGATCTCCTGAAGCCCATATATAAAAACAGATTTCTCCCTATCCTTTTTTCATTGCTTTTTCCATCTGCATCTCTGGATACCATTTAAACATAGCCATTGCTGCTTCCTTTATCATTTCCCCTATCCTTTTTTCATTGCTTTTTCCCTCTGCATCTCTGGATACCATTTAAACATAGCCATTGCTGCTTCCTTTATCATTTCCCCTATCCTTTTTTCATTGCTTTTTCCCTCTGCATCTCTGGATACCATTTAAACATAGAGATTGCTGCTTCCTTTATCATTTCCCCTATCCTTTTTTCATTGCTTTTTTCCTCTGCATCTCTGGATACCATTTAAACATAGCCATTGCTGCTTCCTTTATCATGTTCTGGATCTCCCAGTAGCCTGTTAGCATCTCTGAAAGTGTCTTTTTCCTTTTCTTCCTACAGTCCTCTCACTTACTGTTGTCCCTGTGCCCAACAGCATGCCAGTATCATTCCTTATCATTTCCCAGTGACTGGACAGGGCATCCACATAGGACTTAACTCCTCTCTTTTCTTTGGTACCCTAACACCTAGGTCCTGATCCTGTGCCTCTTCTGTTCTTTGGTTCTATATCCTGCTTCAGAATTTTCAGTTCATCTTCTGGGATCCATATCCTCGCTTTTGTAGCTTAGGCTTACACCTCCCACTTCTTGCTCTCTGTATCTATCCTCTTGTATTTAAGTGATAAACTCATGTAGCTTCCCTTCCCACACTTGTTCCATTCTTCTCCTGAGCTCTCCCATCCAATCTTCCTCTGTTTCCCTGGCTCTTCATACAACCCTTTTGGGTCCCATTTTTTCTTGTGTATGTACACACCTTATTCACCTAACTGTTGTTGTAGGGTCGATTCATAGCACCTGGCCATGCCTCTTAACTGGTCACTACCAGGTCCACTCTCTCCCTGCTCAATGAGATTTACCGTACCTCTTCTTAAAGCTATGTATGAATCATGCCTCCACTACACCACTCACGAGACTGTTCAACCTTCTAACAAAACTCTTTGCCTGAAGAAATACTTCCTAACATCCCTGTGACTCATCTGAGCTTTCAACTTCCAGTTGTGACTCCCTGTTGCTGAGTCACATCTGTGAAACATTCGGTCCCTATCCACCCTGTTAATTCTTCTCAGTGTGTGTGTGTGTGTGTGTATTTACCTAAATGTACTCACCTAACTATGGTTGCAGAGGTCGAATCATAGTTGCTGCTACCGCCTCTTCATTGGTCGCTACTAGATCCGCTCTCTCCCTGCTCCATGAGCCTTATCATACATCTTTTTAAAGGTGTGTATGGATCATGTCTCCACTACATCACTCTTCAGCCTTGACCAGGCTTGTAGCCTGTTCAAGTCCTTTTGTGGTCCTGTCTGATCCTAATCCAACTGCATTCTCCTCATTAGCTTAACATCGTCTGTAAATAGGGGCACTGCTTAGTGTATTCCTTCTGTTTTGTTATACACACATACCAGAAACAGCACCCGTCCTAGGACGCACCCCTATGGAACCCCGCTCATCAGCGGTGCGCATTCTGACACCTCATCGCATGCCATGATTCGCTGATGCCTCTCTGTCAAATATTGTCAGATCCCATGCAGTTCCTTCCCTAATATACCTGCCTGGTCCTCCAGCTCTTGTACTAATCTCTTGTATGGAACTATGTCAAAAGCCTTCTTACAGCTCAAGAAAATACTATCTTTCCACCCCTCTCTCTTTTGCCTTATTGCTGTCACCTTGTCATAGAACTCCGGTAGGTTTGTGACAGAGGATTTACCTTTTCTGAAACCATGCTGTTGTCGCGAATAAGCTGATTTCTTTCATGGTGCTCCACCACTCTTTTCCTGATAACCTTCTCCAGGACTTTACATACTATACATGCCAGTGACACTGGTTGGTAGGTTAAGGGGCCGCCGGTCAAAAAATTGTAGCTCTTTTGTCAAAAATATACCTCAAACAACAACTGAGAAAAGACTGAAAAAGGACTGATTTACTGAAAATGCCCTTGGGGGCAATTTATTCCTATATGGGACTACGTAAGGTTGTTTGGACACTTGGTGCCGAGAGAACAATGCTTATACGAATTTGCTAATAGTAACTTTCCTCTAAATAACTTATCTTTATTTCACAAAAAAATAAATTTTGTTAGTTCCTGGAATGTTGCAAAAAATCTGCCCTTTACTCCCACATAACTCCCAAAGTATTTGGAATATTTCCAAAAATGACCTTTAGCTAAATAGAGAAATCATTATTCTACAATGTCTGTAAATATTATTCCATTTAATTAAGTAATAAAGGAAGAATGATGGGCATTAGGTGAATAAGTTACTTCCGAGATATTGACCGGGAGCGCCGGCCGGCCCCCCAGTCTCGAAAAAAAAAAATCGCGAAAATCGCGTTTATTTCGGTGTATTTCTTAGTAAACTGGTGTTCTAGTGCAGTTATCCTCTTCAACACACCGTTTTCTATCATTGAAGACCAAGTCATACAACAAGAAGACGAGGGTTAACAATTTTATATCGAATATTACTGGTGGATTCTCGCCATATTATGGCCTATTTTATTCAGTCTAGAGTATATAACATGTTTGTATGTTATTTATAGTGTTTATTATATCATATTAGATCAATTCTGATAGATAAATAATCCGTAGAGTTGATATATAAGCTGATATAAGCGTAATAATGAAGTGATTTCTCCTTGCTCTCTCTGGAGCGGCGGGAGGCCTGGTAGGCTCAAAGTCTACGGATAATCTCCGCCTACTGTTTTATGATGCCAAATAGTCAGTTATTATATCATAAAGAATAATGCAAGAAAAAGCGATAAAAAACAAGGAAAAAATTCCAAAATATATATGGGCTGTGAGCAGACTTGCTACCCATATTACCGTCACCATACCTGATATAAATGACTATAATTTCTTGTAGAAACGTTGTAGAACATTGATTCTGGTACCATTGTGTTGCCAAAGAGTTAAGCTATTTTTCGGTATATATACTGCGTGTGACTCCTTTCTTAAAAACTGGGACTACATTTGCTGTGTACTCACCTATTTGTGGTTGCAGGGGTCGAGTCTTAGCTCCTGGCCCCGCCTCTTCACCGGTTGCTACTAGGCCCTCTCTCTCCCCGCTCCATGAGCTTTATCAAACCTCGTCTTAAAACTGTGTATGGTTCCTGCCTCCACTACGTCATTTTCTAGGCTATTCCACTGCCTTACAACTCTATGACTGAAGAAATACTTCCTAATATCTCTCTGACTCATTTGTGTCTTCAACTTCCAATTGTGGCCTCTTGTTTCTGTGTCCCCTCCCTTGAACATCCTGTCTTTGTCCACCTTGTCTATTCCACGCAGTATTTTATATGTCGTTATCATGTCTCCCCTGACCCTCCTGTCCTCCAGTGTCGTCAGGCCGATTTCCCTTAATCTTTCTTCATAGGACATTCCCCTTAGCTCTGGAACTAACCTTGTCGCAAACCTTTGTACTTTCTCTAGTTTCTTGACGTGCTTTATCAAGTGCGGGTTCCAAACAGGTGCTGCATACTCCAGTATGGGCCTGACATACACGGTGTACAGTGTCTTGAATGATTCCTTACTAAGGTATCGGAATGCTGTTCTCAGGTTTGCCAGGCGCCCATATGCTGCAGCAGTTATCTGATTGATGTGTGCTTCTGGAGACATGCTCGGTGTTATACTCACCCCAAGATCTTTCTCCTTGAGTGAGGTTTGCAGTCTTTGGCCACCTAGCCTATACTCTGTCTGTGGTCTTCTGTGCCCTTCCCCTATCTTCATGACTTTGCATTTGGCAGGATTAAATTCGAGAAGCCATTTGCTGGACCAGGTGTCCAGTCTGTCCAGGTCTCTTTGAAGTCCTGCCTGGTCCTCATCAGATTTAATTCTCCTCATTAACTTCACATCATCTGCAAACAGGGACACTTCTGAGTCTAACCCTTCCATCATGTCGTTCACATATACCAAAAATAGCACTGGTCCTAGGACCGACCCCTGTTGGACCCCGCTCGTCACAGGTGCCCACTGTGATACATCATTACGTACCATGACTCGTTGTTGCCTCCCTGTCAGGTATTCTCTGATCCATTGCAGTGCCCTTCCTGTTATATGCGCCTGATGCTCTAGCTTCTGCACTAATCTCTTGTGAGGAACTGTGTCAAAGGCCTTCTTGCAGTCCAAGAAGATGCAATCAACCCACCCCTCTCTCTCGTGTCTTACTTCTGTTATTTTATCATAAAACTCCAGAAGGTTTGTGACACAAGATTTGCCTTCCGTGAATCCGTGCTGGTTGGCTTTTATACTCTTGTTCCGTTCCAGGTGCTCCACCACTCTCCTCCTGATAATCTTCTCCATAATTTTGCATACTATACACGTCAATGACACAGGTCTATAGTTTAGTGCCTCTTTTCTGTCTCCTTTTTTAAAAATGGGAACTACATTTGCCGTCTTCCATACCTCAGGTAGTTGCCCAGTTTCCAGGGACGTGTTGAAGATTGTGGTAAGTGGCACGCACAACATATCTGCTCCCTCTCTAAGGACCCACGGGGAGATGTTGTCCGGTCCCATTGCCTTTGAGGTATCGATGTCCCTTAGCAGTTTATTCACCTCCTCCTCATCTGTATGTATGTCGTCCAACACTTGTTGGTGTATTCCTTGCTGGTGTCCCCATCTGGTCTGTCCCCCCAGAGTCCTTCCTGTCTCTACTGTAAATACTTCCTTAAATCTTGTGTTGAGCTCCTCACATACCTCTTGATCGTTTCTTGTGAGTTCTCCACCTTCTTTCCTCAGGCTTATCACCTGGTCTTTGACTGTTGTCTTCCTCCTAATGTGGCTATACAGCAGTTTCGGGTCAGATTTGACTTTCGATGCTATGTCGTTTTCATACTGTCGCTGGGCCTCCCTCCTTATCTGTGCATACTCGTTTCTGGCTCTTCTACTAATCTCCTTGTTTTCCTGGGTCCTATGCCTCCTGTACCTTTTCCATTCTCTGTTGCACTTAGTTTTTGCCTCCCTACACCTTCGGGTAAACCAAGGACTCGTTTTGGTCTTCCTATTATTTCTGTTTCCCTTGGGAACAAAACTTTCCTCTGCCTCCTTGCACTTTGTTGCCACATATTCCATCATCTCGTTTACTGATTTTCCTACCATTTCTCTGTCCCACTGAACCTCCTGCAGGAAGTTTCTCATACCTGTGTAGTCCCCCCCTTTTATAGTTTGGCCTGTCCCCTTCAGTTCCTGTTACCTTCTCCACTTGTAACTCTACTATATAGTCAAAACTCAGAACCACGTGATCGCTAGCTCCAAGGGGCCTCTCGTAAGTGATGTCCTCAATGTCTGAACTGCTCAGGGTGAACACAAGATCCAGTCTTGCTGGTTCATCCTCCCCTCTCTCTCTGGTTGTGTCCCTGACATGTTGATGCATGAGGTTTTCAAGTACCACATCCATCATCTTGGCTCTCCATGTTTCGGGACCCCCATGTGGCTCCAGGTTTTCCCAGTCGATCTCCCTGTGGTTGAAATCGCCCATTACCAGTAACTTTGCTCTGCTCGAGTGAGCTCTTCTTGCCACCTCAGCCAGTGTGTCCACCATCACCCTGTTGTTTTCTTCGTACTCCTCTCTTGGCCTCCTGCAGTTCTGTGGTGGGTTATACATCACTCCAATGACTACTTTATGTTCTCTGCACTGAACTGTACCTACAATGTAGTCTCTTTCTCCAATCATGTCCATGCCTTCCATTTCCTCAAATCCCCATCGGTGTTTTATGAGCAGTGCAACCCCTCCTCCCCCTCTACTCCTTCTATCTTTCCTCAGGATCTGATATCCTGTTAGGAAGATTGTGTCTGTTATTGTCTCAGTGAGTTTTGTTTCTGTGACTGCTATGATGTCTGGGGATTTTTCACTGATTCTTTCGTTCCACTCCTCATGTTTATTCGTTATTCCATCCGCGTTTGTGTACCAAACCTTCAGTTTCTTTTCTATCATTGTGGTCATGCAAGAATATTGGGGTTGGGGGAGCGAGAGCCTTGGTGGGGGCCTATGTGGGGCTGTGGTGTTGATGGGGGTGGGGTCAGAATGCCCATAAGGGACAGCTGTTGGGGTGAGGTTTGTGATATGGGGGTTGGTGGCAGAGGGAACAGTGAGTGGGTTGTAGTATAGGTTGCTCAGTTGCGTTGGGAATGTCGCGGTTGGAGTCTTTTGGTGGTGGGTGTGTTTGCCCTTCCTCCTGTGTCTGGGTCCTGCTCATTTTCGTCATTGCTTCTCGTTCCTCCTTGCGTCTCTGTACCCTCTCTTTCAGTGTAGTCCTTTCTTCTTGTGTTCTGTCGCGGTCGAGGTATACTCTCTGGTACCCCTCTTTGTCCCTCAGTCTTGCTTTCTCTTGCAGAATCCTGGTTCGAACTGATTCTTCCTTGAAAGTTACTCTGACAGGCCGTATCCTTCCACTCGCAAACCACCCAATTCTCTGAAAATTTGTCACCTGGGTCATATCACCCTCCCCTATTGTTTTCATGATGCCTTCAATCATTTTTTTCTCCTCCTGTTTTATTTCTTCAAAGTTGTCCCCCTTGGCTTCTTGGAGCCCGTACACAAAAACTGACCTCGCCCTCTCCTCCTCCCACTGAGTCTCCATCTGCTTCCTCTGAGGCATTTTATTTCCTTCCATTGACATGTTCTTGCCTTCAGTCCGTGTCATATCTGAAACTTCTATTCTCAGTGAACTGTCTTTCCTGACCAGCTGTCCCTTGCTACTGCAGTTGGCTGTTAGAATCTCTGCATATAGCATACCTTCATTGTCTTCGGACCTGTCGTTTGATCTTAGTGTGCTCGTCGTCTTTTCCCTGGCCCCACGTGGGTCTGATAGGGCCTTCGTGTACGGCATGTGTCCGTTGTTGCTTACCGTCCCCTTGTCTGCGCCTGACTTTGAATTTCCTGATGTCACATCTGAATTGTCATTTGTCTCTCTAATCAGTTTCAGGCTTTGCAGTTTCTCTTCTAAGCACTGTATCCTAGCTTCTGCTGCTAAGACCTGTACTTCCCACTTCCTGCACTCTTCAGCTATCCGCTCCTCCATTTTCTTACCAAGCTCTACTATCTTCCTTCCCCACTCTTCCTCCCTTTTTTGGAGCTCTAACTCCCAGTCTTTCCTCCCTGGTTCGTCTACCATATCTCTGGTTTTCCGTCCTCTAAGGCCACCCCTTTTTTTTTTTTTTTTTTTGTGTGTGTGTGTGTGTGTTTGTGTGTGTGTTTGTGTGTGTGTTTGTGTGTGTGTTTGTGTGTGTGTGTCGTTATGTGTTCTGTTGTGGGTGTGCATTTGGGTGTGGTGTATACTTACCTCATTGTAGTCACTTCAACGGGGATGCAAGGGTCGAGTCATAGCTCATGGCCCCCACCTTTCCACTGGTCGGTACTAGATCCACTGTCTGCTCTATGAGCTTTATCATACCTCTTCTTAGCTATAATATATAGCATCACTCTTATGGCTACAACTCTATGGTTGAAAAAAATAATTCTTCACATCTGTGTGACCCCTTGATGCTGTGTCCAATCTCAGAAACTATCTGCCCATAACCACCTTGTCAATTCTTCTCAGTATTTTATTTGCCGTTATCAGGTCCTCCCTATCCTTCCTGTCATCCAGTGCCATCAGGTCGATTTCCCTTAACCTCTCCTCGTAGGACATGCCCCTTAACTCTGGGACTAGTCTCGTTGCTAACCATTTCACTTTCTCTAATTTCTTGACGTGCTTGACTAGGTGTGGGTTCCAAACTGGTGCTGCATACTCAAATATGGGAATGATGTACACTGTGAACAGAGTCCTGAACCACTCGTTACTGAGAAGTAGGAATGCTATTCTTAGGTTTGCTTGTCGCCCATATGCCGCAGCAGTTATTTGGTTGATTTACGCCTCACGAGATGTCTTCAGTGTTATATCCGCCAAAAGATCCTATACCTTGAGTGAGGTTTGTAGTCTTTGGCCCCCTAGACTGTGTTTTCTTGCCGTGGGCTTCTTTTCACTTCACCGATTTTCATGACTTTGCACTTGGTAGGGTTGAACTCCAGAAGCCATCTGCTGGACCAGCCATGAAACCTGTCCAGATTCCTTTGAATTCCTGCCTGGTCTTCCTCCGATTGAAATCTCATCATTACCTTGATATCGTCCGCAGTCAGAGACCTTTTTGAGTCAATTCCTTCAGTTATGCCTCTCACATGTATCAGAAACAGCACTGGCCGTAGGACCGACCCCTGAGGAACCCCGCTTGTCACAGGCGTGCACTCCGACATCTCGTCTCGTACCATGACTCGCTGCTGCCTTTCTATCAGGTATTCTCTGACAATTTGCAGTGCATTCCCTGTTATACCTGCCTGGTCCTCCAGCTTTTGCACTTGTCTCTTGTGTGGAACTATTTTTTTTTCCGTGTGTGTGTGTGTGTGTACTCACCTAATTGTACTCACCTAATTGTACTCACCTAATTGTGGTTGCAGGGGTCGAGACTCAGCTCCTGGCCCCGCCTCTTCACTGATCGCTACTGGATCCTCTCTCTCTCTGCTTCCTGAGCTTTGTCATACCTCTTCTTAAAACTATGTATGGTTCCTGCCTCCACTACTTCACTTGCTAGGCTATTCCACTTGCTGACAACTCTATGACTGAAGAAATACTTCTTAACGTGTGTGTGTGTGTGTGTGTGTGTGTGTGTGTGTGTGTGTGTGCGTGCATGTGTCTGTGCTTGTATGTGGGGGGTGGAGGAGTTGTAAGGGGAGAAAGATGGGGAGAGAGAGAGGGGACAGGGAAAGTGACGAGGGGGTGGAGAAAGAGTGGGAAGAGGGCTAGAGGGAGAGAAAGGGTGGAATGGAAGGATGGAGAGAGGAAGGACAGGGGACTGGGGGGAGGGAGGAAGAGGAAGAGGGGAAAGAGAAAAAGAGAAAGAAAGAGATAGAGAGAGATTGTAGGGAAGTGTTAGGAGTGTATTGAAACGAGTGGGTAAGTGCTATCTTTTCACAGTGAGGTGTCAGCGGACATGTCTACGTATGCATATGTATGTGTGAGTGTGTGTGTGTGTGTGTGTGTGTGTGTATGTGTGTGTGTGTGTGTGTGTGTGTGTGTGTGTGTATGTGTGTGTGTGTATGTGTGTGTGTGTGTCTGTGTGTGTGTGTGTGTGTGTGTGTGTGTGTGTGTGTGTGTGTGTGTGTGTGTGTGTGTGTGTGCTCCCACTTCTAAGTATTCATACTGCTAATAAATACCAGTAGTAATACCAGTAATTCTAAAACTTACCAATAGTAATTCTAACACTTATCAATTCTACTTATAAAATGCAGAAAGTAACTAGGTTGTAAAATTTAGCTTGTCTCAACTTGAACAAGTGTCTGATGTTATCCCTACTCTACTCTGATGTTCTTTCTACTCTAATTCTGGTAATAGCTTGCAGGAGTGAGTGACCAGTATCTAACAGTGATCAGAGACCAGAATCTGACAACATGCAACCTCAATAAGTGAGTAATACTTGCGCTGGCAGCGGCGCGATAACAAGTTGCCAGTTGCTGATGACGTAGTCGTCGTACATAGGCATTCTATCACTATTTTGAAAATCCTTCACCTGTGATGTTTATAACCATATATGCTCATACATCCCATGTTCCTCACTTTTGATAGAATACACTTCACATTCGGTGGTTACACTTTATATGCATAATGACACACAACTGTTGTGACGTCACTGCTTCAGCAGGTCTACTCCTGCTGCCTTCTCTTGTTATATATTTTATTTTTCCTTTCTCCTTTTGCTTTTTAACTTTTTCACTCTCACTGTATGGTGCCCCACATTTCACTTGTTAACCAATCTCTCGTAATTCTTGGACACCCGCTTCCACACTCACTTTGATCTTTGTATATTTGAATCTGTGTGGCAACAGGTGCCTACTAGGCCCCTAATGGTTTGGCACTTTGAAATATTAATGATTTCAGGCTTCCTCTCGACTTTTTTTAACTAATAGCTTTGGTTATCACTCATAGGATTGTTCACTGACATTGTCACTACCATTGATTACTGCTAGCAGTTACGGCACGCCTTAAAAACACTAAGGTTCTCAGAACCTTGTGCCCCCACGTCTGCGTGACTGTAGAGTGACTATGTGTATGTGTGTGTATGTGTTTGCGAGTGTGTGTGTGCGTGTGTGTGTGTATGTGTGTGTGTGTGAGTGTGTGTGTGTGTGTGTGTGTATTGTGTTGTACTGCATGAGTTCGCCGGTTCTGCCGGCCCAGGCCTTCTCCAGATGGCGACCCAGCCTTGGCTCCCAGGAATGGGAGTGTCTTGAGGGGCATGCCAGCGGTGAGCAGCTGACGATGCAAGGACGACTGATGGCACTACGCAGCAGCAGACCATCAGGAAGGGCCGAGAAAGCAGCCATTACAGGGTCGATTGGAGCCACACCCTAGCTTTAGCCCAAAGGCAAAGTGCTGGGGAACTCAGCTTCACATTGATTGGTCGGTGGGGCTTGCTGTTCGATTGAACAGTTTTGAAGAGATCTGAATTTCTTCTTTGAGAGGTATTCAACAAATTGGGTTGTGGAGTTTGGCAAGTGATGGGAGATGCTTTGGAGTGCTTGTTCAAGGGTGTAGATATGTTGGGAGTCGCAGGTGAACCTAACAGTTCAACAAAAGAACAAAAGAACAAAAGAAAGGAGGAACACTGCAGCAGGCCTGTTGTCCCATACTAGGCAGGTCCTTTACGTGTGGGAAAAGACACTTATGTACAGTTCAGGACATTTATTAAAGGAAACGTTTCGCCGCGAGTGGCTTCTTCAGTCCTAATGTGGCTTCTTCAGTTCCATCCTGGAGTCGATGGTGGAGTTCTTGGGCGAGCATTGTGCCCCTGTATTGCTCAGTGGTGTAGAACCAGATACCAGGCGTATTGATGAATAGACTCATTATCAGGGCTGAGGCAGCCCCAGGAGGGTTGGCAGTAGTAGCAGTGGTATGAGTGTATGTGAGGGTGTCCAGGAATTTGTTAATATTAAGGTTTAGTAGAATTTTAGCTCTCTTAGCTGGTGGGAAAGTTGGTAAAGTGGCTAGGCCGGTGATAGCTGTGGTTGGTCAGACGGGGCCGCTGATTGGTTCATTGCGATGGTGGTGGAGGGCGGTGTTGGTGGTCTTCTATTGGTGGGATTTATCAGCATCTCGTAGGTCTCTGATTGGTCCATCTCAGTTTTGGAAGGAGGCAGTGGTGGTGGTGGGAGCTATGGAGACATTGACGATATTTTCAGTTGATTTCATGATGCCAGACAAGGGTGGAGAATCAGGGAATGTAAAGCTGGGTATGAACATCAAAATGGTATACAAGTATACCATTTTGATGTTCATCTTGTCAGACACTGCAACACACGGCATCTTGGTACAGAAAACACCTTGGACAAGCTTTTCAAGTGAGAAGTGTTGGATCTGAGAAGGACATGACCTCTCATGGCTACATTCTCACTACTACTACTACTCTGCACCTCTCCTTCCGACAGTATTTAAGTCTCCGCACTGTCGCTTGATCTTCAGATAGTTCCTGACTATGAAACTAGACTTCTCCAGGCTGAGGGACTGACAACCTCAAATTCTACGACTTCAAGGGTGATGGACTGATTACATCGTCTTCACATCTCTACTGTTCCTGCCTACTTTCTGTATTCGACTGAAGAAGCCTACTGTGTAGGCGAAACGTTTCGGAATAAAGTTGTCTAACTGTTGCATGTGTCTTACCTAACAAAGCTGGGTATGTTGTTCAGCCTGAAGAGTTCGTTGATGGTGGCACTGAATGAGCCAGGTACAGTTACATTGTGTATATGGACGTACATAATGCAGTAAAGAATTTTGGTGGAGTCGCCAGCAGGAATTAGTGGAGATATATTACTGGTGGAGGACGCAATTTGAGTGGCTTTGAGAATCGTGCTATCTGCTTGGAGCTTTGTAATAGCAGCATATGTTGTGGATTGAGCAGTCGTTTTCTTTTGCTGTTCAAATTGTTTCTTTAGTACTTCTCGCCTAGGTAGACATTTGGCAGCAAGGGTATCATGCTCATTCCTGCAGTTCACGCATTTAGGTGGAGTGGTGATGGTGCAAGTCTTCAAATCATGTCCTTCGTTGCCGCAGGTTGAGCGAAACTTCTTGTCCTTGGTAGGGCAGTCCTTAGTTGTGCGCAAATATGAGTAACAATTATAACACTGTTGAATGTACTTGAATCTCTCTGCTTCAATGTAGGCTGGATTGACGCGAAAATAGCGAATAGCCAGTCCCTCAGCGAGAGCTTAATTAAGCTTCCATATTAACTTCAGAGAATGTGACCTTCAGCATGGAGGAAGCATTGGGTATTTTTGTATTATATTCCACCGTAACCCAAGGGTTCTGGACTTCAATGTATGATTTGATTTCTTTATTAGCCTGGGTAGTGATGAGCTTACCCAGTCACTAAAGGAACACAGTTCTCTTGGCCGTCAAAGCTGGGGAAGCCATGACTTGAAATCCTTGTTGGTGAAGAACTGTAGTAGCAGTGGTGGTGATGAGTTTCTCAGCCTCGGTGTCGTCAGTACAGACGACAACGAAAGCAATTTTGAGCGACAGCATCGCATTACACATGACTTGCAGAATGCCACTGACGGCAGCTGCAAGCGCTAGTTTGGACGAGTCATTGACAGTCCCGCTTGCTGGTTTGATCTTCACTCGGTTTGAGAAGTGCATCGTGGAAGATGCCGCCGAATGGAGAAATATAAGCTCCCTTCCTCAACGGGGATCGCAGGGATACGTACGTGTATTGACTGTGTGTGTATATGATTTTTCAGAAAATACTTAAAAATATATATATTTTTGGGGATAGAACTACATTTTAGAAAATGATGAAAATACTTCAATCATTTTATTTTCCAAAATTATACACAGTCGACGGGGCGTTAAATTAGTTTTAAAAAGTTCTATTTATATTGAAAGTTGAATACAAAACTAATTTCTGGAATTTATTCTTCAGAGTTAATTAACAGGTTCATGCCACCATACGAAGAAATTAAATTTTCTACTTTTTGCAATAACAACATTAACAACAACAACAACAACGGCAATAATAATAATAAAAATATTAATATCAATAATAATATGTAGAATATTTTCTACCTCTAGCAACGTCGCATTACCACTACCTCTTTTACCACTATTAATACTACTACCACTACTACTGTCGCTTCTACTAGTAACACTATTACTATTTCTACTACGACTACTGCTGAGTATTATGGAGTTAGGCAAAGGATTGCCCGCTATAGGTTGTCCTCCCGAGGGGCCCCTGCCCAGCTATATACCGCTGAACAGTTTCGTATTCGTCTTCCCGCTCCTCAAACGGTTCCCCCACCTCCTCAGTTGCCTTCATCTCCCGCCTTCAGTGCCCCCACCTACCCGGAGGGATTCTAGGTTATTCAGTCTTTCTTGATGTAGTCCATACTGCCCTACTTGAGTGAGGTTAAGTAAGTTTCGTCAGGTAACAAGACAAGAGTTTCTTGACGAGGTTCTTAGTCATACGGTGTTCTGCCAATGAAGATTTTGGTCATTAGACTTTGGCCTTTCCCTGGCTTACCGGTTACCCTCCCCCCCCTCCCCATCACATTAAAATTAAGGTTATAAATATAATCACATAATGAGGCCATAGCACTTCCCAGCCTACCATTCACCACACGTTCATTCATCTATTTCTCTCTCATGTTTCATACTACCTAATTCACTGTTCTTGTTCCATACTTCAGCACAAAGATTATTATTATTAAAGATTAGCCGGTATTCTCCCGGCCCGGGCCTTTTCCAAGTGGTGGCCCGGCCTTGGCTCCCTCTTTAGGGAGTGTCTGAGACCGAAGTCTCCCATGGGAGGAGGCACAAGTACCTCCTCATCTTTGGGACCAACTGTCCCCAGGCCTAGCCACAAGCCAGGCCTCTCTGGTCTGTCATCCCCGCCCCAAAGGAGCAAATGGGAATGACAGTCTTATGAGCTAAAAGCTCGGACTCAGGCACCTACCCTACCCTAGAAGGGTTAGGCATGGTGTCGATGCAGCACAGCACAAAGATTTGTTTGGGAATTATTAATGAACATTTTTCTTCATTAAAAGTTCATAACTTAGCCTTCGCATATTAACACATTTTTTAGATAAATAATTAAATATTTATTTCATTACTAAAGGCTTTCCCTCTATACAATACATAATTTGTTTATCTTAAAATGCGTAAACTATCTAGAAAATCCGTATTATATATTTTCAAATCGTTTTAATACGTTTATCAAGTATATAGTTCCAGAAAGTGATTTTATGTAGGGGATCTGATTTTAATTCTTAATTGTATATATAACAGTCAAATCATTCCAAAAGCCTTAGTCAATAATTTTATGACAAAATTTAATAGTTTGTATTCATTATACATTTGGGGTAAATATTAACACACATTTTCATAAATACTGTAGTTATACCCCTTATGGTTTAAATATAATTAGTTTTTCTATACACAAATAACCCGCACATAGGAGACAGAAGCTTATGATGACGTTCAGGTTTGACTTGGAAAATTGACGTCACACAAGTTGTACTAACACACGAGGGTAAAGGAGCCAGTATATATAGCCGAGGAGGACAGGGATCAGACAGAGTAAGAAAGAACTGGAGACGTATCAGTAGAGGTGACGCTGGAAGTAGTAGCAGAAGTACTAGTGGTGGCAGTAGAAAGGAGCAGTAGTAGTAGTGGCACCATAGACAGAAAGGGGAGTGAAAAGAGGCAACAGTAGTAGTAGTACAGGAATAGTAGTAGTAGTAGTAGAAGGAGAAGTAAAGTAAGCATAAGGACAGGAAAAATGGAACACTACGGGGGAGCTAATGGTCCACGAGAGTGGGACCAAAAACACAGGGAAGGGGGATAGTGAAGGACTGAACACACCTAGGCACAAGAAAGGAAGGCATAGAAAATATAGGAAAGGAGAAGAGGTAGGAAGAGGAGGACCAGTCAAGAGGATGACTGTGATCTCTAACGTGACAGAAAACAGCATTACTGGTGTGGGCAAATTTAACACTTCTTTTGTGTTTTATAAGTCTGTCAGAAAAAAGAGTGGGCAGTTTCTCCAAATTACTGAAAAGGACAAGAAGAGCAGGATATAGAGTTGACTCCAGAGGCATCAATAGCAGGAGGAGAGAGAAGTATGAACTAGATTAATGAAAATGGAGTTATTATGGTGAAAACTAAGTTTCGCCTACACAGAAGGCTTCTTCAGTCGAGTACAGAAAAGTTGGTAGAAGCAGGTGAGATGTGAAGACGATGTAATCAGTCTATTAACCTTCAGAAGTAGTCAATCCCTCAGCCTGGAGAAGAGTATTCGAGGGACTGACCACCTCAAAACTACATTTTCAAGGGTGATTAACTGATTACATGATCTTCACATTTTTCCTGTTTCTACCAACTTTTCTGTACTTAAGAAGCCTACTGTGTAGGCGAAACGTTTCATAATAAAGATGTCGAACTGTTGCATATGTGTCTTATATACCAACCTGTCGGTACATAAACCATTTTAGTATTCACTCAGTAGTTGTAATACTAGTGGCAGTAGTAGCAGTAATACTTGTGATATAAAAAGTCGATTTGTATATGAGTAAAAAGGTTATTAAAGTTTATTGTTTGGTTAACATGAAAACAGGTTAGGCAAATATTTCTGTTAGTGGTTGTATTTGAGAAGACAAGTTTCAGTGTTCCTTCTATGTGATGGGGGTGGGAGTTACTATTTTGAGGAGGATTCTTGTTAATACTTCAGAGATGATGAAGCTGCCTTTATTTTGCTTAATTGTGTTAGAAACGGCGATTACCGATGATTCAAGGCATTTACGTCTGTGGAAATTAGGTTCTTTGATCTCTAGTTGGGCGTCGCTGAATTTCATGAGGTGACTGGCGGAATTCCAGTATCGTACACAGGCGTTGTTCAAGTTATCGTTCCTACAGGCACTGTGTTCACTGAGGCGTGTTTCGAAATTCCTTGCGAGGATTAGAGGTATGGGTTGAGGAATGAAAAATAATGAGTTTGGCTTTGACAATATGAATTTTAACAATAACAGTCATCGAGTAACACTGGGTAATGATAATAACAGAAATTGTGTAAAAGCAAAACTGAACAGGAAAAAGGTGCAGAAAAAAACATATTAATGTATTTTATGCTAACAATCGATGCGCAAGAAATAAAATTAATGAATTAAGTTTGGTAGCATGTGGTGGGAACTTTGATGACATTGCAAAAAAATGAAACATGGTATAAATTGAAGAGTCGAGATATGACTGCTGAGAGTCATATTCAAGGCTTTAAAGTTGTTCCATGTAAATAGATATAACGGGGAAGGGGGAAGAGTTGCATTGTATGTACGAGAAAATATAAAGTGTTACACAAGAACAGGTATAAATATGGATGGATTAGTAACTTAATCTGTTTGTGTAGAGTTTCTAGAAGGTCAAGAAAACTAATTCTTCTAAGTGTAATATACCGACCTCGAGGCTTGAATCACGATAGAGGGAGACTTCTTTGGACGAAATTGTTACGGCTTCTAGACACAATAACGTAGTGATAGTAGGGGATTTTAACTTTAGTCAAACTGACTGGACTTCTTTGACTGGTAATCTGGAGTCCAGTGACTTTATGGAAATAGTTCATGACTGTTTTCTGAAGCAGTGTGAAACAGAGCCTACCAGGGGTAATAATTTGCTCGACCTAGTCTTGCCAAATAAAGAAACACTCGTAAATAATTATCTGGAGATCACTGAAGAGCTTGGCGCAAGTGATCACAAATCCATTACTTTTAATATAACCTGCGAGTACAAGAATACGGATAATACGGTAAAAGTCCCTGATTTTCGTTCAACCGAAAATAACGAACTCAGAGAACGCCTGTCTAATCTCGACTGAGGTAATCTAACTTATGATTTTATTGACGATGATCATTCTTACGATTACGAATGGACCTGCGCTTATGACTTTTTCTTAATATAACGTGTTCAGATTATATATATTCCCCAAAGAGAAATTAGGTCAAATAATAAAGATCCCAGATGGTTTAACACGAGGCTAAAGCATCTATTAAGAGAGAAAAGAGAAATTTATAGGTGCATGAAAAGAGGAGAGGCTAACCTTATTGACCAGTTTAAAAGAGATGTTAAAAAAAGGGATGAGAAAGGCTAAACGTGACTATGATATTAAGGTCGCTAATGAATCAGACTAATCCAAAAGGGTTCTTTCAAGTATATCGGATGAAGGTGGGGGAAAAAGTAGGACCACTGAAAATTGGATACGGAAAGGTGACGGGTAACAAACTGGAAATGTGATTCTATTTAATGATTATTTTATATCAGTCTTTACACAAGAAGACATCAATGAGATTCCAGCAATTAACAATTATTCACTTCCTGAAGAATTCAAATCAACCAATATTACTGACACTAGGGACATGGTTATCAAGCAGATAGATAAACTGAAACAAAGTAAGTCCCCGGGACCCGACGAGTTGTTTTCCAGTGTACTTAACGACCATTTCTTCACTACATCCCTAAGAGACCAACATCTCAGATGTTTTACTGAGTGCAAGTGATTTTTACCTTCAATTCTCTTTATTTCTGTCTGTCTGTCTGTCTGTCTGTTTGTCTGTCTGTCTGTCTGTCTGTCTGTCTGTCCGTCTGTCTGTCTGTCTGTCTGTCTGTCTGTGTCTCTCTATTTGTCTGTCTGTCTGTCTGTCTGTCGGTCTCTTTCTCTCTCTCTCTCTCTCTCTCTCTCTCTCTCTCTCTCTCTCTCTCCCTCAATTCGAGCGTGATTCTTCTCAAATAACATCCATTATGAGAACGTATGTTTTTCATGTATTTCCTACAAATTTAAGAAAGACATTCTGAGCAGTTCTGGTTAGTTCACTAATGACTGATATTGATTAAACAATCTATCGGTTCTTTTCAGCAGCTTCCGTCACATTCAGATTGGTTAAGCTCCACACATTTTTCACTTATTTCTTACTTCTTTACATTTGTTTAAAGAGTAATCTGAGCTCAGACATTTAAGTTTATTACATTCACCTCTACTTAAAACACAGTCAAAAATAATTAAATGCACTTGTCACCTCTGGCAGTCCCTTTGATCATGTTCAGTCATGTCAGTCCTCACCTCCAAACAGAAGCTTAAACAAGATTACTGCATTCCAATGACTACCAACAAATAATCATTAAATATTAATTAAGCTCTGATAAAAAAATCATTCATATGCTTTGACATATGAAAACAATGCAACACATTTCCAAATTCGAGTATCAATCCATGAGTTTAAAATTCCTGAATCGACTACTATAACACTCATTTATATTATTTTTAAATAAGAAATACACTTGATCATCACACTTGCCATTTATTGCAGGAAATATCTTGAAGTTACCCTTAAGGAAATACCAAATAATTATAACAATAAGCATAATATTGATAATAAAAATAATGATAATGATGATTACTTATTTTTATTATTACCACTTTTCTTCTTCTTCTTCTTCTTCTTCTTATTATTATTATTATTATTATTATTATTATTATTATTATTATTATTATTATTATTATTAATAGTAGTAGTAGTAGTGGTAGTAGTAGTAGTCGTAGTAGTAGTCGTAGTAGTAGTCGTAGTAGTAGTCGTAGTAGTAGTCGTAGTAGTAGTCGTAGTAGTATTTGATGTTATC
>NC_091381.1:14700135-14805135 GCF_038502225.1 Cherax quadricarinatus | reverse complement strand
ACACACATACATGCACATACACACAAACACACACACACTACAAAGGGATCTGGACAGGCTGCAGACCTGGTCCAGCAATTGGCTCCTGGAGTTCAACCTCAGCAAGTGCAAAGCCATGAAGATTGGGGAAAGGCAAAGAAGACCGCAGATGGAGTACAGTCTAGGGGGCAAGAGACTACAAACCTCACTCAAGGAAAAAGATCTTGGGGTGAGTATAACACCAGGCATATCTCCTGAAGTGCACATCAACCAAATAACTGCTGCAGCATATGGGCGCCTAGCAAACCTCAGAACAGCATTCTGACTTCTTAATAAAGAATCAGTCAGGACCCTGTACACCGTGTACGTTAGGCCCATATTGGAGTATGCGGCACCAGTTTGGAACCCACACCTAGTCAAGCATGTAAAGAAACTAGAGAAAGTGCAAAGGTTTGCAACAAGACTAGTTCCAGAGCTAAGAGGTATGTCCTACGAGGAGAGGTTAAGGGAAATCAACCTGACGATACTGGAGGACAGGAGAGATAGGGGGGAATTGATAACGACATACAAAATACTGAGAGGAATTGACAAGGTGGACAAAGACAGGATGTTCCAGAGATGGGACACAGCAACAAGGGGACACGGTTGGAAGTTGAAGACACAGATGAACCACAGGGATGTTAGGAAGTATTTCTTCAGCCACAGAGTAGTCAGGAAGTGGAATAGTTTGGGAAGCGATGAAGTGGAGGCAGGATCCATACATAGCTTTAAGCAGAGGTATGATGAAGCTCACGGTTCAGGGAGAGTGGCCAAGTATCGACCAGTGAAGAGGCTGGGCTAGGAGCTTGGACTCGACCCCTGCAACCTCAATTAGGTGAGTACAACTAGGTGAGTACACACACACAGTGTGTGTGTGTGAAGAGGCGGGGCCAGGAGCTGAGTCTTGACCCCTGCAACTACAGTTAGGTGAGTACACACACACACACACACACACACACACACACACACCATAAACAATGGCAAAAAAATACGTTCAATGGTAACTAAAAGACATTGGTTACCATAGAGCAGGGCGGAAAATCAGGGGACTGGAGGAGGAGTCTGGGAAGGAAGTCTGGGTAGCAGAGCTTATGAGACGTGAACATGAGTGGGAAACGAAGCTAGAAGATCATAGCAACAAAATGGAGGAGAGGATGCCTGCAGAGAGCAGGAAACGGAAACTACAATGCACAGAAGAGAGGCTAGGTTACAAAACTTAGAGGAGGATCTGAAAAAGCTGAAACTATATAATAAACCAAAGAGCAGCGTTGGTATGACATCATGAACTGTTACAGAAGTCATATTTTATCACACAAGAATCTTAGGTAGTAGGTTGGTAGACAGCAACCACCCAGGGAAGTACTACCGTCCTGCCAGATGACTGTGAAACAAAAACCTGTAACTGTTTTGCGTGATGGTAGGATTGCTGGTTTTCTTTTTCTGTCTCATAAACACGCTAGATAACAGGGATATCTTGCTACTCCTACTTACACTTTGGTCACACTTCACAGACACGCACATGCATATATATATATATACATACATCTAGGTTTTTCTCCTTATTCTAAATAGCTCTTGTTCTTTTTTATTTCTTCTATTGTCCATGGGGAAGTGGAAAAGAATCTTTCCTCCGTAAGCCATGCGTGTCGTATGAGGCGACTAAAATGCCGGGAGCAATGGGCTAGTAACCCCTTCTCCTGTATACATTTACTAAAAAAGAGAAGAAGAAAAACTTTATAAAACTGGGTTGTTTAAATGTGCGTGGATGTAGTGCGGATGACAAGAAACAGATGATTGCTGATGTTATGAATGAAAAGAAGTTGGATGTCCTGGCTCTAAGCGAAACAAAGCTGAAGGGGGTAGGAGAGTTTCAGTGGGGGGAAATAAATGGGATTAAATCTGGAGTATCTGAGAGAGTTAGAGCAAAGGAAGGGGTAGCAGTAATGTTAAATGATCAGTTATGGAAGGAGAAAAGAGAATATGAATGTGTAAATTCGAGAATTATGTGGATTAAAGTAAAGGTTGGATGCGAGAAGTGGGTCATAATAAGCGTGTATGCACCTGGAGAAGAGAGGAATGCAGAGGAGAGAGAGAGATTTTGGGAGATGTTAAGTGAATGTATAGGAGCCTTTGAACCAAGTGAGAGAGTAATTGTGGTAGGGGACCTGAATGCTAAAGTAGGAGAAACTTTTAGAGAGGGTGTGGTAGGTAAGTTTGGGGTGCCAGGTGTAAATGATAATGGGAGCCCTTTGATTGAACTTTGTATAGAAAGGGGTTTAGTTATAGGTAATACATATTTTAAGAAAAAGAGGATAAATAAGTATACACGATATGATGTAGGGCGAAATGACAGTAGTTTGTTGGATTATGTATTAGTAGATAAAAGACTGTTGAGTAGACTTCAGGATGTACATGTTTATAGAGGGGCCACAGATATATCAGATCACTTTCTAGTTGTAGCTACACTGAGAGTAAAAGGTAGATGGGATACAAGGAGAATAGAAGCATCAGGGAAGAGAGAGGTGAAGGTTTATAAACTAAAAGAGGAGGCAGTTAGGGTAAGATATAAACAGCTATTGGAGGATAGATGGGCTAATGAGAGCATAGGCAATGGGGTCGAAGAGGAATGGGGTAGGTTTAAAAATGTAGTGTTAGAGTGTTCAGCAGAAGTTTGTGGTTACAGGAAAGTGGGTGCAGGAGGGAAGAGGAGCGATTGGTGGAATGATGATGTAAAGAGAGTAGTAAGGGAGAAAAGTTAGCATATGAGAAGTTTTTACAAAGTAGAAGTGATGCAAGGAGGGAAGAGTATATGGAGAAAAAGAGAGAGGTTAAGAGAGTGGTGAAGCAATGTAAAAAGAGAGCAAATGAGAGAGTGGGTGAGCTGTTATCAACAAATTTTGTTGAAAATAAGAAAAAGTTTTGGAGTGAGATTAACAAGTTAAGGAAGCCTAGAGAACAAATGGATTTGTCAGTTAAAAATAGGAGAGGAGAGTTATTAAATGGAGAGTTAGAGGTATTGGGAAGATGGAGGGAATATTTTGAGGAATTGTTAAATGTTGATGAAGATAGGGAAGCTGTGATTTCGTGTATAGGGCAAGGAGGAATAACATCTTGTAGGAGTGAGGAAGAGCCAGTTGTGAGTGTGGGGGAAGTTCGTGAGGCAGTAGGTAAAATGAAAGGGGGTAAGGCAGCCGGGATTGATGGGATAAAGATAGAAATGTTAAAAGCAGGTGGGGATATAGTTTTGGAGTGGTTGGTGCAATTATTTAATAAATGTATGGAAGAGGGTAAGGTACCTAGGGATTGGCAGAGAGCATGCATAGTTCCTTTGTATAAAGGCAAAGGGGATAAAAGAGAGTGCAAAAATTATAGGGGGATAAGTCTGTTGAGTGTACCTGGTAAAGTGTATGGTAGAGTTATAATTGAAAGAATTAAGAGTAAGACGGAGAATAGGATAGCAGATGAACAAGGAGGCTTTAGGAAAGGTAGGGGGTGTGTGGACCAGGTGTTTACAGTGAAACATATAAGTGAACAGTATTTAGATAAGGCTAAAGAGGTCTTTGTGGCATTTATGGATTTGGAAAAGGCGTATGACAGGGTGGATAGGGGGGCAATGTGGCAGATGTTGCAAGTGTATGGTGTAGGAGGTAGGTTACTGAAAGCAGTGAAGAGTTTTTACGAGGATAGTGAGGCTCAAGTTAGAGTATGTAGAAAAGAGGGAAATTTTTTCCCAGTAAAAGTAGGCCTTAGACAAGGATGTGTGATGTCACCGTGGTTGTTTAATATATTTATAGATGGGGTTGTAAGAGAAGTAAATGCGAGGGTCTTGGCAAGAGGCGTGGAGTTAAAAGATAAAGAATCACACACAGGGTGGGAGTTGTCACAGCTGCTCTTTGCTGATGACACTGTGCTCTTGGGAGATTCTGAAGAGAAGCTGCAGAGATTGGTGGATGAATTTGGTAGGGTGTGCAAAAGAAGAAAATTAAAGGTGAATACAGGAAAGAGTAAGGTTATGAGGATAACAAAAAGATTAGGTGATGAAAGATTGAATATCAGATTGGAGGGAGAGAGTATGGAGGAGGTGAACGTATTCAGATATTTGGGAGTGGACGTGTCAGCGGATGGGTCTATGAAAGATGAGGTGAATCATAGAATTGATGAGGGAAAAAGAGTGAGTGGTGCACTTAGGAGTCTGTGGAGACAGAGAACTTTGTCCTTGGAGGCAAAGAGGGGAATGTATGAGAGTATAGTTTTACCAACGCTCTTATATGGGTGTGAAGCATGGGTGATGAATGTTGCAGCGAGGAGAAGGCTGGAGGCAGTGGAGATGTCATGTCTGAGGGCAATGTGTGGTGTGAATATAATGCAGAGAATTCGTAGTTTGGAAGTTAGGAGGAGGTGCGGGATTACCAAAACTGTTGTCCAGAGGGCTGAGGAAGGGTTGTTGAGGTGGTTCGGACATGTAGAGAGAATGGAGCGAAACAGAATAACTTCAAGAGTGTATCAGTCTGTAGTGGAAGGAAGGCGGGGTAGGGGTCGGCCTAGGAAGGGTTGGAGGGAGGGGGTAAAGGAGGTTTTGTGTGCGAGGGGCTTGGACTTCCAGCAGGCATGCGTGAGCGTGTTTGATAGGAGTGAATGGAGACAAATGGTTTTTAATACTTGACGTGCTGTTGGAGTGTGAGCAAAGTAACATTTATGAAGGGATTCAGGGAAACCGGCAGGCCGGACTTGAGTCCTGGAGATGGGAAGTACAGTGCCTGCACTCTGAAGGAGGGGTGTTAATGTTGCAGTTTAAAAACTGTAGTGTAAAGCACCCTTCTGGCAAGACAGTGATGGAGTGAATGATGGTGAAAGTTTTTCTTTTTCGGGCCACCCTGCCTTGGTGGGAATCGGCCAGTGTGATAATAAAAAAAAATAAAATAAAAAGAATCTTAGGGAGACTCCCTAAGAACCTTATGGAATGAAATAGTTCCCCTTTATATGAGTCGGCGTAAGCCGTTTTCTAAGGTATGAAAAATAGGCAGACAGTTGGCAGATATCAATATTTAAGAATATTAAGATATTTGCTTCATTCTTGATGACTGTCATGCCACTAATTGTTAGCTCGTCTGGCTGCCACGATAGTAGATAGTATCAGTGCTTGTCGAATGGTGGTCTTTAATGCATTAAGAAATAGTTAACATTCCAGGCACTGGCATAAGTGGCATGCCTGGGCTCTCATTCTCGGCTGCTTTCCTGTGAAGGTGTATGGGCCCCTTCATACCATCAAAGAGCATTTGAAGGAACCCCCTCCTCTTTATGAAAACAAAATATGAAAACTGGGGCACTGAGTCTCACAGCTCTGCACCCAGTGTGGGCAGCTGTGAGGTCATGGGCAGCAGCTCCGCTGCTGGTTCTGTCCCCACTCCTACAGTCAAAATGTCAGACCCAGGTGAGCGGCCTAAACGTTCATTGGAATGAGGAGATGAGTCAGAGGACGACGTGGGGCAGGTGGGAGCCCCCATAAAGAAAGCCAAGGATGCGGTGGAGACTGCTGTATCTGTCGATCAGCCACTAGATCCGTTGGCAGCTGCTACCCAAGGAGACTTTCACCTCCAGATGGCCATAGGAGTCATGGAAGGAAACCAGGAGGCTGTAGCTTCTCAACTGGCAAGGATGGAGCCATCCCAGGTCCCCACCCCAGTTGCATCGGCCTCCACAGAGGATGGGGACTGGCTGACTCCACGTAGAAAAAGGAATTCCCGCTCTGCTCGGGCACAAGGAACCAGAGCCTTCAACAAATTCAAGGTTCCCAATTACGGGTTTGTGAGGTATCTGGAAGGTCTACCCCGCCTCAAGTTCCGCTGCGAGTTCACTCTCAGGAACGAGGTTCTGGTCATTCCTCGGGATGATGATTCTTACGAGGGGTTGAAGGGGCTGGTTGTGACGCATCCCAGCATGGTGGAACTGGTTGCTTGGGAGAAGGTGTACAAGGGAGTGCTCTTACACGTCCCTGTGCCCCTACCACTGGACCCTATTTTGGAAGTGCCCAACATTGTCGAGGCAGAGCGACTCACTGCCACGGTAAACAAGGTGCCCACCAGCCAGGTGATGATCCACCACAAAGGTCCACTTCCCACTCAACTGGACCTTGGGGTGTGGGAAAGATTCAGGACCCGACCATACCTGTTGGGCCCACTGCAATGCTTCAACTGTCAGGGGTTCAATTATATTGCAGTCACCTGCCAGCAAGAGAAGAAGTGTGGTGTGTGAAGCAAGGCACACGACTCGAAGGACTGCATTGCAATTATCAAGCAGCCAACCAGCGAGGTTCTTCAGCCAGAGTCCAAGTGTGCCAACTGCTCAAAGAGGCACCATGCCTGGAATCGGAGCTGTCCTGTGATGGTGCAGCACTGGCAGCAGGTTCGTCATCGGAACGACCCGGCAGCCCCGACACTACCCAGCTTTGGAACCACCCAGCAACAGTCAGTATGGGCTCAAACCACAGTACCCCGGATATCGCAGGAGGGCAATACCAGCGAGTTCCCTGCACTGGGCTCCCAGCAGTGGCATCAGGGGGCAGGCACTGGCTTGCAGCAGCGCGGTCAACTGCGAGGTCAGACGGCACGGTGGCCAGGAAGAAAGAATCACTGGGAAAAGCAGCCACAGGCCAGGAACACTGCCCAGCAGGTCCCAGCTGGGCACCATCATTATTTGCCATCCTGCCAGCAGGCCTCTTCCCATGGGCAGGCCAGTCCTGCGAGCAGCCAGAGTCAGGCAGAGGTTCCCCGCCAGGAGGACCCAGAACCCCACAGCCACTCAGGCCAGATCAAGGGTGCACCTGGCTTATGTAGCTGCAGTGTTGACAGCCACCAAGACATACCCAGAGACTCAGCCCCGACTCGATGTGTCGTCTGGCTCAATGCCTACAGAGGTATTGGTAGACTCATTTCCCACTCGAATGAAGAAAACCATCGGAGTCATCTCAGCATTTCTCTGTCGCCTGCTGCCGACGGCAGAAGACAGAGGTGCCTGCAGACAGCTCCTGTCGTGGATGCTGGGCGTGGTCCTACTGGACAGGAAGGACTCAATGGAACTTGAAGCCATCATCCAGGAGTCCTTCCAGTCCGTGATGGAAGAAGCCCAAACTCACAAACAACGGACGAGGAGTCCCAAGCAGAGATGGAATCAGAGGGCCACCTCTGTGGCCCTTGAAGATCCTCCGGTGGAACATTTGCGGGCTGCAGTGGAAAATTCACTTAGTGATTGAAGCTTCAGTTCAGAATGAGGTTGATGTCTTCCTGCTCCAGGAGACACTTACCAATTCATCATATCAAATGCAGCCATGTATCCCGGGATTTTTAGCTTGCCTTCAGTACCTGGAAGGGACTGGCAGGGGCACAGCAATCTACGCCAGGACCACTATCCCTCATTCAATCTCCACTGACACCATCAACTGCAGAGAGGGCATGGAGGTTCAGGCTGTCACCCTACACCTGCCAGATGGACCTCTCGTGGTTTACAACTTATACAGAAGTTCTCAGTACACCCTTGACATTTCAGAGGTGGTAGCACTCGCCCTTCTGGAGGGTCTTGTTGTGGCTGGGGATGTCAATGCCCACCACCCAATACTTACTTTTGTCTCTCCTACCAACGCAGCTGGGAGGCACCTTGTGGCTGTGCTGGAGGAGGTCCCTGAGATCGCCCTCCTCAACAATGGTAAGCCAACCCATTACTACGGTGGCCGCCTGGACGTCACACTCATCTCTAGATGGTTGCTCTCGAGTGCAAGATGGGAGGTCCACCCCCATCTCACCAGTGATCACTTTGCAGTGGTCACCACACTGATGGTCCAGCAGTGCCCGCCCCCCACACCTACCCCCAGATGGAATCTCAAGAAGGCTGACTGGCAGTGCTTCCAGGAGGTCATCGAGCACTGGTGGGCAGTCTCCTCTTTCGGAAAATCCAGATGAGGCAGCTCAGAGCTTGCAGGCGGCCTTTACATGTGCAGCCGAGGCACCCATACCTAAGATTACAGGCGGAGGGTCATACAAGCGTGACTGGTGGTTTTACAACGAGGACATCAGGGAACAGAACCACCGGATCAACATCATTCGCAAGATGCACAAGCGTAATCCCACGGGTGAGGCCATGTGTTTGCTCAGGGAAGTGGTGCGACATGCACGCCATGTCTCACACAGGGTCCGGCAAGCTAAATAGTTCGAGTGGTGTGCCTCTCTCAGCTACTCCTCCACCTTATCTGAGATTTGGACCAAGTTACGATTGGCCACTGGGCAGTGTCGCAGTGTGGCTCGATTGCACCCAGACTCTGCAATGGAGGAAGAAAGTCTGGTGGACCTTCTCGCCTCCAGAGCGGCCATGGCTCAACTGCCTCAGGATCTCCGGGACCTCCAAGCCACCCTCCTTCCTAGGAGGTTGATGGTGATCCAAGCGGCTTGCCAAGCTCAGGACGTCACGGATGAAGACTTCACCGACCAGGAGCTCCAGGCAGCCTTCACATCTCATCGGGACACTGCACCGGGGCGTGATGGTATCACCTATGGCATGATCACTCGGTCTGGCCATTCTGGTCATGCAGCTGTCCTGGGGGTGGTCAACCGGACTTGGCGAGCTGGCAAACTCCCTGCCGTATGGAAAGAGGCTGACATCATACCGATTCATAAGTGTGGGGATCTCCCTCACCAGTTGCATCTCGAAGGTGTCTGAAAGGATGGTGATGGAGCGCCTGAGGTGGAAGATTGGCCCTCCTCATAAACACCTCTATGGCTTCACCAGAGGAGTGGGTACTTTCGAAAACCTTACCACCCTTCTGGCCGGCATTGGGTCAGACGCCCAAGCCCACATTGTTGTCTTCCTCGACCTCGAGAAAGCTTTTGAGGTAGCCAGTGTACCTGCCATCCTCTCACTCTTAGCCCACAGGGGGGTTAAGGGCAGGCTGCTTGCATGGCTTCGTTCCTATCTCCAGGACAGGCGGGCCCAGGTACACTTCCAGGGGCATGCCTCTTCTCTCAAGACCCTGGACAACGGCACTCCACAGGGCGTGGTGCTTAGTCCCACCCTATTCAATGTACTGATGCACCAGCTGGTGTGCCTGCCTTTCTCCACAGGCACTTTCCTACTCAGCTACGCCAATGACCTGGCACTTGTCGTACCTAGGAAGCGCCAGCTTTTGCAGCGTGCCCAGGAGGACCTGGATCTGCTGGCTTCCACTTGCCATCACTTGGGGCTCAAGATATCTCGGTGAAATCCAAAGCCATGATCCTTTGCACCATGGAACCCAGTTAGAGGCTGTAGGTCATGGGCATCGACCTGGACTGCGTTCACAGTTATAGGTAGCTTTGCATCTACATTGACAGGCGCCTCACCTTCCAGAAACATGTGCACCACATCAGAGAGGGCCCTGCAGAGGGTCAGGACATTGAGTGCCATGGCCAACCCTAGGATTGGGACCAGCCTCGAGGTCATGAGGTTGTTCTACATCCAGGCAATATGCTCGGTCGTTGACTATGGAGTGCTTGCTCTGGTTCACGCCAGACCCATAAACATCAAGTCCCTCTGTGTGATCCAGAACACAGCTGTACGGGCCATGCTGGGAGCTCCTAGGTGGGCCAATGCAGTGGCTCTGAACTTTGAGGCGTAGCTGCAGCCTCTTGAAGACAGGATCCAACTTGTAGCTGCCAAGAGGATCGCAAAGTACCTCCGACGCCCAGGGGCTGACGAACTGATGAGGGATTTACGGGTCTGCCAGGGACAGGTCATTCCAATGCACCCCTGCCGCCGATGGATGTGGTCGATTGCAGTTGCCACACGGAAGCTCCTGCCCATGACATTGCTCCAGGCGGGAGGCTGCGACAGACTGGCAGCGAACTACATGGTGCCGCCCCCTTGGGCACCAAAGCTATTGGCGGTGCGCTGGACAACCCTACCAGACAGCAAGAGCCATTGCCCGAAGCATATTCTGCAACGATTTGCCTCGGCTAGCATTGTGGGTGCGGAAGGCCCAGGGTGTGTGCCATATTACACCGATGGCTCCAGAGACCCAGTGGCAGGCTGCACAGCTGCAGCGATATTCCACAGCAATCTGACAGCAGATTGGCGCCTCCCGGACCATTGCACCATCCTCCAGGCTGAAATCTTTGCCATCCAACAAACTCTGCAGCATGCTCCTGCAGACCATCAGCATCCCCCCATCATCCACGTTGAATCCAAGGCAGCGATCCAAGCACTTATGCACAGAGAGCCAAGGGACAACATACACTTAATCACATCCATCCTGGGTGACCTGCAGACGCTCATGGCCCAGGGTCGCAGGGCCACCATCAACTTGATCCCGAGCCATGTGGGTATCCCCGGCAATGGTGCCGGAGATGAGGCTGCAAGGACCGCAACCCTCGAGGCACAGCCACGTGCTGCAATCTCCATCATCCTCAGCCAGATTGCACTGTGGGCTGTTTGTGCGACCAGGTGCCCTCTCCCTGACCCTGGGGATTCACGGAGCCTCCGCTGATACGACTGGGCGACCCACAGGGCGCCCCCTCCAAGTATTCGGACGCAGACCAGAGAACTGAGGGTGCATGTCCACCACCTACGCTTAGGGTATCCCACCACTGCGCAGATTGTTGAATGGACACGACGGGAGCTCTGTGCTCATTGTTGCCGAATAGTTCCGAAACCCTTGGTGCACTACCTGTTAGACTGCCCGGCTACGATGCCCCTTCGCCATAGACACTTCCCAATGACCCCAGTGGGGTAAGCCCGGGAGGATGAGGCAGCACATCTTGTGTACTTAGCTGTCAGGGACTTGAAAACCTTACTCCCAGTCATTGCACGTCACCCATCCCCCCGTTGAAGTGGCTGTGAGGGCTTGCTTTGGGCCTACATTGCACTGCACCAGCCACCCTTAGTGCACACTAGCTTTTGGTACGTCATAGAGCCAGAGAGGTAACCCCCCCCCCTTCCCGCCGAAGTACTGTCATGCATGTACAAGAAAAGATAAACGTCACTTCCCTACCGGGGAGCCATTGCCGGGTCACCAAATTGGCAGAGACCCGGGCCAGGATCCATACCAGCAAATAAAATAGAATAGAATTAATATGTACAGAAAGACGTACTTCTGAATCTGCTTTTGGTACTGCAAGGCTCACAGGGATAGTTGGAGTGGAACGAGGAGAAGCTAGTGACAGCGTTTTGAGGTCACAGGTGGTTGTCCAGCTTCACAAGGTAACACTGCCTATGAAAGTGCACAGGTAGTAGCTCAATTAACTGAGTTGGCTGCCGGCAGTGGTAGACAGTTGGAGATTTGCAACAGAGGTAGCGGGAACATGCCAAATTCGTCAAACGTAGAATGTTGTAGAAATAACAGCTCTGTCCTGGTAGTATAGGAAAAGCAGAATTCTGAATATAAGGGCTTCAAAGAGATCATTGACCCGTACAGAAGTAGCAGAGGTCTCACAATGTAGTAGAAGTGTAAACACAAGCCAAAAGTGAAGGAAAAGCAAAGTTCAAAAAGACGATGAAATCTCAAGTTTCTGACCTATTATCAGATTGTGCTGCTTTTCTCATATCAGGTGTCAGGTGACGTGAACCATACAGGAAGGCTGAGAAGAAGGAAAAGGAAATTACGAAACGGATAAGAAATCATTCACATGATAGGTAATGAGTAACATTACATTATAAATGTAAATCGAATCAAGTCTGGAAAAACAAATTAAAAATCCTAACAAGAGTAGAACTCTTGTCAATATTAAATTAAGTAAAAATCGACACGTGAAATAACCAACCGAAAGTGGAGCTTCATACTTACAGACTTGATGAAAACAGGATGCCAAATGACGCTCCACCGTCAGCAAGAGTCCCTTGTTGACTCCTACCTGGTGGAGAAGGAGGAGGAAAGGTAACTGCTCACATACACATTTCTGAACAGTCATAATACTACCAGTCATACTTCCTCCACCACTCAGTTATCCGCCCATATTTAATGAACTTTTCCTTGACACTAATACCTCATTCTAGCTCACTCAGAAAGTGTTTGCTCGGATTTCATCCTCTTTCCTGAAACATTGCAAGTTCTGGATGTGTTTATTGCAACACGACAGTCCTATAACTCCCCCCGTAGTTGTTCTGCATCTTGCAAAATTATATATACATATATATATATATATATATATATATATATATATATATATATATATATATATATATATATATATATATATATATATATATGTATATTTATATATATATATATATATATATATATATATATATATATATATATATATATATATATATATATATATATATATATATATATATATATATATATGTATATATATATATATATATATATATATATATATATATATATATATATATATATATATATGTATACATAAATATGTATATATATATATATATATATATATATATATATATATATATATATATATATATATACATATATATATATAAATATATATTTATATATATATATATATATATATATATATATATATATATATATATACATATATATATATATATATATATATATATATATATATATATATATATATATATATATATATATATATATATATATATATACAAAACAACCAGTGTGAAAGAATAGACAAGTTCCAAGCGCTTTCGTGACTACTCACATTATCAAGGAACAATGAAAGTAAAGCATCAAAGGAAGGTATGTAAAGGGGTAGCCCACACCTCACTATCAGATCCAACAAACAACGAAACACCTGATGCGAGACAGCAGGCCCGCCGGCCGAACTAGACAGGTCCATCATACAACCCACCAACAAACTATTCTACCCATGAAATAAGAAATTTAAAAAAAATATATTATTTGTCCAATGTATTATTAAATTCTTCCCAAATTCTATTAATTATAAATGGATCTAATTTATGTAAACCAAAGGAAATATTCATATTATTGTCAAAACTGCTTTTTATGAAGCAAGATTCAATTACATTCCTGTCGACCATGGACTTGTAAGTAAGTAAGTAAGTAAGTTTATTCAGGTATACACAAATACAGTTACATAGAATTATCATACATAGCAGCATATGTGTAGACAACCTAGGATAACCCAAAAAAGTCAGAGTGACTTATTTCCATTGGGGTCCTTTTACCTTATTATTATAATATAAAGGTTATAATATTTTCTTATTATTCTACAATGAAGATAACATCTTATTATCATACTAAAAAGACTATCTACTACACGAGGGTCATTAAGACTATCCACAATACGAGGGTCATTACTAGGAATAAGGTAAAATTTACACGTATGTTAGCTAAAAAATAGAAAATCATTCCCCTCCCTTTCTGTAGCTACATTCATCAGACACCTTTTGGCACTCTTCTTGAACTGGTTCATGCTATGACTGGCTTTGACATGTGCGGGCAGTCTGTTCCATTCCTTTATTGCTGTACAATAAAAGGTGTTTGACGCCTGGCCACTGACTGTGGGTACTACAAAGTTGTGCTCTCTCCCCCTAGTACTATGATTGCTCTGGTTCCCAACCTTGACAAAATTGACAGCAAGATATTCTGGACATTGTTTGTGAGCAATTTTATAAACATGATTTATCTTCAGTTGTTTTACTCTGTCTTCAACATTCAGCATATCCAACTGCTGTAATTCATCCTGGCCTACATGTTCTCTTGGTCCCAGCCCCAGGATGAATCTTACGATTTTGTTCTGGGTGATTTGCAGTCTATCTTTCAGTTTTTTTGTCAAGGCAGAGTACCATGAAGAGCAAGCGTAATCCATATGGCATTGTATAAGGGCTAGACATAGGGTCCTGTGAGCCTCAGTAGGTAGACACTGTGCTTGTCTATACAGGAACTTCAGTCTGGCATTCGCTTTCTTTACTACACTGTTCCCTATCAGTTCTCCTGACATGCATGGGTCAAAGGGGATTCCCAAATATTTTACTGATGAAACAAAAGTGATGGGCTCCCCATTACATTGATCATTAAAATTATTTACCCTTCTCAGTTTATGTTTCGTGCCAAAGAGAATGGCTTCAGTTTTCCCTAGGTGTAATGATAGTTTGTTGTCTACTAACCATTTGCTGAAGGACTTCAGTTCCAGTGTTAAAACATTAGCAATATCTTGTGGGTCTTTACCTGACACTAACAGAGCACTGTCATCTGCATACAGTAGGAGTTTGCACTTGACACTGATAGGCATATCATTGACATAACATAAGAATAATAAGGGACCCAGAATACTACCTTGGGGAACTCCACATGTTATCGGCAGGGGTTCTGATTCTGTTTTGTTGATTTTGACTATTTGTCTCCTGTTGCTAAGGTAGGACTTAAACCAGATCCATCAGATTAATAAGGGAGGTGTCGGTTGAGTAGGATCTTCTAAAGCCAGATTGATAGCTATGGAGAATGTTGTTGTCATTAAGGTACTTAACTACTTGAGAATACACCGCCCTCTCTAGAATTTTAGATATTATACTGAGTATACTAACAGGCCTATAGTTGCTTACATCAGACCTACTATTTTTCTTGAAGATAGGAGTAACTCTGGCCTCCTTGAACCCCTCCGGTACGGTATTAGTGGTGATTGATAGATTTATTATGTGAGCAATAGGGATTGACAGTTCAGAAGCACCATCTTTTAGGAACTTAGACGGGATGTTATCAGGGCCTGTGCTCTTAGTTGGGTTTAACCTGCTTAGTTCTTTTTGAATAAAGCCATGAGATACACTTACTAGTTGACAACTGTTTGGGGTTACCCCTTTATTGGTATAGTATGTTTGAAACTTATCAGAGTCTGTGTTAAAGGTATTTGATGCAGCTGGTAGTTTACTTACTAGTGTTGATGCAACATATGTGTAGTATGAATTAAAGCAATCTGCCACCTTAGATGTTTCGTGGCATACCTCATTATCGATAGTGAGTACTATGTTAGACCTATCTACTGGCTTATGGCTATACCTCAACTGTTTTAGTTGTTGCCAGAGCTTTCTGGGGTTATGCTTATACTCTTTAATTTTTGAGCAGTAGTGCTTTGCCTTTGCTCCTTTTATAAGTCTTTGCACTCTGTTCCTCACCCTTTGGAATTCATCTACTGCTGCAATATCCTGTCTGTTTGCTTTAAATCTTTTTAGCTTGCTTGATACTACTTTCTCAACTTTTTGAAAATCAATTGGATGGTTAAAATCTCTTACATGAATAAATAGAGAATTGAAATCTTGTCCAGTTCTAATGCTATATTTATGTTGTTTTAATCTTAGTTCGAGATTTTTACCAGTTTGACCGTAATAAACTTTATCGCAAATTTTACAAGGAATCTTATAGACACATCCTTCAGCATTTTGGGGGGAATTCTTTATCAAATTTTTTTTTTGCTGTATCAAGATTTTTTAATACAACTTTAATATTAAAAGTCTTAAGAAGAGAAGACATATCAACCAAGTTTTCATGGTAAGGGAGAACCAACATATTTTTAGTTGAATAAGGCTGGTTGTCCCTTTTTGGATTGTAAAAAGTATTTCTAGCAACTTTAAAAGATTTATCAATTACATTTCTTGGGTACTGCAAATCATTACCTGTTTCATAAATTTTGGATATTTCCTCATCTATGAACTCTGGACTACAAATTCGTAAAGCTCTCAAAAACATTGATGAGACAACAGCCAGTTTAACTCTGTCTTGATTTGAAGAATAATAATGGACATAGGAACGGTTATTTGTAGGTTTTCTGTAAATTTTAAATTTGAATTCATTATTACCCTCAATAATTAAAACATCTAGAAAAGGCAATGAGTTATTTTCTTCAAATTCAACAGTAAAATTTATAGAATGGGTTAAGCTATTTAATTTGCCAAGGAAATGGTGTATATCTACATTTTTGGGCATAAGACACAAAATATCATCAACATATCTGAACCATTTAGCTCTATTAGGGAGGATTGTGTTAAGCAGCCTTGTTTCAAAAAATTCCATGTATAGGTTACTAAGAACAGGTGAAAGAGGATTTCCCATTGCCATACCAAACTTCTGAGTGGAAAACTTATCATTAAATACAAATTTTGCATCAACAATGCAAAGTTTAATAAGTTTAATTACAGTAGGAACTGGCAATGGTAAATCATAATTAACGAGTTCTTCAGATAAGAAACTTAATAAATCATCAACAGGAACTTTCGTAAACAAGGAAATAACATTAAAACTATCCATGTTAAAATCATTTAAGTCAGTCAAGGAGCTTAATTTATCAACTAAATCTATGTTGTTTTTAACATTAAAGTTAGAAATTTTGCCAACAATAGGACTCAAAATATCAACAAGCCATTTGGATAATTTATTTGAAACTGATCCTATGGAGCTAATAATTGGTCTGACTGGATTCCCTGGTTTGTGTGTTTTTATTAGTCCATACATGTAAGGTAAAGATGGATTAGTGGAAGTAAATTGTTTGACTAATTCATCTTTGCCTTTCAGTAGAAGTTTTATTGTTCTATTGAAATTGCTGTTAACGGTTTCTAGGGGATTTTTTCTAAGTTTAGAATAGGTTTCAGTATCATCTAAAAGATTAATAGTTTTTTCTTGGTAATCATTTTCTTTCATAATTACTATTGCATTTATTTTGTCTGCTTTAGTAAGGCGCAAATTTTTATTGTTATTAAGTGTATCATAAGACTTAAAGAATCTTTGAGGGCAATTGGGAATGTTTTGTTTTAACATAGAGCTATATACCATTCCTTTACTAATATTAATTTCATCAGTGGATAAATCAGAAAATTTTTCAAAGTTACAAAATGCTTTTGCAATTTCAACATTATTATTTTTTTTTGAAGTTGCAAAACTTAAATGATTTTAACATGGTTAGTTTTGATGTTACTTCCTTGTATAGGAAAGTTCCTGTTGATGATTTATTAAGTTTCTTACCTGAAGAACTCGTTAACTATGATTTAAAGTTGCCAGCTCCTACTATAATTAAACTTATCAAACTTTGCATTGTTGATGCAAAATTTGTATTTAATGATAAGTTTTACACTCAGAAGTTTGGTATGGCAATGGGAAATCCTCTTTCACCTGTTCTTAGTAACCTATACATGGATTTTTTTGAAACAAGGTTGCTTAACACAATCCTCGCTAATAGAGCTAAATGGTTCATATATGTTGATGATATTTTGTATCTTATGCCCAAAAATGTAGATATACACCATTTCCTTGGCAAATTAAATAGCTTTGCCCATTCTATAAATTTTACTGTTGAATTTGAAGAAAATATCTCATTGCCTTTTCTAGATGTTTTAATTATTAAGGGTAATAATGAATTCAAATTTAAAATTTACAGAAAATCTACAAATAACTGTTCCTATGTCCACTATTATTCTTCCCATCAAAACAGAGTTAAACTGTCTGTTTTCTCATCAATGTTTTTGAGAGCTTTACGAATTTGTAGTCCAGAGTTCATAGATGAGGAAATATCCAAAATTTATGAAATAGGTAATGATTTGAAATACCCAAGAAATGTAATTGATAAATCTTTTAAAGTTGCTAGAAATACTTTTTACAATCCAAAAAGGGACAACCAGCCTTATTCAACTAAAAATATGTTGGTTCTCCCTTACCATGAAAACTTGGTTGACATGCCTTCTCTTCTTAAGACTTTTAATATTAAAGTTGTATAAAAAAATCTTGATACAGTAAAAAAAACTTTTTATACAGAATTCCCCCCATAATGCTGACGGATGTGTCTATAAGATTCCTTGTAAAATTTGCGATAATGTTTATTATGGTCAAACTGGTAAAAATCTCGAACTAAGATTAAAACAATATAAGTATAGCATTAGAACTGGACAAGATTCCAATGCTCTATTTATTCATGTAAGAGATTTTAACCATCCAATTTATTTTCAAAAAGTTGAGAAAGTAGTATCAAGCAAGTCCATGATTGACAGGAATATAACTGAAACTTGCTTCATAAAAAGCAGTTTTGACAATAATATGAATATTTCCTTTGGTTTATATAAATTAGATCCATTTATAATTAATAGAATTTGGGAAGAATTTAATAATACATCGGACAAATAATAATTTTTTTTTTAAATTTCTTATTTCTTGGGTAGAATAATTTGTTGGTGGGTTGTATGAAGGACCTGTCTAGTTCGACCGGGGGGCCTGCTGTCTCGCATCAGGTGTTTCGTTGTTTGTGGGATTTGATAGTGAGGTGTGGGCTACCCCTTTACATACCTTCCTTTGATGCTTTACTTTCATTGTTCCTGGATAATGTGAGTAGTCACGAAAGCGTTTGGAACTTCTCTATTTTTTCACAGTGGTTGTTTTGCATATTCTAAAATCACCTGTTTACTGTGATATTATTGCATATATATTTATATATATACATATATATATATATATATATATATATATATATATATATATATATATATATATATATATATATATATATATATATATATATATATATATATATATATGTCGAGCCGAATAGGCAGAACTTGCGATCTTGGCTTAAATAGCAAAGTTCATCTTGCCATATAGGACAAGCGAAAATTTGTGTATGCAATAATTTCGCCAAAATCATTCTGAACCTAACGAAAAAAATAAATTTCACTGTGTTTGTTTAGTATTAAATTATTGTAAACAAATCTAAAATATATTTAATTGGGTTAGGCTAAAATAAATTGCGCTTTTTATAATAAGGTTAGGTAAGTTTTCTAAGATTCTTTTGGTGCAAGATTATAAATTTTACATCAACATTAATGAAAAAATATATCTTTAAACGTGTAAGAGAAAATTTTAGAAAGGACTTAATTTTAAATGAGTTCTTGCTAATTGACCAGATTCACGTATTCGGCACGACATATATATATATATATATATATACATTATATATATATATATATATATATATATATATATATATATATATATATATATATATATATATATATATATACATATATATATATATATATATATATATATATATATATATATATATATATATATATATATATATATATATATATATATATATATGTATGTCGTGCCGAATATGTAAAACTGGTCAATTAGCAAGAACTCACTTACGATTAAGTCTTTTCTAAAATTTTCTCTTATACTTTTAAAGATATATTTTTTTCATTAATGTTGATGCAAAAATTTATAATTTTGTACCAAAAGGAACTTAGAAAACTTACCTAACCTTATTATAACAAGCGCAATTTATTTTAGCCTAACGCAACTAAATATATTTTAGATTTGTTTACAATAATTTAATACTAAACAAACACAGTGAAATATATTTTTTTTGTTAGGTTCATTAAGATTTTGGCGAAATTATTGCATACACAAATTTTCACTTGTCCTATATGGCAAGATGAGCGTTCCTATTTAAGCGAAGATCGCAAGTTCTGCCTATTCGGCACGACATCTATGTATATATATATATATATATATATATATATATATATATATATATATATATATATATATATATATATATATATATATATATATATATATATATATATATATATATATATATATATATGTCGTGCCGAATATGTAAAACTGGTCAATTAGCAAGAACTCATTTAAAATTAAGTCCTTTCTAAAAATTTCTCTTGTACGTTTAAAGATATATTTTTTCCATTAATGTTAATATAAAAAATTTTAATTTTGAACCAAAAGAATCTTAGAAAACTTACCTAACCTTATTATAACAAGAGCAATTTATTTTAGCCTAACCCAACTAAATATATTTTAGATTTGTTTACAGTAATTTAATACTAAACAAACACAGTAAGATATATTTTTTTCGTCAGGATCAGAATGATTTTGGTGAAATTATTGCATACACAAATTTTCACTTGTCCTATATGGCAAGATGAGCGTTGCTATTTAAGCCAAGATCGCAAATTCTGCCTATTCGGGACGACATACATATATATATATATATATATATATATACATATATATAGATATATATATACATATATATATATATATATATATATATACATATATATATATATATATATATATATATATATATATTTTTTTTTTTTAAGGGGTCCACCTCTGGTGCAAATTGTGGGACCCATAGCCTCGGAGAAGTGGATAAAAAGGCTTCAAGGAAGAATATTTGGATTTCTTCCTGAAGCCATTTGAATATTCCACTTCCCCCACTTCCCCTACCACCCCACCTTTTAAACTATTTTTTTTTACCAATAGGAATATTTTATTACATAATATGGCACAGAAGATTTAAGAGATACATTGTTGATATAAAGGTGGCATATATATATATAGATATATATATATATATATATATATATATATATATATATATATATATATATATATACATATACACACATATACATATATATATATATATATACATATATACATATATATACATACATATACATATACATATACATATATATATATATATATATACATGTTGTTACGTGTGTATCACCGATTATAAGGCGAAAATCTCATCCAGCTCCTCAGAGCTGGGGCGTGTGCCCAAAATGCAGCATGCATTACCCCTTTGAACAGCCGCGCTGAGCCGCTGGAACAGAAAACTAGCTGCCCTGGGATCCCTAGTTACCCTGATGAGTCTTTTTCCCAGCTCCTTAAGGAAATTAGATGCACTCTTTCCCCATGAGCCAAGGGTCTCTGAGCCTATGGGAACAAACATATAATGATGGGCAAGTTCTCCATATTTTCTAGACTTATGGGACTCCCTAAAGCTGGCAGCTGCCCCTCCTTCCTCCCTGGTGTATTGGAGATAGGTATCAGCCAAGGTAGATGCACATGTATAGTCCCACACCACCTGCTTCCCATCTGTCCAGGCTTGAAGGGTGATACCATCTGGACGCTTCTGGCTGCCATCAGATCTGCATAGTTGGGGTGGCTCCCTTACTGCTGGGCATCCAGCTGTTGTGAGGCTCCTCTTGATAATGTTATTAACCTCCTCATGTCTTGCAATCTTTCCCTCGGATTTACGGCACACAAGACCATGGTACCCGAATCGGTCTGCTGCTTCACTGCCACAAATACACCTGTGTTCGGCGAGAATAGGGGCGGCAAGTCGAAGGGCAACACCGATGCGGATGGTCTGTGGGTCGAGGCGTGTGCCAAGGCTGGAGTTGGGAACAGCCAACAGAAAGTCCCCAGCATGAGGGGCTCTCACTGCCAGCAGGCGGGCTCTATCCTTCCCTGACACACTCTGAAGCATCGTTGAGGCTATATTTTCCACTATTGGACCATCCTAGTGCGATTGTTTGTAGTTGTTGGGGGGAGCAGGTCTGGTTTCTGAGCCCGTTAGATTATCCCAGATCATTGCTCCGTCAATGAATTTTTGGTCCTGGGCTCCAATCTTGTCCCTAAGATGTTCAGGGAGAATCGCTGCTACAAGCTCTCTGGATGCAATACACGAGGACAGAAAAGCAGGTAACGCAATCTGTGATGACTTGCGGACACCAATGCCTCCTAGTCTGACTGGAAGTGTAGCTTGGTTCCACTGCCCGTCTTCTAGAGTAAGGTTAAGTACTTTCGTAAAAATCTGCCTCAGAATACTGTCATATTCGTGCAGTATAGGGTTATCATATGAAGGTGCACATCTTAGGAAATATGTCAACCTGGGCAGACTCAAGCACTTTGTGAGAAGGTACAAGGCATCGTGGGTGTCCAGATTGCCTATTCGTTGTTCCATTCTCCTTAACTCTTCCAATTTCTTCCTGAGAATTGTGTCAATGGCATTGCTTCCCAGAGGTGCTCCTAGCAAGACACTATTTGTGGGGGCAATGACTGCTGCTCCTGGTAGTTTTGATCTCACTGCATTTATCACTTGTTGACTGACTGAGATGATTTCACATTTCATATATATATATATATATATATATATATATATATATATATATATATATATATATATATATATATATATATATATATATATATATATATATATATATATTTGGGTCACCCTGCCTCGGTGGGAGACGACCGACTTTTTGAAAAGAAAAAAAAAATTATATATATATATATATATATATATATATATATATATATATATATATATATATATATATATATATATATATATATATATTTAAAATAAAGTCCTTTCTGAAATTTTCTCTTATACGTTTAAAGATATATTTTTTTCATTAATGTTAATGTAATTTTTTTTAATTTTGCTCCAAAAAATCTTAGAAAACTTTCCTAGCCTTATTATAACAAGAACAATTTATTTTAGCCTAACACAACTAAATATATTTTAGATTTGTTTACAATAATATAATACTAAACAAACACAGTGCCGTCACTGAATGGGAGGTTCTCACTCCCCCAGCACTAAAACCTATTGCAACTCTGGCCAATAAATAGTCAAGTTGGCATGGTCCCATCGCTGAAAACGTAAATGCCAACATGCTTAGGGATGTAACATCGGACAGGGAGACTGCCCATCTCCAAGCTGTGAGTGCACATCACTCTGGGAACTTCCTCCAAACAGTTTCTATTTCGGAAATGGGAACACGCCTTGACCCTAGGACTTTCCGTACTGCGGTGGCTCTCCTCCGCCTTGCTACCCCAATTCACACGGAATATACGTGTATTTACAGCGAAGTGTTAGCCAACCAATATGGTCTACATGGCCTTAAGTTCTCCAAAACCAAAAGTTGGCACAGAAGACACAATGAAGTCAACGACATCATAAAGAGAAGCCTTGTTACAACTGGATGCCCAGCCAAGAGCCCTGATCACCGACAGCCAACAATACTCACAACCCAGCCACTGCCCTGACAGGATCACAGTCTATACTTTGAAGAATAGCAAGTCCTTATCATGGGACTGTACAATGTCGATGTTGGCTGACACCTACATCCATCACAGTGTCGAGCGAAAGGAAGGAGCTGCTGATCACAGGGAGGAGTACAAGATCGGCAAGTACACAGACATTTGCCAACAGTATCAATTTGTCCCTGTGGGATCAGACACCTTGGGGGCATAGTGAAAAAATACCACATGTTTCCTTAAAGAACTGGGTTCCAGAATCATCGATACTACCAGGGACCCAAGGGCGGCCACTTTCAAGTTCCAGCACGTCAGTGTGGCCATCCAGAGATGAAATGCTTGCTGCATACTTGGCTCGCGTCTGGCTTCGGAGGAGTTGGGGGAAATTCATAATCTTCAATATATTGTATCATTGTATTCATGTTTGTGTTTTCTGTAATGTATTCTGTCTATTAATAATTTTTTCTTATATATATATATATATATATATATATATATATATATATATATATATATATATATATATATATATATATATATATATATATATATATTTATATATATATATATATATATATATATATATATATATATATATATATATATATATATATATATATATATATATATATATATGTCGTGCCGAATATGTAAAACTGGTCAATTAGCAAGAACTCATTTAAAATTAAGTCCTTTCTAAAATTTTCTCTTATACATTTAAAGATATATTTTTTTCATCAATTTTAATGTAAAAATTTTTAATTTTGCTCCAAAAGAATCTTAGAAAACTTACCTAACCTTACTGTAACAAAAACAATTTATTTTAGCCTAACCCAACTAAATATATTTTCGATTTGTTTACAGTAATTTAATGCTAAACAAACAGTGAAATATATTTTTTTCATTAGGTTCAGAATGATTTTGGCGAAATTATTACATACACAAATTTTCACTTGTCCTATATGGCAAGATGAGCGTTGCTATTTAAGCCAAGATCGCAAGTTCTGCCTATTCAGCACGACATATATATATATATATATATATATATATATATATATATATATATATATATATATATATATATATATATATATATATATATATATATATATATATATATATATATATATATATATATATATATGTAAAAGAAGAGGGTAATACTTCTGGAGCACTTAGGGTTATATATATATATATATATATATATATATATATATATATATATATATATATATATATATATATATATATATATATATATATATATATATATATATAGTAGGTTGTAAACAGCAGCCGCCCAGGGAGGTACTACCGTCCTGCCAAGTGAGTGTACAACGAAAACCTGTAATTGTTTTACATGATGGTAGGATTGCTGGTGTCTTTTGTCTGTCTCATAAACATGCAAGATTTCAGGTATGTCTTGCTACTTCTACTTGCACTTAGGTCACACTACACATACATGTACAAGCATATATATACACACCCCTCTTGGTATTCTTCTATTTTCTTTTTAGTTCTTGTTCTTGTCTTTTTCTGTCTCAAAAACACGCTAGATAACAGGGATATCTTGTTACTCCAACTTACACTTTGGTCACACTTCACAGACATGCACATGCATATATATATACATACATCTAGGTTTTTCTCCTTTTTCTACATAGCTCTTGTTCTTCTTTATTTCTTCTATTGTCCATGGGGAAGTGGAAAAGAATCTTTCCTCCGTAAGTCATGCGTGTCGTATGGGGCGACTAAAATCCCGGGAGCAATGGGCTAGTAACCCCTTCTCCTGTAGACATTTACTAAAAAATAGAAGAAGAAAAACTTTATAAAACTGGGATGCTTGAATGTGCGTGGATGTAGTGCAGATGACAAGAAACAGATGATTGCTGATGTTATGAATGAAAAGAAGTTGGATGTCCTGGCCCTAAGCGAAACAAAGCTGAAGGGGGTAGGGGAGTTTCGGTGGGGGGAAATAAATGGGATTAAATCTGGAGTATCTGAGAGAGTTAGAGCAAAGGAAGGGGTAGCAGTAATGTTGAATGATCAGTTATGGAAGGAGAAAAGAGAATATGAATGTGTAAATGCAAGAATTATGTGGATTAAAGTAATGGTTGGATGCGAGAAGTGGGTCATAATAAGCGTGTATGCACCTGGAGAAGAGAGGAATGCAGAGGAGAGAGAGAGATTTTGGGAGATGTTAAGTGAATGTATAGGAGCCTTTGAACCAAGTGAGAGAGTAATTGTGGTAGGGGACCTGAATGCTAAAGTAGGAGAAACTTTTAGAGAGGGTGTGGTAGGTAAGTTTGGGGTGCCAGGTGTAAATGATAATGGGAGTCCTTTGATTGAACTTTGTATAGAAAGGGGTTTAGTTATAGGTAATACATATTTTAAGAAAAAGAGGATAAATAAGTATACAAGATATGATGTAGGGCGAAATGACCGTAGTTTGTTGGATTATGTATTGGTAGATAAAAGACTGTTGAGTAGACTTTAGGATGTACATGTTTATAGAGGGGCCACAGGTATATCAGATCACTTTCTAGTTGTAGCTACACTGAGAGTAAAAGGTAGATGGGATACAAGGAGAATAGAAGCATCAGGGAAGAGAGAGGTGAAGGTTTATAAACTAAAAGAGGAGGCAGTTAGGGAAAGATATAAACAGCTATTGGAGGATAGATGGGCTAATGAGAGCATAGGCAATGGGGTCGAAGAGGTATGGGGTAGGTTTAAAAATGAAGTGTTAGAGTGTTCAGCAGAAGTTTGTGGTTACAGGAAAGTGGGTGCGGGAGGGAAGAGGAGCGATTGGTGGAATGATGATGTAAAGAGAGTAGTAAGGGAGAAAAAGTTAGCATATGAGAAGTTTTTACAAAGTAGAAGTGATGCAAGGAGGGAAGAGTATATGGAGAAAAAGAGAGACTTTAAGAGAGTGGTGAAGCAATGTAAAAAGAGAGCAAATGAGAGAGTGGGTGAGATGTTATCAACAAATTTTGTTGAAAATAAGAAAAAAGTTTTGGAGTGAGATTAACAAGTTAAGGAAGCCTAGAGAACAAATGGATTTGTCAGTTAAAAATAGGAGAGGAGAGTTATTAAATGGAGAGTTAGAGGTATTGGGAAGATGGACGGAATATTTTGAGGAATTGTTAAATGTTGATGAAGATAGGGAAGCTGTGATTTCGTGTATAGGGCAAGGAGGAATAACATCTTGTAGGAGTGAGGAAGAGCCAGTTGTGAGTGTGGCGGAAGTTCGTGAGGCAGTAGGTAAAATGAAAGGGGGTAAGGCAGCCGCGATTGATGGGATAAAGATAGAAATGTTAAAAGCAGGTGGGGATATAGTTTTGGAGTGGTTGGTGCAATTATTTAATAAATGTATGGAAGAGGGTAAGGTACCTAGGGATTGGCAGAGAGCATGCATAGTTCCTTTGTATAAAGGCAAAGGGGACAAAAGAGAGTGCAAAAATTATAGGGGGATAAGTCTGTTGAGTATACCTGGTAAAGTGTATGGTAGAGTTATTATAGAAAGAATTAAAAGTAAGACTGAGAATAGGATAGCAGATGAACAAGGAGGCTTTAGAAAAGGTATGGGGTGTGTGGACAAGGTGTTTACAGTGAAACATATAAGTGAACAGTATTTAGATAAGGCTAAAGAGGTCTTTGTGGCATTTATGGATTTGGAAAAGGCGTATGACAGGGTGGATAGGGGGGCAATGTGGCAGATGTTGCAGGTGTATGGTGTAGGAGGTAGGTTACTGAAAGCAGTGAAGAGTTTTTACGAGGATAGTGAGGCTCAAGTTAGAGTACATAGGAAAGAGGGAAATTATTTCCCATTAAAAGTAGGCCTTAGACAAGGATGTGTGATGTCACCGCGGTTGTTTAATATATTTATAGATGGGGTTGTAAGAGAAGTAAATGCGAGGGTCTTGACAAGAGGCGTGGAGTTAAAAGATAAAGAATCACACATAAAGTGGGAGTTGTCACAGTTGCTCTTTGCTGATGACACTGTGCTCTTGGGAGATTTTGAAGAGAAGTTGCAGAGATTGGTGGATGAATTTGGTAGGGTGTGCAAAAGAAGAAAATTAAAAGTGAATACAGGAAAGAGTAAGGTTATGAGGATAACAAAAATATTAGGTGATGAAAGATTGGATATCAGATTGGAGGGAGAGAGTGTGGAGGAGGTGAATGTATTCAGATATTTGGGAGTGGACGTGTCAACGGATGGGTCTATGAAGGATGAGGTGAATCATAGAATTGATGAGGGGAAAAGTGTGAGTGGTGCACTTAGGAGTCTGTGGAGACAAAGAACTTTGTCCTTGGAGGCAAAGAGGGGAATGTAAGAGAGTATAGTTTTACCAACACTCTTATATGGGTGTGAAGCATGGGTGATGAATGTTGCAGCGAGGAGAAGGCTGGAGGCAGTGGAGATGTCATGTCTGAGGGCAATGTGTGGTGTGAATATAATGCAGAGAATTCGTAGTTTGGAAGTTAGGAGGAGGTGCGGGATTACCAAAACTGTTGTTCAGAGGGCTGTGGAATGGTTGTTGAAGTGGTTCGGACATGTAGAGAGAATGGAGCGAAACAGAATGACTTCAAGAGTGTATCAGTCTGTAGTGGAAGGAAGGCGGGTTAGGGGTCGGCCTAGGAAAGGTTGGAGAGAGTGGGGTAAAGGAGGTTTTGTGTGCGAGGGGCTTGGACTTCCAACAGGCATGCGTGAGCGTGTTTGATAGGAGTGAATGGAGACAAATGGTTTTTAATACTTGACGTGCTGTTGGAGTGTGAGCAAAGTAACATTTATGAAGGGTTTCAGGGAAACCGGCAGGCCGGACTTGAGTCCTGGAGATGGGAAGTGCAGTGCCTGCACTCTGAAGGAGGGGTGTTAATGTTGCAGTTTAAAAACTGTAGTGTAAAGCACCCTTCTGGCAAGACAGTGATGGAGTGAATGATGGTGAAAGTTTTTCTTTTTCGGGCCACCCTGCCTTGGTGGGAATCGGCCAGTGTGATAATAATAAAAAATAATATATATATATATATATATATATATATATATATATATATATATATATATATATATATATATATATATATATATATATATATATATATATATATATATATATATATATATATGTATGTATATGTCGTGCCGAATAGGCAGAACTTGCGTTCTTGGATTAAATAGCAACGCTCATCTTGCCATACAGACAAGCGAAAATTTGTGTATGCAGTAATTTCGCCAAAATTATTCTGAACCTAACGAAAAAAATATATTTCACTGTGTTTGTTTAGTATTAAATTATTGTAAACAAATCTAAAATATATTTAGTTGGGTTAGGCTAAAATAAATTCTTCTTGTTATAATAAGGTTAGGTAAGTTTTCTAAGATTCTTTTGGAGCAAAAATAATTTTTTTTACATTAACATTAATGAAAAAAAATATATCTTTAAACGTATAAAAGAAAATTTCAAAAAGGACTTAATTTTAAATGAGTTCTTGCTAATTGACCAGTTTTACATATTCGGCACGATATATATATATATATATATATATATGTATATATATATATATATATATATATATATATATATATATATATATATATATATATATATATATATATATATATATATATATTTATATATTAAATATTGGGAAGTACCACCTCTATAGCTGGACTGGGGACCGTCATCCTCAGAGAAGACAATAAACGTACCTCAGAGACGACTCAAGGTTCTCCCCGGAGCTGTTTAAATATTTTCTTCTCCTACCAGCCCCTATATATTTTTTATTCTATGTGAACATTTATTAATAAACAAAATACATTTACAGAAAAAAACATAAACATGAATACAATGGCACAATGTATCAAAGATCATGAATTTCCTCCAGCTCCTCCGAGGCTGGACGTGAGCCAAGTATGCAGCAAGCATTTCCCCTCTGGATGGCGACGCTGAGGCGCTGGAACATGAAAGTGGCTGCCCTTGGGTCCCTGGTGGTGTCGATGAGTCTGGAACCCAATTCTTTAAGGAAACGTGTGGCATTTTTTCCCCATGATCCCAAGGTCTCTGATCCCACTGGGACAAATTGATACTGTTGGCTAATGTCCCTGTACTTGCTGATCTTGTACTCCTCTCTGTGGTCAGCAGCTCCTCCCTGTCGCCCCACACTGTGATGGATATAGGTGTCAGCCAGTGTGGACACACAGGTATAGTCCCATGCTAAGAGCTTGCCATTCTTCCAAGGATAGATGGTGATCCCGTCGGGGCGGTTTGCTGGGTTGCGGGTATTGTTTGCTGCAAGGGATCGTGGCTCCCTCTCGGCAGGGCATCCCGCTGTAGCAAGGGTTCTCTTAATGATGTCGTTGACCTCATTGTGTCTTGCATGCCAGCCCTTGGTTTTGGAACAGTTAAGACCATGTAGACCATATTGGTCTGCTTGCACTTCGCCGCAAATACACATATATTCTGTGTGAATTGGGGCAGCAAGGCGCAGAGCCACTGCAATACGGAGGGTCTTAGGGTCGAGTCGCGTTCCCATTGCCGATATGGGAACTGTTTGGAGGAAGTCCCCGGAGTGAGGTGCACTCACAGCCTGGAGACGGGCAATCTCCCTATCTGATGTTGCAGCCCTGAGAATGTTGGCAAGCACCTTTTCAGCAATTGGGCCATCCCAGCTTGACTGTTTGTGAGCCAGTGCTGCACTAGGGTTTGGTGCTGGAGCAGCAAGAGTCTCCCATTCGGTGATGGCACTGACATAGCTAGGGTCTTCTATTCCTGCTGAGTCACTGAGGTTATCAGGAAGAATTTGTCTTATCAACTCGTTTGATGCAATGGAAGAGGACAGGAAAGCTGGTAGAGCAATCTTGGAGGATCTGCATACTCCTAGCCCTCCAAGCCTGACCGGAAGTGAGGCTTGCAACCACTGTCCATCATCAAGGGAAAGATTCAATACACTCTCTAGCATGGCCTTCAGGAGAGAGTCATATATATATATATATATATATATATATATATATATATATATATATATATATATATATATATATATATATATATATATATATATATATGTGTCGTGCAGAATAGGCAGAACTTGCGATTATGGCTTAAATAGCAACGCTCATCTTGCCATATAGGACAAGTGAAAATTTGTGTATGCAATAATTTCACCAAAATCATTCTAAACCTAACGAAAAAAATATATTTCATTGTGTTTGTTTAGGATTAAATTATTGTAAACGTATTTAAAATATGTTTAGTTGGGTTAGGCTAAAATAAATTGCTCTTCTTAAAATAAGGTTAGGTAAGTTTTCTAAGATTCTTTTGGTGCAAAATTAAAAATTTTTACATTAACATTAATGAAAAAAATATATCTTTAAACGTATAAGAGAAAATTAATTTTAAATGAGTTCTGGCTAATTGACCAGTTTTACATATTCGGCACGACATATGTATATGTATATATATAAATAAATATATATATATATATATATATATATATATATATATATATATATATATATATATATATATATATATATATATATATATATATATATATATATATATATATATATATATATATATATATATATATATATACATAGATAGATAGATAGATAGATAGATAGATAGATAGATAGACAGACCGATAGAGAGATATGCATTGTGTGAGTGTGCATGATAGCTGGAGTAAATAAATGCAAACTTACACATATCAATACATTCAATCACATACAAAACAATACATGCATGAATATATTCTCAAACAAACATATGCACACATTGACGTGAATGTGTAGAAACGTGCGAGCAGGAATAAATATGGACAAGAATATATTTACACAGGAATATATACACTGACGCACATGTGCATAAATTTGTATTTGAACATATACACATATCTACATGTATTTATAAGTATACATTTATGCATACGTACATACATTTATTTTCAAAAGTTTACTTAAGTTCATGTTGATATATATATATGCAAATTCATGTATTCACGCACACATGTATATATACATATATGAGTCAACTCATATATGTATATATACATATATGAGTCAACAACATTCATTCATTACTCAGAATAACGAGTCTTACAACTTTTCCCCTTAACACTTATTAATCAATTAAATATTTAATAGAGTCGTTTCCTTTATATCATATACTGAAAATTTTCCTACTACTTTCGTTATCTTAAAACCCAAACTTCGCATGGAAACCAAATGGTATTGTATATATTTGACCAGCTGATGATTTATTGTTGAGAGAGAGTTTTTATCAGGCCAGGCGCCTCCCGTCACTGGTGATGAGATGCTTGGCAGCATGTTACTCCATGTGTCTCATGGCTCTGGGAAGGATGCTACACAGAGTGTCTCATCCTAGTCATCAGATGCTTTTCTCAATGGTAAATGTTGTGTGTCAGTCTCACAGAGGTGATGAGATGCTTGGCAGCACGTTATGCAATGTTCGTGATCCCTCTCAGAGGTTGTGAAATATTTTGTAGCAAGTTACACAAAGAGTTTTACCTCTCTCAGAGTCACTACGCGGGAACGTTTGGAAACATTTCTCAGCAGTAAATTATGGAGGGCAGATGGAGCTACTGTCGTGAGTGTGGTAGGGAAACTCGAGACAGTAACTTCCTTTGGGTTTATATGCCGTCCTGCCCACATGAATGATAATAAATGACTTGTATCACAACAAGCGTTTATTGTCACAACTTCTCGTCCTACTGAAGCTTTTCAGAAAAAATGGACTGTTCACATTAGATATATAAGATATATGCAAAACTTGAAATAATAAATTTCTGCCTAACACATATGCAGTTACGATAAATAAAGTTAACAAATGATATATTATATAGATCTTTAATAAACTTGTACAACATTTTAGTATCTTTATTCATCAATTTGTTCCTATTATATATGATAATATATATCAGCATATGAAAGGTGTTACATGAGTAAATAAGCGGATTATTTTGCAAGACATATTTTTGAATATTTAAATAAGTGAAAAGTGATATATAATGCAACAAAACTTGAGAATGAAATTCTGTCAGAGAATATTGCTTCAAAGATTATAAATTAGACACATATGCAACTCTTGGGTATCTTTACTGAGGAAACGTTTCGCCACACAGTGGCTTCATCAGTCCATACAAAGGAGAATCTTGAAGAACAGGAGGAGAATGAGGTAATCAGTCCCTCAACCTTGAGTCGATGTGGTCAGTCCATCAGTCTTGAATAGAATACGGCATACGTGCTGAGAAGGAGCTTATAAACCGTTGGCAGGAGAGGTGTAGCAGTCATAGGTGGTGCAACATTTGTTCAATGTTGAAGTAGGTCGTGCCCAAGAATTAGGCAAGCGAAGAATTCCCAAGTATTAAGATCCTAAGAAGTTGCAGTGTCTGACAGGTTTGTAGATGAATGGTTCATCTACAAACTGACCACATCGACTCAAGGTTGAGGGACTGATTACCTCATTCTCCTCCTGTTCTTCAAGATTCTCCTTTGCATGGACTGATGAAGCCACTGTGTGGCGAAACGTTTCCTCAATATAGATACCCAAGAGTTACATATGTGTCTAATTTATCAACATGTCGGTTCTCTGAACCAGTCATCTTCAAAGATTATACTAGTTTGTGAAGTTTCCCTAGAAAGTGAGATGAAGAATTCAGCGGCTGAAAAGGAAAGAAGAGTTCGATGAACTCCTCAGAACTGGCTAAAGAACATGAGATTGATGAACAACTTAGTGCTGAGAGAGTACAAGGCTGAAGAACATCTCAAGGATTACGAGAGAACAAGAAACTGATGAACACCTCGGGGACGAGAAAGAAAGAACAAGAGGCTATGGAACACCTCAGCGATGAGGAGAGAGCAAGAGGCTGAAGAACACCTGAGAAATGAGAAAAAGAAAACAAGATGCTGATAAACAGCAATGAGTTCAGAGAGGCTGAGTCGGGCGTAACATACGGCATACATTACTTATAAACTTTCGTAATTAAGGTGAGTTTGCTACGCATCGTCTACGCTTTAAGTATCCTATTATTAATGATAACTAATGCCCTCCTAATGACAACTAAGACATCAGTGCAACATGATAACCAATGATACACACGTGATAACCAAAACATTTACCACGTGATTACCAAGAAAAACAGGTGATAAGGTAGGATAACCACGTGATAACCAATAATTAACAGATGTTAACTAAGGCAGCATGAAAATCCAGTTGGGAGTTGTTATTATTGATATACAGTCTGGGGCAAGAGAGGCAACCAAGTATAATACGAGAATGGAATGATAAGCTCCACATCCTAGGATGAAAAGCCACTGGCCTAGCATCACGGGAGTCACCTTGAAGGTGCAGCTGGAGGTTGTGTCAGTGCTCGGGAAAAGATCCATAACAATGTTAATGGAATTAAGGTAATTGTTACAGCGGAAGCAACTGTTAAAATAACAGCTGCGGAAGTGTTCTCTTAAGTTTCACTTAACTGTGCAATAAGGTACACAGTGCGGTGCGCCAGCTACCGCAGTCCTACACTAATATACTCAGTGAGGTGCGGCAAGGTGATATGAGTTAATAACACCTGTTTGAAGAATTAATGGTCCATGTTGCACAGCCGTGTCGTAATTTTCAGTGCGGGTTATGTGTTCAAGAATGTTGTGAGAATGATGCATGTGCAAAGTAGTTATTCAAGACATCACATTCTGCCGAGGTCAGAATATTGAGTAAAATTCATAACAGTTTGTGAATGTGAGAATGTGAGCTGCTGTGGGATACTTGTGAATGTGAGAATGTGAGCTGATTGTCGGGTACTTGTGAATGTGAGAATGTGAGCTGATTGTCGGATACTTGTGAACGTGAGATTGTGAGCTGCTTGTTGGATACTTGTGAACGTGAGAATGTGAGCTGATTGTCGGATACTTGTGAATGTGAGAATGTGAGCTGATTGTCGGATACTTGTGAACGTGCGAATGTGAGCTGATTGTCGGATACTTGTGAACGTGAGATTGTGAGCTGATTGTGGCTGAATAATGACTGAATATTTTCGAACAATGTTATTATATTTAGAACAGACGTCAAACATTATTCACATTACTTAGTTGAACTGTGAGTATATAATGCAGTGTTGTATAATGTCGTGCTGTATAATGCTGTGTTCTAAAATGCATTGATGTATAATACAATGTTGAGTGGAAATAAATGGCATAAAATACTTACACAATAGAAAAATAAACACGTAAGCAGTATAATGTGATACTTTAATGACAACGTTTCGCCCACACAGCGGGCTTTATCAAGTCACAAACATATCTACCTGAAAGTTAAGACACATGTGCAACATCTGGATTTCTTTATTGTAGACGCTTCGCCATCCAGTGGCTATATCAATACAGATTCTAGGACATAATTAGAAGACAGTAGAACTATATACTGTATAAAGCCACTGGATGGCGAAACGTCTACAATAAAGATATCCAGATGTTGCACACGTGTCTTAACTTTCATATTGTCGGTATTTTATACCTTTCTTGCACATATCTATCTGGGTGAAAGGTACGTGAGAATTTATAGGATGGAGTCAGGTGGAGAATGCTGGGTAGGTTGGATCTGATATGGACCTGCACGGCACTGGACGGTTCGTATGCAGTTATGTGGGACAATGATGAAGAAGTTTCTTGGCAAGGGTTCCATCTATGTTATAGAAGCCTTTGTTTTGGTTGAAGTTGTTGGATATATAGATAAGTGATGATTCCAGGATTCTGCGGTACTGAGTGTTTTCTTCTCTGGCGATAAGTCTTGCGTTTCTGTAGTTGATTAAATGGATGTGTGAATTTCAGTGTTGATCACAGGTATTCCTTAAATCGCCCGATCTGCCTACGTACTGGTGTTCTGAAATACGTGTTTGGAAGTCTCTGGATGTTTCGCCCACGTATAATTTGCTGCAGTCATTACAAGGGATTATGTATCCCCCTGCAGAGGACTGAAGCTTGTTTTGTCTGTTATTGGTAATATCCTTGATGGTGATGGATGTGGAGGCAGATACGTGAAATGAGGTACTGGAAAAGATGTTGGAAACGTGTTTGGCAATGGAATTGGTGGGGGGCACTATGTATCTCCTCTCGGCAGTCTTTTATGGGTGTGTTTAAAGATGTTATATGCCCGGTGTCTGCAATCTCTAATGAAGTGACGAGGATAGTGAAGTTTAGAAAATACTTGTTCAATTAGAGAGCATTCTTCCTCAAGGAGCTCATTGTTGGAGATTCTGAGTGCGCGCAGGAAAAAGCCTATAATTACGCCACGTTTAGCTTTGGTGCCGTGGTGAGAGTAGAAATGGAGAAGATCGTGTTGGTTGGTAGGTTTTCGATAGACTTTAAGACGAAGTTCTTGGTCAGCTTTACAGAAAGGAACATCATGGAAAGAAAGAGTATTGTCGACCTCTTCTAGTGCAAACTGGATTTAGGGCTCGACCTGGTTGAGCTTGTGTTGGAGAGTTTGATCATTGAAGCATCTAGGAGTTATGATGAGAATGTTGTCAACATAACGGAGCCAAGTGACAGAAAACGTAATAATAGAGGAAAATTGTTCGACTTCCAAATGTTCTATGTATGGTTTCGCCAGTATGGCACTAAGTGGCGAACCCATGGGTAGTCTAAAAGTCTGCTAAAACAGGTGATTTTTAAAAGAGAAACACGTAAAGCCAACACTGAGTTCAACAAGATCAATTAAATCACTGGCTGGAACAGGAAAGTCAACTAATCGTCAATTTTCCTGTGCAAAAGATCGATGTCTTGTGTAGTGGGTACTTTGGTGTATAGGGATGTTACGTCAAGGCTCGAGAGTTTCTTGTTCCTGATGTTGATATTGCGAGTGTGATTGAGAAGATCACCCGAGTGTTTGAAATGTGCTGGACTGATTGTACCCAAGAGTTTAGAGAGGTGTTCAGCGAGAATCCCTGAGAGTTGGTGAGGAGCACTACCTATTCCCGAGGATATGGGCCTCAATGGGATACCTGGCGTGTAAGTTTTTGGCAGGCTGTACATCCTGGTAGGTCTGGGGTTGTTGGGAATGGTGTACAGTAGTTTCTTCCTTTGTTCTGAGTCCCTCAGAATGAGACGAGTGCTGTGAAGAAATGTTTTGGTAAGGTTGTCCACTTGGTTTGTTGTGAAAGGATTGTAGGTATCTGGGTCATTGAGTAGATTGAGCATTTTGATCCTGCAATCGTTAGTGCTCAAAATTACGACACCACCTCCTGTATCAGCGGTTGTAACCCAGATGGTCGTGTCATCTGCTCAAGCTTTAAGTGCAATGATGTAAAGTCGAGGAATGACTGGGGAGCTGTGTGTTGAGATGGCCTCTGAGATGATGTTTTGAAGACAGGCTTTTTGGAAACAGGAGTCATTGTGTCTGTAGTTTTTAGCATTGAAATTGAGGTCTTGATTCGGTTTCATGATTCCTGTCGTTATGTTGACGACATTCTCATCATAACTCCCAGACGCTTCAACGTTCAAGCTCTCAGACCAGGTCGAGCCCTCAATCGAGTTTACACTAAAAGAAGAAGTCGACAACACTCTTCCTTTCCTTGATGTTCTTCTCTGCAAAGGTGACCATGAACTTCGTTTTAAAGTCTATCGAAAACCTTCCAACCAACACGATCTTCTCCACTTCTACTCTCACAACGACACCAAAATTAAACGTGGTGTAATTATAGGCTTCTTCCTGCGTGCACTCCGAATCTGCAGCAATGAGTTTCTTGAGGAAGATTGCTCACTAATTGAACAATCATTTTCTAAACTTCGCTAACCTCGTCACTTCACTAGAGACTGCAAACATTGAGCATATAACATCCTTAACACACCCAGTGAAGACACTGCCGAGAGGAGATACATAGTCCTCCCCACTAACTCCATTGCTAAACAAGTTTCCAACATCTTTTCCAGTACCTCATTCCAAGTATCTAACTCCACATCCACCACCATCAAGGACATTACCAATAATAGACAGGACAAGCTTCAATCCTCTGTTTGGATATACATAATCCCTTGTAATGACTGCAGAAAACACGTTTTTCAGAACACCAGTACGCAGGCAGATCGGACGATTTAAGGAATACCTGTGATCAACACTGAAATTCACACATCCATTTAATCAACTACAGAAACGCAAGACTTATCGCCAGAGAAGAAAACACTTATTACCGCAGAATCCTGGAATCATCACTTATCTATATTTTTTTTTATTATCACACTGGCCGATTTCCACCAAGGCAGGGTGGCCCGAAAAAGAAAAACTTTCACCATCATTCACTCCATCACTGTCTTGCCAGAAGGGTGCTTTACACTACAGTTTTTAAACTGCAACATTAACACCCCTCCTTATCTATATATCCAACAATTTTAACCAAAACAAAGGCTTCTATAACATACATAGAACTTTTGCCAAGAAACTTCTTCATCGTTGCCCCACATAACTCCATATCAGATTCAACGTACCCAGCATTCTCCACCTGACTCCATCCTATAAAAACTGACGTACCTTTCACCCAGGCAGATCAGTTTTTGACTTGATAAAGCCCACTGTGTGGGCGATATGTTGTAAATAAATGATTACATTATGCTGCTTATGTGTTTATTTTGCAGTGTTGTATAACGAAGTGCTTTATAAAGCAGTGTTAAATAATACCGTATTCTAAAATACAGTGTTCAATAATGCAGTCTTGTATTATGAAGTGCTGAATTATGCAGTGTTGTATAGAGCAGTGTTGTATAAAGCAGTGTTATGTAATGCTTTGCTATATAATGCAGTGTTGTATAATGTAGTCTTGTGTATTGCACTGTTATGTAAAGAAGTATTGTATAATGCAGCATTGTATAGTGCAGTGTTGTAAAAGTAAGCTTTGAATATTGCTTTGTGGAATAATGCTGCATTGTGTAAAGCTGCGCTGTGTAATATAATGTTATATAATGTACTGCTGTATAATGAACTGTTATAATGTTATATAATGTACTGCTGTATAATGAACTGTTATATAATGCACTGTTGTATAATGCACTTTTGGTTAATGCACTGTTGTATAATGCACTGTTGTATAATGCATTGATGTATAATACCATATTGTTTAAGCAACATAAACATATCAGTGCTTCAACAGTTTGCAAGAACATTACAATTTTTAATATTAAATTTTGATGTTCCTAATAATAATAATAATAATAATAATAATAATAATAATAATAATAATAATAATAATAATAATAATAATAATAAAATACTACTACTACTACTACTACTACTACTACTACTACTACTACTACTAATAATAATAATAATAATAATAATAATAATAATAATAATAGTAATAATAATAAAATACTACTACTACTACTACTACTACTACTACTACTACTAATAATAATAATAATAATAAAAATAATAATAGTAATAATAATAATAATAATAATAATAATAATAATAATAATAATAATAATAATAATAATAATAATAATAATAATAATAATAATAATAATAATAAAAATAATAATATTTTCTGCAGCAACAAGAATAATAAAAGTTAAAATGATTTAATAACTTTTCCGGGAACAAGAACACTTACTGTTATAATAATAGAGAGGTCCGGTGGCCTAGCTGGTGAAGCTCTAGTTTTACACGTTGTAGGTTCGGGTTCAACTCCCGGCACAGGTGGAAACACTGGACGCGTTTCCTTAAACGCGTCCAGTGTTCCAGTGTTTCCACCTGTGCCGGGTGTTGAACCCGAACCTACAGCGTGTAAAACTAGAGCTTCACCAGCTAGGCCACCGGACCTCTCTTATTATAACAGTAAGTGCTCTTGTTCCCGGAAAAGTTGTTATTGTCCTTTTCATGTAATAAGTAGGTGCCTGTGTGTTAATGGACTGGTGGGGGTCGCATCCTGGGGGACGAGACTGAGGACTGGAGTGGAAATAAGACAGACAATCCCACGATGACGCACAGCCTTTCTTGGGTTATCCTGCGTGGCAAACCCTCTGAGGTTAAAAATCCGTACAAAATCTTACCTTCTGCAGCAATAAGAATTCTGAAAGTTATAATAATAATATGTTCTGCGGGAACAAGAACACGAGCATGATGAACACGCAGAACTCAACAATGGAGTCCATTGGAGCGGCCATTCCTTTCTTCGCATATGACATGATTGATTCCTATTCCCTAGGAGCTGTATTACGGTAATGGGTTTGGATTCTGTGTTACAATAACAACCATGTAGCTGTCTCATCCCAGAGTGTTATACCCGTTACCCATAACTCCAGTCCCCTGAGTCTCAGTGAAGGCGACTGGAGTTGTGCAGAGTGCGTGTATTAAATAACTCCAGTCCCCTGTGTTTCAGTGCAAGCGACAGGAGTAGTGCAGAGTGTGCATGTTCAATAACTCCAGTCCCCAGTGTCTCACTACTAGCAACTGGAATAGTGCAGAGTGCGCGTATTCCATAACACCAGTCCCCTGTGTCTCAGTGCAAGTGACAGGAGTAGTGCAGAGTGTGCATGTTCCATAACTCCAGTCCCCTGAGGCTCAGTGCAAGTGACTGGAGTAGTGCTGTAGACAGCCTGTACTGTCTGCACAGACAGCCTATGCTGTCTGCCAGCTTAGTTCATATTTTGCAGCACTCAGGTGCTGCCCTCTAGGCCTGCCCAGGTCAGTGGGACGCTGGTCCCACTCCCATTCACTCACTCACTCGCTCACTCAGCGGCCAAGACTCAGTCAACAAGTCTACTCGCTCTCTCCCTCGTGGGCATGGCCCTCCTGGGCCATGGGCACAAGCACACAAGCCTGTGTACCCACCACGACTTTGCAAAGCAAGAAGAACCCTCCACAGCCCTATAATTGACTCCATGCCACTGCTTCACCAAACAAACTGGTTATAAATAGTGGGAAGCGGTGGTCGCAGCAGTTGTGTTTGCCCGGAGAGAGGAAGGAAATGGGATGAAGTTGTGTTCACTTCATCACCCTACACTAGAAACATCCGTCTCTCAACGAGTTATCCTGATGTCGAGTCTGCACGTTTCAGCATCCAGACACAGGTACAAGCAGGATCTAGCCGAAATTTGCCGAATTTCTTCGAGAATTGTAAGTGGCGTCCCAGTGACCCCACGCTACAGCATCCCACGCTGTTCAGCGTCACTTGTATGTTCTGCTGTTTTTGTTCAGCACAGCACAGCTATTTCAGCACACCAGAGGTGAGTTTTGTGGTGATTTCGTCGTCCGGTGGGAGTGTATCCCTGTGTTGTGGGTGGGAGAGTGGAAGTGGCCATTTCCTCACCTCGCCCATGTTACACTCACCCACGCTCCTCGCCACCACACCACATTCCACCACCATGTGCTTACTCCCTCTGCTGTGTTTTCTGCTGTTTTCCGTGTGAATTCATTGCCAGAGCTGTGTTTCCGAGTGCCCAAGGCCACTCGAAGCTAAGTAGATCAAGACGCCACGTGGATCCCGACGCCAAGTGGGGTGTGGACGATGTCACGTGGATCTACAAGCCACGTGGGTTACCAAGCCAGATGTCCCAGGCCACATGCTGTGGTCTGCTGATGCCCGACTTCATGATGTCACGATGTCTGCCTGACGTCACCTCGAGATGTCTGCTGGCGTCACAATGCTGCTGACGTCACCTCGCGACGTCACACCTGACATCACATGATGTCACATCGAGTGTTTCAGTATTTATGCCAGTATTGTCGAGAAGATTGAGAGATATATGTCGTCTGTTAATTAATTCCTCTCAGTGTTCTCACATGTTACTGTATGGCTTAGTGTCAATTTTGTGCACAGAAAAGCATTATTTGCTAGTTTAAGCCATGTTGTACTGCATGTACCACGGGTGTGTGTAAAGTTTTCCATGTGTCCTGTGTGGGCTTCAGGCAAGCTGTGTGTCGACCACAGGTCTGCGGCCAGACCCCTGTGTAGCACTTTGTTGCCTGTCATCCGGTGTGATCAGCATGTTTGACAGATGATATTAGTCAGCCCTGAGTGTATGAGCCCCTTGTACAGAAAGCTCTTATGCTCGTCGCTCATAGATGTTCTACAGAATCGTACCTGCTATGATTCCCATCGAGATTTGTTTCACTTCACCTCCAGACCTTCAGAGTGCAGTTATACGTAGAGAAACAAGTCTGGGGATGCTTAGACTAACCTCTGCTATAACTTCAACTGCTAAGGGAAAGACACTCGTCAAGCCACAGTTAGCCCTGTCGGCAGGTGCTGTGTCAGTCTCATGTCACAAGCTTCAGTAAGCTCCTGCACAGAGATGATGTCACTTTGACTGCTAGCTCGCTCACTGCAGTCTGGTGTATGATGTTACAACTCCCTGATGTTTTGCCCAGTCATTTCTGCCATGACTCACTCCACAACTCACTCCACGCTCTCTGGCAGTGACAGCCCAGCAACAGTACCAGTCGAGAAGTGTCCTCCTGAGTCGCTTGCCAGAAGTCCTGCCCAGTTGTCGAGTTTTGACGACGCCTCACTCGAGGGCACCAGCATGTCGTGCCCAAGTTGAGTGAAACCTGCAGTGACTCCTACGATGACTGCTTCACCGTTCACCCCGTTACGTCACAGCTCAGCCGCAGTGATGTCTCCTGTGTTGCAGTATCTGTCCAGACACAGGAAGGTGTGCAGTGATGCCCTTCGACGCTCACTTCCTTTGACCACGTTGTTTAGCACACCCCATATGTTTTTTTCTTCCCTCCCTGTAGGAAGTTTTTTTTTTCCATGTCCATATGTATATACACGTTTTTTATTTTGTGTTCTGTGCCCTGTTCCTACGAGAGAGAGACCGAGTTTTTTTTTACCTCCAGACATGTTCGAGACGACCATTTGGAAGGTGGCTGAGCGAATGCAGACAGCCTGTACTGTCTGCACAGACAGCCTATGCTATGTGCCAGCTTAGTTCATATTTCGTGGCACTCAGGTGCTGCCCTCTAGGCCTGCCCAGGTGAGGGGGACGCTGATCCCACTCGCACTCACTCACTCAGCGGCCAAGACTCAGTCAACAAGTCTACTAGCTCTCTCCCTCGTGGGCATGGCCCTCCCAGGCCATAGGCACAACACACAAGCCTGTGTACCCACCACGATTTTTCAAATAAAGCAAGAAGCCTCCGAAGACGTTTATCATTAAAACCCGCTCAGCAAGAGCCGCCAAACAATCTGGTTATAGTGCAGAGTGCGCGTGTTCCATAACTCCAGTCCCCTGTGTCTCAGTGCTAGCGATTGGAGTAGTGCAGAATGCGCATATTCCATAACTCCAGTCCCCTGTGTCTCAGAGCTAGCGACTGCAGTAGTGCAGAATGCGCATATTCCATAACTCCAGTCCACTGTGTCTCAGTGCTAGTCACTGAAGTGGTGCAGATTGCGCGTGTTCCATAACTCCAGTCCCCTGTGTCTCGGTGCTAGCAACTGGAGTAGTGCAGAGTGTGCGTATTCCATAACTCCAGTCCCCTGTGTCTCAGTGCAAGCGACTGGAGTAGTGCAGAGTGCGCGTGTTCCATAGCTCCAGTTCCCTGTGTCTCAGTGCAAGTGACTGGAGAAGTGCGAAGTGCGCGTGTTCCGTAACTCCAGTCCCCTGCGTCTCAGTGCTAGCCACTGAAGTGGTGCAGAGTGCCCGTATTCCATAACTCCAGTCCCTTGTGTCTCAGTGCAAGCGACTGGAGTAGTGCAGAATGCGTGTGTTCCATAACTCCAGCTCCCCGTGTCTCAGTGCAAGTGACTGGAGTAGTGTAAAGTGCGCGTATTTCATAGCTCCAGTCCCCTGTGCCTCAGTGCCAGCTACTGAATTGGTGCAGAGTGCGCGTGTTCCATAACTCCAATCTCCAGTGTTTCAGCGCTAACTACTAGAGTAGTGCAGAGTGCGCGTATTCCATAACTCCAGTCCCATGTGTCTCAGTGCAACCGACTGGAGTAGTGCAGAGTGCGCGTATTCCATAACTCCAGTCCCTTGTGTCTCAGTGCTAGCGACTGGAGTAGTGCAGAGTGCGCGTATTCCATGACTCCAGTCCCCTGTGTCTGAGTGCTAGCGACTGGAGTAGTGCAGAGTGCGCAATAACTTAATAATACACTTAAATCAGAAAAGCAGAAGAAACACGCAGAAGTCATCGAATAGAAACCAGTATCCAAGTTTGCTGAATAAAAATGATAAAATAAGACAAACACAGAGCCAAAGAGAGAGAACAAGATCAATATCGTGAAAGACACAAGGACATTGAAAGTGAATCTGCACAGATGTTGCGCTATCATGATAGGTTGAAGTTAATTAGACATGATTCTCAAAAATCCATAGCATGGAAAGCAGCATAACAGTGTTTCCATTTCATTGCAAAAAAATTAAAAAAGCAAAAAAAAAAAAAAAAAAAAAAAAAAAAAAAAAATTGGAACTAAAACAGGCCAAAGTAAATGCGAACTTTTTTCTTAGTAACATTTATCAGCTTGTAAGAAAGCAAGTAAATTCAAACAATGTGATTATTTTAGGTCAGTTGAGACATTTTCCATTTATTTCACTTAACCACATATTTGAGTAATAAAAGTGGCACTTGAAAACTTGCTCAACCTAACACCAATAGATTGTCTCTTCTTATAGGGGAAAACACATCAATAAAAATTTGAAGGTGACCAGAAGGTGAATTTTCCAGGTAATGAACAGAATCGACTTATAACAATGTATGGAGCCTCTTTCCTCCACATCTTCGTCAAGGTTATTCCACTTCCTCATCATCTTAAAACAGAAGAAGCGCTTCCTGACATTCTTACGATTCATCTGTATTTCAAACTTCAAATTATGTTCCTATACATGGTTTATCGCCAATTTTGGTTATTGTCATAATGTTTTTCCCTTATTTGGTTTCCTATACTGGAATAAGGTTCGTTACTTTTAGCTTCTCATAGCTCGCATAAGTCTCAATGTATCCCTCTGCATTGTCTCCGGTTTCTTAACTTGCTTCATTAGGTATGGGCTCAATGCTGGTGCTGTGTACTCCAGCATGGGTCAGATATATGTTATATACAGAATTCTGAATGATTCTTTGTTAAGATTCATGAAGGCTGCTGTTAGATTTGCCAGACGAACATCATGTACATGTATGTGTGTGTGTGTGTGTGTGTGTGTGTGTGTGTGTGTGTGTGTGTGTGTGTGTGTGTGTGTGTGTGTGTGTGTGTGTGTGTGTTTGTGTGTGTGTGTGTGTTGTAACTACTGAATGATTGATAATCGTTGATTTGTTTTGGTGCGGGTCGAGGCTTAGCTTCTGGCCCCGCCTCCTATATCTTCAACTGATATCACTGACTTCTGGTTTCCTGGGCCTAATCATATCCACTCTTGAAGATGTGTATTGGGTTTGCCTCCACTACTACTTCATCCAAGTCATTTTTTTTCAGTCGTTCTGAGATTTTAAAAAATTACTCTTAATCAATATGGATCACCTGTGTCTTCAGCTTCCTCCTGTGTCCCGGTGATCCTGTCCCTATCGGAGCTGCCAGTTTCTGTTCCTCGAAAGATTTTGTCCATAATAATCACATCTTCTGTGGAAAATACTGTATATATTTTCCAGAAATACAGTAGTTATATGTAAATAGATGGCCATACTGTATTTAATAAAATTTATGTTATCGAAAACGGGAAGCTGCGCTTGCGCAGAAGGGACTCGCCATTGTTTTGAATTGAACAGAACGTTAGTGTAATGAGAAGAATTTTTCGTGCTCAAGAGGTTAAAATTGGGCTGACACCTCTCAAATAGGAGACGAAATTGTTGGATGTGCATTCCTGCATAATTTGAGTATCAGGCGACAGGACAGGACAACTCCAGGAACCTCAGATAAGCTGTCTAATTTATGTTTAAATTCTGGCCAGTAAATTTTTCATAAATGTAGGCAAAAGGGGGGGTCCTGTACATGACACATTAATCTCCAATCAAATTGGTGAGTGATATTAAGATATTTTCCTTCTGTTATGTATATGTGTATATATATAATCATTCATTATTTTTAATATACAGTCCACAAATTTATATATTTACCAGAATTCCTGGTGATGTATATTTTCACTTGTAATTAATAGGTCCAGAGCAACTTGTGGATATGACAGTGGTAGGTATCGAAGGGAGACATTTTTTGCGACCTGTGTGTCCCAAATTCCTACTTGTCTAACTGATAAATAATAATTATCTGTGTTCATTTATTGTTATGTACCTAATGATACATTCAGATAAATGCAATTTTCCACATCTTCTATTATCCATCTCTTTTCTAATGTTGCCAAGTTCAGTTCCTTCAGCCGCCCATGCAGATAGTGCATAGGTTCTTGGGTACTAACCTGACAGCAAATTTTAAACCTTACCTAACTTACCTAACCTTATTATAACAGGAGCAATTTATTTTAGCCTAACCCAACTAAACATATTTTAAATACGTTTACAATAATTTAGTACTAAACAAACACAATCAAATATATATTTTTCATTAGGTTCAGAATGGTTTTGGCGAAATTATTGCATACACAAATTTTCACTTGTCCTATATGGCAAGATGAGCGGTGCTATGTAAGCCAAGATCGCAAGTTCTGCCTGATCGACACCATGCCCAGCCCTTCTAGGGTAGGGTAGGTGCCTGAGCCGGAGCTTGCAGCTCACAAGCCTGTCATTCCCATTAGCCCCCTTGGGCGGGGATGGCAGACCAGAGAGGCCTAGCTTGTGGCTAGGTCTGGGGACAGTTGGTCCCAAAGATGAGGGGATACTTGTACCTCCTCCCATGGTAGACTCCCAAGACAGGGAGCCAAGGCCGGGCCACCACTTGGAAAACGCCCGGGCCGGGAGAATACCGGCGAATCTTTAATAATAATAAGTTCTGCCTATTCGGCACGATATATATATATATATATATATATATATATATATATATATATATATATATATATATATATATATATATATATATATATATATATATATATATACATATATATATATATATATATATATATATATATATATATATATATATATATATATATATATATATATATATATATATATATATATATATATATATATATATATATATAATCCACCCCTCCTTGTCTTTCTGTGTATCTTCAGTAGGAATTCAAGAAATTCGTTAGACAAGATTTTCCATCCCTAAATCCGTTCTGGTTTACTGTTAAAAAGCTTCTCTCCAAGTGTCCCGACATCCTTTTTCTTACTATCGCCGCCAGAGGTTTTGACATCTTACGTGTTACAGATACTAGCCTGAAATTCAGGCATCTTTTCTTTCCCCCTTTTTTTTATAGGAACCATTCCCATTTCCTGGCAGCTGTACTGACTGGAGAGATTGGCTGAGCACCTTTGCTATTGGACCAATTACAGTTGGTCCCATTGCCTGTTTTACTTCTAGCTTTTTTATTAATATAATCATTTGTTTTGTTGTGCTGATACTCTCCAGTACTTGTTGGTCACTTTATATTACAATATCTTCCTGTAGTCCTCCACTTTCAACTGTAAACACTTTCTTATAGCTTTTGCTAGTTCTTCATATATGTCTAAATCATTCTTTGTTAGCTTTCATTTCTCCTACTTCAACCTTATCAATTGCTCCCTCACAACCGTGTTTTTTCTTATGTGTTAAAATGATACAGCTATGACGCTATATCATTTTCTCACTATCTTTCAACTCTCCTTCTCATTCTTGCATATACGTTTCTAACTCTTCAGCTTGCCTCTCACTTTTCTGCATTACGATTTGTTCTAGGATTACTCCAAGTCCTCATTGTCCTCGACTTGCCTCCCTACAGTCTTGTGTGTGTGTGTGTGTGTGTGTGTGTGTGTGTGTGTGTGTGTGTGTGTGTGTGTGTGTGTGTGTGTGTGTGTGTGTGTGTGTGTGTGTGTGTGTGTGAGTGTGTGTGTGTGTGTGTGTGTGTGTGTGTGTGTGTGTGTACTCACCTAGTTGTACTCACCTAGTTGAGGTTGCAGGGGTCGAGTCCAAGCTCCTGGCCCCGCCTCTTCACTAGTCGCTACTAGGTCACTCTCCCTGAACCATGAGCTTTATCGTACCTCTGCTTCAAGCTATGTATGGATCCTGCCTCCACTACATCGCTTCCCAAACTATTCCACTTCCTGACTACTCTGTGGCTGAAGAAATACTTCCTAACATCCCTTTGATTCATCTGCGTCTTCAGCTTCCAACTGTGTCCCCGTGTTGCTGTGTCCAGTCTCTGGAACATCCTGTCTTTGTCCACCTTGTCAATTCCTCTCAGTATTTTGAAAGTCGTTATCATGTCCCCCCCCCCCCATCTCTCCTGTCCTCCAGTGTCGTCAGATTGATTTCCCTTAACCTCTCCTCATACGACATACCTCTTAACTCTGGGACTAGTCTTGTTGCAAACCTTTGCACTTTCTCTAGTTTCTTTACATGCTTGGCTAGGTGTGGGTTCCAAACTGGTGCCGCATACTCTAATATGGGTCTAACGTACACGGTGTACAGGGTCCTGAACGATTCCTTATTAAGATGTCGGAATGCTGTTCTGAGGATTGCCAGGCGCCCATATGCTGCGGCAGTTATTTGGTTGATGTGCGCTTCAGGAGATGTGCCTGGTGTTATACTCACACCAAGATCTTTTTCCTTGAGTGATGTTTGTGGTCTCTGGGCCCCTATACTGTACTCCGTCTGCGGTCTTCTTTTCCCTTCCCCAATCCTCATGACTTTGCACTTGGTGGGATTGAACTCCAGGAGCCAGTTGCTGGACCAGGTCTGCAGCCTGTCCAGATCCCTTTGTAGTTCTGCCTGGTCTTCGATCGAATGAACTCTTCTCATCAACTTCACGTCATCTGCAAACAGGGACACCTCGGGGTTTATTCCTTCCGTCATGTCGTTCACAAATACCAGAAACAGCACTGGTCCTAGGACTGACGCTTGTGGGACCCCGCTGGTCACAGGTGCCCACTCTGACACCTCGCCACGTACCATTACTCGCTGCTGTCTTCCTGACAAGTATTCCCTGATCCATTGCAGTGCCTTCCCTGTTATCCCTGCTTGGTCCTCCAGTTTTTGCACTAATCTCTTGTGTGGTACTGTGTCAAAAGCCTTCTTGCAGTCCAAGAAAATGCAATCCACCCACCCCTCTCTCTCTTGTCTTACTGCTGTCACCATGTCATAGAACTCCAGTAGGTTTGTGACACAGGATTTCCCATCTCTGAAACCATGTTGGCTGGTGGTGATGAGATCATTCCTTTCTAGATGTTCCACCATTCTTCTCTTGACAATCTTTTCCATGATTTTGCATACTATACATGTCAGTGACACTGGTCTGTAGTTTAATGCTTCATGTCTGTCTCCTTTTTTAAAGATTGGGACTACATTTGCTGTCTTCCATGCCTCAGGCAATCTCCCTGTTTCGATAGATGTATTGAATATTGTTGTTAGGGGTACACATAGCGCCTCTGCTCCCTCTCTCAATACCCATGGGGAGATGTTATCTGGCCCCATTGCCTTTGAGGTATCTAGCTCACTCAGAAGCCTCTTCACTTCTTCCTCGGTTGTGTGCACTGTGTCCAGCACTTCGTGGTGTGCCCCACCTCTCCGTCTTTCTGGAGTCCCTTCTGTCTCCTCTGTGAACACTTCTTTGAATCTCTTGTTGAGTTCTTCACATACTTCACGGTCATTTCCTGTTGTCTCTCCTCCTTCCTTCCTTAGCCTGATTACCTGGTCCTTGACTGTTGTTTTCCTCCTGATGTGGCTGTACAACAGTTTCGGGTCAGATTTGGCTTTCGCTGCTATGTCATTTTCATATTGTCTTTGGGCCTCCCTTCTTATCTGTGCATATTCGTTTCTGGCTCTACGACTGTTCTCCTTATTCTCCTGGGTCCTTTGCCTTCTATATTTCTTCCATTCCCTAGCACACTTGGTTTTTGCCTCCCTGCACCTTTGGGTAAAACATGGGCTCATCCTGGCTTTTTCATTACTCCTGTTACCCTTGGGTACAAACCTCTCCTCAGCCTCCTTGCATTTTGTTGCTACATATTCCATCATCTCATTAACTGGCTTCCCTGCCAGTTCTCAGTCCCACTGAACCCCGTTCAGGTAGTTCCTCATTCCTGTGTAGTCCCCTTTCTTGTAGTTTGGCTTCATTCGTCCTGGCCTTCCTGCTTCTCCCTCCACTTGTAGCTCTACTGTGTATTCGAAGCTTAAAACCACATGGTCACTGGCCCCAAGGGGTCTTTCATATGTGATGTCCTCAATATCTGCACTACTCAAGGTGAATACTAAGTCCAGTCTTGCTGGTTCATCCTCTCCTCTCTCTCTTGTAGTGTCCCTTACGTGTTGGTACATGAAGATTTCCAGTACCACCTCCATCATCTTAGCCCTCCATGTATCTTGGCCCCCATGTGGCTCCAAGTTCTCCCATTCGATCTCCTTGTGGTTAAAGTCGCCCATGATCAAGAGCTTTGCCCTGCATGCATGAGCTCTTCTGGCCACTGCAGCCAGTGTGTCAACCATCGCTCTATTGCTCTCGTCATACTCTTGCCTTGGCCTCCTGCTGTTCTGTGGTGGGTTATACATCACTGCAATTATCACCTTGGGACCACCAGAGTGAAGCGTTCCCGCTATGTAATCACTTTTTTCTCCGCTGTCTCCTCTCTCCAGCTCATCAAAATTCCATCTGTGTTTGATCAGCAATGCCACTCCTCCACCCCCCCTGTTCCTTCTCTCTTCTCTCAGGATCTGGTATCCCGCTGGAAAGATGGCATCTGTTATCATAACTGTAAGCTTGGTTTCTGTGATCGCTATGATGTCTGGTGATGCCTCTTTGACTCTTTCGTGCCACTCCTCCCACTTGTTTGTTATTCCATCAGCGTTTGTGTACCATACCTTCAGTTTCCTTTCCAACACTGTGGTTTGGGGGGCCTGTGGGGGTGGGAGACCTGGTAGCTTACTGTGGGATTCTATGGTTGGGGGTTGGGTGGAAGCTGTGGGTATGGATTGTATTGTGTGTTGGGATGGTGTGATAGGTTGTATGGTTCTGAGGATAGTTGTGTGTGTGCTTGCCCTTGCTGCTCTGTTCTGCTCTGACTGACCTCTGCTGGTTCCATTCTTGTCTCTTTTCCTAGCTCCTTTCGCTTTTTTGTCCTCTTCCTCAGCTGCTTTCTCTCTGTTTGTGTTCTGTCTCTGTCCAGGAACACCTTCTTGTACTCTTCCTAACTTTTCAACCGTGGTTTCTCTTGGAGGATCCTGTTCTGCACTGTTTCTGTCCTGAGAATCAGCTTGATCGGTCGGTTTCTCCCCTTCAAGTACCCCCCTATTCTCTGAAAATTTACAATCTCATCCATGTCTTCTCCCCCTATTTCCGTGATGATTTTCTCAATCTCCTTTCTTTCTTCCTGCCGTCTTTCAGTGTGTGTCCTTTCCTCTCTCTCCCGAAGCCCATGGATAATCACTGATTTTGCCCTTTCTTCCTCCCATTGCCTCTTCCTCTGTGACTCTGGTTCCTGTCTGTATGTGGTCATTTTCTCCCTTGATTTTTCCAATGGCTCTTGGTAGCATGGTTGTGCCTAAGCATTCGACCTATCTCCCTCTCCATCTGCACCCATCTTCTCTTCCCTTCCACTCCCTGGCCCTTCTTTGCAGGCTGATATGACCTTAGCATAATTCATATCTCTTTCCTTCCTGTTCAGCCTCTCATCATCGTATGGTGTGTCTTCTCTGGTCACTACCCGTGAGACTTGATTCAGCCTGTTTACCTCAAATTCTAGGACCTTTACCCTGGCTACTGCAGTTTCGACTTGTGCCTCCCATTTCTTCGTCTCCTTCTCCAACCACTTTTCCCATTTCACAGAGAGCTCTTTCTCCATTTTTTCAGAAAGCTCTCCTAATTTTCTCTCCCATTCTTGCTCTATCCTTTTCCACTGTTCCTCCATCCATTCCTCCCTACCAGTACCATTGTCATCTGATCCCTGATTCCTGAGAGTCCCAACCATTTTTTTTTTAATGAAAGAGAGAGAGAAAGAGAAAAAGAAAAAGGGGGAGAGAGTGAGAGATAGGGAAAGAGAGAAGGGGAGCCTAGAATGAGGGGAAAAGAAGGGAAAAAGGGGGAGAAAGTGAGAGAGGGAAAAGGTAAGAGTGACAAGGGAAGAGAGAGAGAGAAAAAAGAAGAGGAAGAGAGAGAGTAAGAGAGGAAGAGAGAGAGGGAGAGGGAGAGAGAGAAAGGAAGAGAGAGAGAAAGAGTGAAAGGAAGAGAGAGAGGAAGAGAGAGAGGATGAGAGAGAGGATGAGAGAGAGGATGAGAGAAAGGGAGAGAGAGAGAGAGAGAGAGAGAGAGAGAGAGAGAGAGAGAGAGAGAGATATGGGGGGAAGGAAGGGTTATAGGGTCACTTCACAGGAAGGTGTAAAATCCTGTATGTGTGTGTGTGTGTGTCTATATATATGTGTGTGTGTGTGTGTGTTTATGTGTGTGTGTGTGTGTGCATATGTGTGTGTGTGCATGTGTGTGTGTGTGTGTGTGCATATGTGTGTGTGTGTGTGTGTGTGTGTGTGTGTGTGTGTGTGTGTGTGTGTGTGTGTGTGTGTGTGTGTGTGTGTGTGTGTGTGTGTGTGTGTGTGTTTGTGTGTGTGTGTGTGTATGTGTGTGCTACAGCTATTCAAGTGCCTAACAACAGTGCTGTTCTCGCCAAGTGTGCGTGCATATGTTTATGTAAAGAGTCCTTATTTCCCACGTATGTACTACCTATGTATTGTATATGTACCCGATCTCTTGGTTCCCACTGTACTCTTATGAGTTTAAAATTATTCAAAAATAAATACACTAGGCTTCGCCTATATGCCGCTACCTCTAAATTCTATTAAATGCCAGTAAATGCTGCTTATTCTAATTCTGATAGCTCGAGGAGAGTGACCCCCAATTCCAGCTAGAGACAGGTACTATTGACCCCATGCAACTCAAACTAGGTGAATATTACTTGCGGCTGGCAGTGGAGTAACGTTGCGGGTCTGTCCTGTCCCAGAAGTTGATGTTTGATGCTTCTCGGTAATTTTTCCACTAACTTCCTGTATGCACTATATTCTTTAGCTCTTCTATTTTTTTCACTCACTCACTGTATTTACTGACACATCTATACATATCTCTTGTCTCCCTGGTCTTGAGTCGCACTTATTCTTCAAAATAACCCACTGCGTTATTATGGCAACACTATTTAGGCCTGACACAACCGTTCACCCTTCCAACGGCCTCCACTAAACACTCAACAACTATTTCCTTTGTTTTCTTTTCTGTGATCACTTATTATATTTCTTTTTTTCGGGGCTTAAGTGATTATATGCACTCTCATGCGTGCACACGCCTATGTCCCACACTCTATTCCTTATGGCACAGTCAGAAATTATCACCAAAACACGAGCTCAAACCGCGTGACTCCTCCACGAATGTGTGTGTGTGTGTGTGTGTGTGTGTGTGTGTGTGTGTGTACTCACCTAATTGTAATCACCTAATTGTGGTTGCAGGGGTCGAGACTCGGCTCCTGGCCCAGCCTCTTCACTGATCGCTACTGGGTCCCCTGTCTCTCTCTGCTTCCTGAGCTGTGTACTCACCTATTTGTGGTTGCAGGGGTCGAGTCCTAGCTCCTGGCCCCGCCTCTTCACCGGTTGCTACTAGGCCCTCTCTCTCCCCGCTCCATGAGCTTTATCAAACCTCGTCTTAAAACTGTGTATGGTTCCTGCCTCCACTACGTCATTTTCTAGGCTATTCCACTGCCTTACAACTCTATGACTGAAGAAATACTTCCTACTATCTCTCTGACTCATTTGTGTCTTCAACTTCCAATTGTGGCCTCTTGTTTCTGTGTCCCCTCCCTGGAACATCCTGTCCTTGTCCACCTTGTCTATTCCATGCAGTATTTTATATGTCGTTATCATGTCTCCCCTGACCCTCCTGTCCTCCAGTGTGGTCAGGCCGATTTCCCTTAATCTTTCTTCATAGGACATTCCCCTTAGCTCTGGAACTAACCTTGTTGCAAACCTTTGTACTTTCTCTAGTTTCTTGACGTGCTTTATCAAGTGCGGGTTCCAAACAGGTGCTGCATACTCCAGTATGGGCCTGACATACACGGTGTACAGTGTCTTGAATGATTCCTTACTAAGGTATCGGAATGCTGTTCTCAGGTTTGCCAGGCGCCCATATGCTGCAGCAGTTATCTGATTGATGTGTGCTTCCGGAGACATGCTCGGTGTTATACTCACCCCAAGATCTTTCTCCTTGAGTGAGGTTTGCAGTCTTTGGCCACCTAGCCTATACTCTGTCTGTGGTCTTCTGTGCCCTTCCCCTATCTTCATGACTTTGCATTTGGCAGGATTAAATTCGAGAAGCCATTTGCTGGACCAGGTGTCCAGTCTGTCCAGGTCTCTTTGAAGTCCTGCCTGGTCCTCATCAGATTTAATTCTCCTCATTAACTTCACATCATCTGCAAACAGGGACACTTCTGAGTCTAACCCTTCCGTCATGTCGTTCACATGTACCAAAAATAGCACTGGTCCTAGGACCGACCCCTGTGGGACCCCGCTCGTCACAGGTGCCCACTGTGATACATCATTATGTACCATGACTCGTTGTTGCCTCCCTGTCAGGTATTCTCTGATCCATTGCAGTGCCCTTCCTGTTATATGCGCCTGATGCTCTAGCTTCTGCACTAATCTCTTGTGAGGAACTGTGTCAAAGGCCTTCTTGCAGTCCAAGAAGATGCAATCAACCCACCCCTCTCTCTCTTGTCTTACTTCTGTTATTTTATCATAAAACTCCAGAAGGTTTGTGACACAGGATTTGCCTTCCGTGAATCAGTGCTGGTTGGCATTTATACTCCTGTTCCGTTCCAGGTGCTCCACCACTCTCCTCCTGATAATCTTCTCCATAATTTTGCATACTATACACGTCAATGACACAGGTCTATAGTTTAGTGCCTCTTTTCTGTCTCCTTTTTTGAAAATGGGAACTACATTTGCCGTCTTCCATACCTCAGGTAGTTGCCCAGTTTCCAGGGATGTGTTGAAGATTGTGGTAAGTGGTACGCACAACATATCTGCTCCCTCTCTAAGGACCCACAGAGAGATGTTGTCCGGTCCCATTCCCTTTGAGGTATCGATGTCCCTTAGCAGTTTCTTCACCTCCTCCTCATCTGTATGTATGTCGTCCAACACTTGTTGGTGTCCCCATCTGGTCTGTCCCCCCAGAGTCCTTCCTGTCTCTACTGTAAATACTTCCTTAAATCTCGTGTTGAGCTCCTCACATACCTCTTGATCGTTTCTTGTGAGTTCTCCACCTTCTTTCCTCAGCCTTATCACCTGGTCCTTGACTGTTGTCTTCCTCCTAATATGGCTATACAGCAGTTTCGGGTCAGATTTGACTTTCGATGCTATGTCGTTTTCATACTGTCGCTGGGCCTCCCTCCTTATCTGCGCATACTCGTTTCTGGCTCTTCTACTAATCTCCTTGTTTTCCTGGGTCCTATGCCTCCTGTACCTTTTCCATTCTCTGTTGCACTTAGTTTTTGCCTCCATACACCTTCGGGTAAACCAAGGACTCGTTTTGGTCTTCCTATTATTTCTGTTTCCCTTGGGAACAAAACTTTCCTCTGCCTCCTTGCACTTTGTTGCCACATATTCCATCATCTCGTTTACTGATTTTCCTACCATTTCTCTGTCCCACTGAACCTCCTGCAGGAAGTTTCTCATACCTGTGTAGTCCCCCCTTTTATAGTTTGGCCTGTCCCCTTCAGTTCCTGTTACCTTCTCCACTTGTAACTCTACTATATAGTCAAAACTCAGAACCACATGATCGCTAGCTCCAAGGGGCCTCTCGTAAGTGATGTCCTCAATGTCTGAACTGCTCAGGGTGAACACAAGATCCAGTCTTGCTGGCTCATCCTCCCCTCTCTCTCTGGTTGTGTCCCTGACATGTTGATGCATGAGGTTTTCAAGTACCACATCCATCATCTTGGCTCTCCATGTTTCGGGACCCCCATGTGTGTGTGTGTGTGTGTGTGTGTGTGTGTGTGTGTGTGTGTGTGTGTGTGTGTGTGTGTGTGTGTGTGTGTGTGTGTGTGTGTGTGTGTGTGTGTGTGTGTGTGTGTGTGTGTGTGTGTATGTGTGTGTGTGTGTGTGTGTGTGTGTGTGTGTGTGTGTGTGTGTGTGTGTCTGTGTGTGTGTGTGTGTGTGTGTGTGTGTGTGTGTATGTTTATTTGTTGGTTCTCCCATATCTATTCTTAAAACTATAAATTGATTCCACCTTGACTACTTCGTCGACTTTCTGACCATCATGAGGCTACAGAAATGATTCCTGACATCTATGTGATTCACCTGTCTTTAATTTCCTGTTGCCCACGTTTCAAATAATTCTCTGAATATTTTTTTATATCATTTTTATATCTCCCCAGGGTCTTTGATCCCTCAGGTTTTATGTCTCAGAGTCAGATAAACAATCTCTGTTCCACCGAGCCTATACTCAGTTTCCGGTCTACATATCCCTTCCACAATTTTCATAAGTTTGCGTTTTCAGGTGATGAAATCCAGTTTTCACTTGTTTTTCCAAACTTATAACGGACTGGTCTCCCCAAAACGTCTACAAGGCTGAAGTCAGACTGATCAGATAATCTTTATCTGCTAGGAATTTTTATTGACATAAGAAAAGCTTTTGACACAGTAGACCATGGCATCCTAGTCCACAATCTTGACCATTATGATATAAGAGGCCATGCGCTTGCATATTTCAAATTCTACCTTACTAATAGGTATCAGTATGTCACCATTAAAAACACAACCTCATCAACAAGGCCACTTAATACTGGAGTGCCGCAGGGAAGTGTCCTTGGTCCCCTGCTCTTCCTCATTTACATCAATGAACTTCCAAACGTATCACAACACCTGAAACCCATTCTCTTTGCTGACGGCACGACTTACGTCATCTCCCACTCAAATCTTGCCACCCTCAACACCAATGTTAACGAGAAGCTGCTCAAAATATCGACTTGGATGACAGCCTATCAACTTACACTTAACACTGACAAAACCTACTATATTATGTTTGGTAGCAGAGCAGGTGTTGCGCAGTTTAACATTAAGATCGACAATACTCTAATTGCCAGATATAACGAGGGAAAATTCCAAAGCCTATACCTCGACAACAACCTGAATTTCAGCACCCATATCCAACACATAACAAAAAAAGTATCCAAAACGGTTGGGATGTTCTCCAAGATACGATACTACGTGCCACAAACTACCCTTCTCACAATATACCATTCACTCATTTATCCATACCTTATCTATGCTATTTGTGCTTGGGGACCAACTGCAGCAAAACACCTAAAGCCAATAATAACCCAACAAAATGCCGCAGTAAGAATATTCACTAAATCCCATCCCTGGCAACACTCCCTCTCCCCACTCTTCATAGATCTAAACTTACTATCTGTTCAGAACATCTACACTTGCTACTATGCAATCTACATCTACAGGACCTTAAATTCCAATATTAACCTTGACCTGAAACGCTTTCTAGATAGTTGTTATAGGACCCACAGGCATAACACCAGACACAAACATCTCTATGGCATTCCCCATGTCCGACTAAACCTTTACAAAAATTCAATGTATGTCAAAGGGCCTAAAATCTGGAACACTCTACCTGAAAACTCTAGAACTGCAGACACATGCATCACTACCGCTAGAAAACATCTTATCTCCCTGATACACCCCGACAACTAACTACATGAAAACCACCTGGTGGTTCACACTTACACTCACTCACTCACTCACCCACTTGACTATAAACAGAAATACGAATCTTAATCATAAAATAATGAATCATAACTAGTCATAAGTTTGCCTGTGATACTCCAATATAGAAACTATGTATTGTACCAAAACAAAAGCATTTACATTGTTAAACTCATAAACTATAATGTAGTCACTTAGCATTAATACCAACTTACTCCATACTTTGTATTAATTTCGAGTTAAGAATTAATCTAAGTCTGCCCGAAATGCCTAGCCATGCTAGGTGTCCTAGTGGCCCTCTCTGTAATTAGTATTTTATAACATGTAAACCACACAATATCCAAAATCTGTAAACCCCGCATTGTAATCTTTATAGAGAATAAACTTGATTGATTGATTGATCTCTCCGCATTACCTGCTTTCTCGGCTGTATTCTACTGAAGAAGCCTACGTCAGTCGTCACGTGAGGTCACAGACCCTGAGCTGCTTTGGGGATTAGCGTGGACGGTTACAAAGCATGGCTTGCTTCTGCAGTGTTTTAAAAACTGAGGTTGGAGAGTTGAAGGAGGAGGTCTTGCTTCTCCAGGAGGAGATTAGGAGGCTGAAGGTCCACCTCAATGGGTCTGGGAGAGAGTGTGAGGTGGCTGGAGTTGTGGGGAATGAGACTTCTAGCAGTGAGGTGCAGTCTGTCTCTCGCTGTAAGGAGGCTGTAGTTGGGGAGGTAGCAACGGCTACCAGCAGTGAGGTGCAGCCCAGCACCTGCTACAAGTGGCGAGTTGTTCACAGTAATGGGAGGCGCATCAGAATAAGGAAAGTTAAGAGTGAAGATCTGAAGGTAGGAAATCGCTTCTCTGTTCTCCAGGATGAATGTACTTCAGTGGCCAGTGAAGGTAAGGGTACTACTGCCCCTGCTAATGAAGGTAAGCGCATTCTTGTGGTTGGTGACTCTCAGGTAAGATATATTGACCGTGCTTTTTGTAATAGGAATAAGAAGATGAGAGATAGAGTGTGCTTCCCTGGAGCTGGTGTTGGGGACATTGTCAACAGGCTGGATAATATCATGTCAGGTAATGGGAACAAGCCCATTATCTGTCTCAGTGCTGGTGGAAATGATATTGGGAAGGGTAGGAGAGAAGAGCTGCTAGATAAGTACAGGTCAGCTATAGATTTCATTAAGTCTAAGGGAGGGATCCCAATCATATGTAGCATCTTGCCTAGAAGGGGAGTAGGAAATGAATGGTTGTCTAGGGCAATTGGTGTAAATTGCTGGCTAGACAGATACTGCAAGGAACTTGCAATCCCATTCATTGACAACTGGAACAACTTTTATGGCAAACATGATATGTATGCAAGGGATGGGGTACATCTCTCTGGGTCAGGGGTGGTAGCACTTGCAGACTCGATTGAGAAGGCCATTGGTGAAATGCCTATGATTTTAAACTGATGGAAGATAGAGGTATGGGTGTGTGTGGGAAACAAGCAGGTTGCAACACTAGGGTTGGAAACAGTAAATGTATAAAAGGCATTCAGCATGAAGTTATAAATAAAGACAATAGAACAGGTCAGCAAACAAAGGGGGACAGCAGAGGGCAGCAAGGGACTAGCTCCCTTAAGGTTTACTATACTAATAGCAGGAGTGTTAGAAATAAGATAGATGAGCTAAGATTAATTGCAAGTGCAGGAAACATAGATATTATTGCTATAACAGAGACCTGGCTCAATCTGAAAGATAGAGAGATGCCCTCTGAATGTCACATACAAGGCTATAAATTATTCCACACTGACAGGGTCAACAGGAAAGGTGGTGGAGTAGCGATGTATGTCAGAGACAATTTAAATTGTTGTGTTAGACAAGATATTAAATTAGAAGCGTCAGCCACTGAATCTGTTTGGTTGCAGCTTCTCGAGGGCCGAGAAAAACTAATTTTGGGTGTGATTTACAGGGCCCCAAATCTTGATAGGGAGTGCAGTAAACTTCTATGGGACGAAATTCGTAAGGCATCTACATACGAAAATGTTGTGCTAATGGGAGATTTCAACTATAGACAGATTGACTGGAGCAATTTGACAGGAAATTTAGAGTCGGGTGACTTTCTTGATACGATCCAGGATTGTTTTTTAAAACAGTTTGTGACAGAGCCAACTAGGGGAAATAACTTCCTTGACTTGGTTCTTGCCAGTAGGGAAACACTAATTAATAATCTTGAGGTTAATGATGAGCTTGGGGAGAGTGATCACAAATCACTCAGTTTTAATATATCATGGAATTCCCCTAATAATGGCAATCAAGTCTCCGTCCCTGACTTTCGCTTGGCTGATTTCATAGGACTGAAAAATTACTTAGGTGGGCTGAACTGGAATGACCTGACTAAGGGTCAGGTAGGTGGTGATGGTTGCCGATATGATGCTTTCCAGGGCATAGTTCTAGCTGCTCAGTCAAATTATGTTCCAAATAGGGAAATCAGATCAAACAAAAATGATCCTAAATGGATGAACAATAGATTAAAATATCTGATTGGTCAAAAGAGAGGCATATATAGGCAAATCAAAAGAGGAGAGGGGCAATTAAGAAATCGATATATTCAGATAAAGAGAGAAATAAAAAAGGGAATTAGAAAAGCAAAAAGAGATTATGAGGTTAAAGTTGCAAAAGAATCGAAGACTAACCCAAAAGGATTCTTTCAGGTATACAGAAGTAAGATCAGGGACAAGATAGGCCCACTCAAAAGTTCCTCGGGTCAGCTCACTGACAGTGATAAGGAAATGTGTAGAATTTTTAACACATACTTCCTCTCAGTTTTTACACAGGAGGATACCAGCGATATTCCAGTAATGATAAATTATGTAGAACAGGACGATAATAAACTGTGCACTATTAGGGTCACAAGTGACATGGTCCTTAGGCAAATAGATAAATTAAAACCTAACAAATCCCCAGGCCCTGATAAACTGTATGCAAGGGTTCTAAAGGAATGTAAAGAGGAGCTTAGCACACCTTTGGCTAATCTTTTCAACATATCACTACAAACTGGCATGGTGCCAGATAAGTGGAAAATGGCAAATGTGATACCTATTTTCAAAACAGGTGACAGGTCCTTAGCTTCGAACTATAGACCAATAAGCCTAACCTCCATAGTGGGAAAATTTATGGAATCAATAATTGCCGAGGCAGTTCGTAGCCATCTTGAAAAGCATAAATTAATCAACGAATCTCAGCATGGTTTTACAAAGGGGCGTTCCTGCCTTACGAATTTATTAACTTTTTTCACTAACGTATTTGAGGAGGTAGATCATGGTAATGAATATGATATTGTGTATATGGACTTCAGTAAGGCTTTTGACAGGGTCCCACATCAGAGACTATTGAGGAAAATTAAAGCACATGGAATAGGAGGAGAAATTTTTTCCTGGATAGAGGCATGGTTGACAAATAGGCAGCAGAGAGTTTGCATAAATGGGGAGAAATCAGAGTGGGGAAGCGTCACGAGCGGTGTTCCACAGGGGTCAGTGTTGGGCCCCCTGCTGTTCACAATCTACATAAACGACATAGATGAGGGCATAAAGAGCGACATCGGCAAGTTTGCCGATGACACCAAAATAGGCCGTCGAATTCATTCTGACGAGGACATTCGAGCACTCCAGGAAGATTTGAATAGACTGATGCAGTGGTCGGAGAAGTGGCAGATGCAGTTTAATATAGACAAATGCAAAGTTCTAAATGTTGGACAGGACAATAACCATGCCACATATAAACTAAATAATGTAGATCTTAATATTACGGATTGCGAAAAAGATTTAGGAGTTCTGGTTAGCAGTAATCTGAAACCAAGACAACAGTGCATAAGTGTTCGCAATAAAGCTAATAGAATCCTTGGCTTCATATCAAGAAGCATAAATAATGGGAGTCCTCAGGTTGTTCTTCAACTCTATACATCCTTGGTTAGGCCTCATTTAGATTATGCTGCACAGTTTTGGTCACCGTATTACAGAATGGATATAAATTCTCTGGAAAATGTACAAAGGAGGATGACAAAGATGATCCCATGTATCAGAAACCTTCCCTATGAGGATAGACTAAGGGCCCTGAAACTGCACTCTCTAGAAAGACGTAGAATTAGGGGGGATATGATTGAGGTGTATAAATGGAAGACAGGAATAAATAAAGGGGATGTAAATAGTGTGCTGAAAATATCTAGCCTAGACAGGACTCGCAGCAATGGTTTTAAGTTGGAAAAATTCAGATTCAGGAAGGATATAGGAAAGTACTGGTTTGGTAATAGAGTTGTGGATGAGTGGAACAAACTCCCAAGTACCGTTATAGAGGCCAGAACGTTGTGTAGCTTTAAAAATAGGTTGGATAAATACATGAGTAGATGTGGGTGGGTGTGAGTTAGACCTGATAGCTTGTGCTAACAGGTCGGTTGCCGTGTTCCTCCCTTAAGTCAATGTGACCTGACCTGACTAGGTTGGGTGCATTGGCTTAAGCCGGTAGGAGACTTGGACCTGCCTCGCATGGGCCAGTAGGCCTTCTGCAGTGTTCCTTCGTTCTTATGTTCTTATGTTCTTACATGCGAAACGCTTCTTCAGTTTTATTATCTTGTCTTTCATTGTCGTCCTAGTTTTGCAATGACTGTGAAGCAGTTACAGATTCAGATTTGGGCTTTACTGTTATATCATTCTCAAATTGTTGCTAGGCTTCGCATATCACACTTGCAAGTTTATTTCTGTCTGTTGTGCTCTCTTCTGTCCATTATTTTCTGATTTTTTTTTTCATTTTTTTTTTTTTTTTGCCTCTGCATCTTTGGTTAAAAAATAGGCTTTGCTCTCCTAATTTCCACTTTTGATTACATAAAGAATCCGTTAAAACTTATCTATCTGCCCATTAAGTTTCATTTGCGTGCACACAAATTTATGGCTGTCGCGACGGGCTGGAGTTTTGAGACTCTATGACCGCGGGTTCAATCCCGGCCGGGGGTATGGTTTATGGCTGTAGCCAAATAGTATTCCTGGACAATGAATCATCTGATCAGCTTCATATTTTCTTCACTGGTGTAGGTTCCTGAGTACATACTGTATGATGCACTTGCCAAGAATAACTCTAGGTTTGCCATTTTTGTAATAAATAATGAAATACCTTTTTAATTCAATGACTGAAGAATGTTTCTTCTGATTGGCTAAAAAAATATTATAGACGATTCATTATATAAGAAGAATGATAACCAATAAGCTTAGTTAGAATAGGTGCAAATTTTAAATTGTACTGAAATTGTTAAAAAATAGAATAGTTGGAATCAGATCAATTGCTGAAGAATGACTTTTCTGATCGTCTTGGAACTTTTATACAGCTTCTAACTCATTATGAGCTGTTTAAAGTTCAATTTGTCAATTTTATTAAGCAAATTATTTCTCATGTAACAAATTAAAAATGTTTCCTCTGATCAAATTCAAATCCTTAAATCCTGATGTATCTTTCTAGGAGGTATTTTGATATTAATTCTGGCTGTGTGGTTGCTTATTTGAAATTTTTTGGGGCTAATTTTATCAAACTGTTTCTTCTTTAGGTCAATTTTTTTAACAGTATTGCACAGGATTTAGAAAAAAATATAAATGAGAAAAGAAAACGTAGAAAAATGATAAATGTTCCAGTTTTAAAATGTTTTTAAGTTTCTGTTCTTCGGAATATTCGTAGCATCATTCGATCGGCTTCAAATTTTCAACGCCAATGTAATATATCTTAGGCAAGATTCAATGAACAATTTGCATGCGTAGATGACCTATGCACAATGCTACATACTTCATTCCAAAATTTTGTTACCATGTGACAGGTAGAGACAAGCTCCTCTGATAGGCTTCAAAATTTCAGCGCTGGTTTATCCTACATTGAGGAAGATTAATATGTTTAATAGATGTACTTTTGTCAAAACTGATGGAGTGAACACATCATGCAATAATTTCTGAGTGTCGTACCTGATTAACTGCTGATTACTTGATAGTGTAACATTTGAGTGGCTTCAAGTATAACGTGCTTATGATTTTTACGGTACCGATCTCGTTGTTTTTCGAAAGATTTGAAGTTCGTCTATGTCCCAGTTTAGCCTTTTTATTGTAGAAATTTAAATATTGGTTTCAAATATTATGACTTATAAATACCTCTTCTGATTTCCTTCAAATCTCCAAATCTTATACTTAACTACATTATCAACTTATGCTATACTCTGCACTCTTCCAGACACATGCATTGAGGCACAAGGGACTGCTTACATGAAATACCGGGATACCTTTCTAGGACAGCACATCAACCGAAATACAGCTAGTTGAAAGTCTATTTTCTGCATTTCAAATGTTAGTTAGTCAACTCACAAATCCTAATTAAGCTGAACATCAGATTGATTATGTAAGTGTTACATTACACAAGGTGTAATGGATACAGCTTCAAGGACACACAATGCATGTGTGCACGTACCATCTAGTCAGACTCCATCAAGGCAATCAGAGGCAATGACAATGCAATCACAGAAATGCTGAATTCAATAAATTGTCCACTTACCACTGATTATGAGGAAGCAAACCTTAACCAGACATAACAGAAACAAAGTTGAATACAACAAACGCAAGAAAACGCTAACACCTCCCAAACGTGTTAAACAGTCCCATGACATATAGCGAACCTCACTTATGTACAATCTTTCCACACAAAACAGATGCATCGTAAGACTGAGTCTCAAACTTTTTCAGAGAAGATTTAAGTACCGAAATCAAAAAACATTTACATATGACCTAGTGGCAAGGTGCCGAAACGAAATCCATGAAGACAGTAAAATATGCGTGAAAATAGAAGCAGCGTTTAGCGGATGCCCTGAACGAAGTTGAGGGATATACTCAAAAATCAAGTTAAAAAAACAAATCTACACAAAGAACATTAGCTGCAGACACAACATAATGCTTAGAAATTCTAAGACCCAAAATTGCTGTGTAAAATGGTGTTTCCTTGAGATTCTACGTTGAGTGGAGACAACAACTGCTAATGTCTTTTCTAGATTAACTGTAAATCGCCACCAAGATCTCCGAACGAGTAAAGGAAATGGTAGGTTATGCAGGTAGTTAGTGCAATGGTGTGCCAAGTATTTCCTTTTTGCTTCATTCGGAAACAAGCTTTCTTTCAATTTTATAAAAAGGGGAAAATATAGAAAAAGTAATATGTATCTTTAAAATGGAGGCCCGGACTGAATATCTCAGCCAGAGACAATGAAAGGAATCTCCTGTTATAAAACAACGTTAACAGTAAAAAACTAATAATTAAACACTAAACCAGACAAATAAACAGTGTATTGAAGGCCTGAGCATAGGAGTTCTTGGGATTCAAGAGTGGTTGGAGTTCCGCTTTTGGTCATATTCCCGGGGGGAAACTTGTCTTAATTTTCGTTTGTGATACACAGAAAGACATTGAAACGGGAAATGGGTAAAGTTTGGCTGCAGAGCGAGGAGCAGGGAAGCCCAAAAGCTGCCTACTCTACTGCTTCAACTTTTGCTCATTATCCTATATCACCTTCAATATGATGCTTGTTATAAGTAGGAGGCATCAGGGATTAAGGGAGCCTTGGGACAAGAAGGACCTCAGGACCAGGGTTGGCCTCAATGGTAGGGCCGGCTGGAATGCCAGGGGCAGCCTCAGGGCCTGAGGATGCGTCAGTGCATGTTGCAGCCTTGTGGTCTGGAGCATCCTCAGTATTTGGGAGAGACTCATTTCCTAGGGCGGTCTCAGAGCCTGACTCAGTCTTTGTGTCAAGGGTGGCCTCAGCGCCTGGAGAAGGCTCAGAATCTAGGGCAGCGACCTCAGTGCATAGGAACTTCTTAGAGTATAGGGCGCCCTCAGCGCCTAGAGTGGCCTAAGTGCCTCCTAAATAGTCTTTTCCTGTTCGCCCTACCAATTCCTCTCTCTATTTTGTACCTAGTTAATATATTACCACTGAGTTTTCTGTATTTCAATGTCAACAATGCTAGCTCCTTTAGTCTTGCCTCATTTTCCTTTGCCCTGGTACTAGTCTCGTTGCTAGCCTTTGCATTTATATCCCATTTTTTTGTTCTGTTCGATCAGATATGGGTTTCACACTGGTGCTTCCAAAATAGGCCTACATGCTTAATTAACATATAGTGTCAGGAATAATTCTGTGTTAAAGTTCTTGGAAGCTAATCTTAAGTTTATGTGTGCTTATTGCGGAGGCTATTTGACTGAAAGGCACCTCAGGCGATATGCATGGAACTATGCTGACCACAAGGTCCTTCGTTTTTTGAGGAAAGCTGAGGGAGGTCTGCATCCTATGTAAATATTTCTCAGACCAGTTCCGCTGCTCGTCCAGATTCGTTTGCAGGCTTTCGTTGTCCTTTCCTGCATATGTTATCCTCGTTGCTTTCACATTATTTACGAACAGGGATACATCCATCTCTTTGTCTTTCATTGTATCATTTATGTTCACCATAGTTTGTACAGCTCTCAATACTTAGCACTGTGAAACCCCACTTTTCACAATTCTGACACATCGACCCGGATAATGACACTATATTTCCTTCTTGTTAGGTATTCCTTTATTTGAGTGTAGTTCCTTATCCGTTAATCCTGCCTGCTCCTCTAGCATTTGTTCCAGTCTCTTATGTGGTTCTGACAAAAGTCTTTATTTGAGTGTAGTTCCTTAACCGTTAATCCTGCCTGCTCCTCTAGCATTTGTTCCAGTCTCTTATGTGGTTCTGACAAAAGTCTTCCTTACAGTTCAAAGAATGCAGTCCATCCGTCCCACTCTTCTCGTTGTCCCTCTCTTCAGCTACCATATCATAGAAATCTAGCAGATTTTTTTATATTTTATTTAAAAAAATGCATTACAATGTATAAATAAATAAAATAACACATGAACTAGCCGTTGACAGATATAATGACCTACTATCACCCAAACCGCACCACACGCACACCCTCGTGTGGGCACTCTTCATCTCACCCATTACCCTACCCGCCCCTTATAATAATAATAATCTTTATTTACTACAAGTACATGTACATGGTATACAGTCCTAGCTGACAACAATGACATACTACTACATAGAAAGCCACTTGTTATGCTGAGCCTCTCAGGCAAATTAGGTCAGTGTCCCAGGATGCGACCCACACCAGTCGACTAACACCCAGGTACCCATTTTACTGATGGGGGACATAGACAACAGGTGGAAAGAAACACGCCCAATGTTTCTACTCAGGCTGGGAATCGAGCCCAGGCCCTCGCCGTGTGAAGCGAGAGCGTTAACCACCAGGCCACCAGAGCTCTCACGTTGACACCAGAGCACGCTGCAAACCAGCCGAGATATCTGGAGTGAGTTTATCTGGAGTGAGTTCCGGGGGTCAACGCCCCCGCGGCCCGGTCTGTGACCAGGCCTCCTTAGGTCAGTGTCCCAGGATGCGACCCACACCAGTCGACTAACACCCAGGTACCCATTTTACTGATGGGGAACATAGACAACAGGTGGAAAGAAACACGTCCAATGTTTCTACTCTGGCTGGGAATCGAACCCAGGCCCTCACCGTGTGAAGCGAGAGCGTTAACCACCAGGCCACCAGAGCCCCCAGAGCCAGAGTCGATGTGTTCAGTCCATCAATCTTGAGTAGAATACGGCAGATGAGCGGAGAAGCAGCTTATAAACCGTATGGCAGGAGAGGTGCAGCACTGTCAGACACTGCAATTTCTTGGGATCTTAATACTTAGGAATTCTTCGCTTGCCTAATTCTTGGGCACAACCTACTTCCACATTGAACAAATGTGACACCACCTATGACTGCTGCACCTCTCCTGCCATACGGTTTATAAGCTGCTTCTCCGCTCATCTGCCGTATTCTACTCAAGATTGATGGACTGAACACATCGACTCAAGGTTGAGGGACTGATTACCTCATTCTCCTCCTGTTCTTCAAGTTTCTCCTATGTATGGACTGATGAAGCCACTGTGTGGCGAAACGTTTCCGCAATAAAGATACCCAAGAGTTTCACATGTGTCTAATTTATCAATCTACTAGTGAGAACGGCTGGATTTAAGAAGGACCTAACCTGGTGACCTGTACTTAACTCAGTGGTGACCTGTACTTAACTCTGTGAAGAAGTGTCTTGTGTGCTCCCGTGCACTGAACCAAGATACCCTCAATCGAGCAACTTTACCAGCAACTTAAGGAAGAATTGAGGGCAGCGAAAATGGAGATACGGCGATTGACCGAGGAAAACAAGAGGATTCGTAGTAGTCCTCCTGTTTCGAGTCCTCAGGTCAAGAAGGGATCGTGGTCAGTGGCTGGACAGCAGGGGACGACGAAGTTGACGATCAAGAAGACGAATGGAAAGCAAGAAACGATGAAGAAGAAAGAGACTGCTGTGGAAACCCCTGTGGAAACCTCCAACTCATTCTCGGTGCTACCCGACGAATGTGAGTCGACTACTGGGATCGTCACGACGAACGACAACAAGGAAGGTAAGAATATTGTTGTTGTTGGGGATAGCCAGGTTAGATACATGGATACGGCATTCTGCTTGAAGGACAGGAGTAGGAGACAGAGGGTATGCTTTCCTGGGGCTGGGATGGAGGACATTGTTAGCCGGCTTGACAACATCATGAACGGTAATGGGATCAATCCTATTATTTGCCTCATTGCTGAAGGCAATGATGTAGGCAAGCGTAGAAGTGAGGATTTAGTTAGAAAGTTCAGGACAGCTATAGACATAATTAGGAAGAAGGGGGGGCGCCCTGTTATATGTGGCATTTTGCCAAGAAGAGGTGTTGGCAATGAATGGTTGTCCAGAGCAATTGGTATTAATTGTTGGCTGGATAAACACTGTAAGGATAATGCAGTACCATTCATTGACAACTGGGACAACTTCTATGGCCGAAATGACATGTATGCCAGGGATGGGATTCACTTATCCAGGGCAGGTGTGGGTTTTCTTGCTAACTCAGTTGAAGGGGTTGTTAGGACTTTAAACTAGGATTAGTTAGAGGTATGGGTTTAGAAATGATAAATAATGAGTATGGATATATTGACTTATGCTCTGATATTAAGAATCTTAATAGTAACTGTCATGGAGTAACTCTGGGTAATGATAATTTCAGAAATTGTGTAAAAACAAAGATGAATAGGAAAAACGTGCAGAAGAAAAAACATATGATGGTATTTTATGCTAACAGTCGAAGTGCAAGAAATAAAATTAATGAACTACGTTTGGTAGCAAGTGCTGGGAACTTTGATATCATTGCATTAACTGAAACGTGGTATGATTTAAAGAGTCGGGATATGACTGCTGAGTGTAATATTCAGGGATTTAAGTTGTTCAATGTGGATAGATGTAATGGTAAGGGGGGAGGAGTTGCATTGTATGTTCGAGAAAATATTAATTGTTGCATAAAAACAGGTATAAAAATAGATGGAGCAGTAACAGAGTCTGTTTGGGTAGAGTTCGTGGAGGGTCAAGAAAAACTAATTCTAGGTGTAATATACCGACCTCCAGGCTTGGATCACGATAGAGGGAGACTTCTTTGGGACGAAATTGTTAGGGCTTCTGGACACAGTAACATAGTCATAGTAGGGGACTTTAACTTTAGTCAAATTGACTGGAATTCTTTGACAGGTAATCTAGAGTCCAGTGACTTTATGGAAACAGTTCAGGACTGTTTTCTGAAACAGAGCGTAACTGAGCCTACCAGGGGTAATAATTTGCTAGACCTAGTCTTGTCAAATAAGGAAACACTCGTGAATAATCTGGAGGTCACTGAAGAGCTTGGCGCAAGTGATCACAAATCCATCACTTTTAGCATTAATTGGGAATGCAAGAAAAATGATAATACAGTAAAAATCCCTGATTTTCGTTCTGCCGATTATAATGGACTTAGGGAACATCTGTCTAATCTTGATTGGGGTTATCTAGCTAATGATTTTATTGACGATAATCATACTTATGAATATGAAGGGATCTGCTTTTATGATTGTTTTCTTAACAATGTACACAGTGCCCAGAGTATATACATTCCCCAGAGAGAAATTAGGTCTAATAATAACGATCCCAAATGGGTTAACAGGAGGCTAAAGCATCTATTAGGGGAGAAAAGGGGAATTTATAGGCGCATCAGAAGAGGAGAGGTTAACCTTACTGACCAATATGTACAGTTTAAAAGAGAAGTAAAAAAGGCGATTAGAAAGGCTAAACGTGACTATGAAATTAGAGTTGCTAATGAATCAAAGACTAATCCAAAGGGGTTCTTTCAAGTGTATAGGACGAAGGTGAAGGAAAAAGTAGGACCTCTGAAAACTGGGAATGGACAGCTGACGGATAATGAACTGGAAATGTGTTCCTTATTTAATGACTATTTTTTGTCAGTTTTTACACAGGAAGATGTAAATGAGATTCCAGGAGTATGAGGAGATAAATAGTATTCCAGGAGTATGAGGAGATAAATAATAACATTGAGCTCTGTATATTACGATTAATACAGCTATAAGTAGAATCCCCTTTCTCACGAAGGGTTCTACTTATATCTGTATTAATCGTAATATACAGAGCTCAATGTCATCACTCTGTTACGGTATAAGTTAACTTACTCATGCAGTTATACTTAATTCACCACTTTCATACAAAGAAATGTATATATATACTAGTATAAAAATACAAAAAATCACCCCCTACATATGCTTTTTCATTTTATTTTTTAAGTAACTTACCCCTCTACCCTCTCAAATCCACTAAGAACAGCAGATATCCAAAGAGGAATTCAAAATACTTTAAGACCAACCCCTTACCCCTACTCCTCTTAATCTCTAACACTCTTTATGTAAATTGGAATCGCACCAATCCTCGAAACATCAAAACTTTTCGTCCCCTATACACTTCTACATACACCATAAAGATAAGCTAAATTTCAAGCTAATGGGCTCATACCTCATTTATGAGAATAATCTCTCTTTATAATTTCATTCTCACCCCATAAAATCATTTTTATACTCTCACTTTTGTCAGGATCCTTCCTGGCCATTTCTTCTTCCTCATGATTTTCAGCCTGAATTGGCCTCGAACTTAATCTTATATCATTTATCCCTTTAATCTCATCAAAAGAAAATCAACTTCCATCCGAAGCCTCCTTGAAATATTTCTTAATCCAAGCCCTTGGATCAGCCATTATTATTTTATCTTCAACCTTAACATTTTTTATTCCAATAGTCTCACTCTCATTTATTTCCTTAGCCCTTCTCCTTAAACTAGGGGCCGCTCCGTTCCATTTTTGATTCCCCCAAGTCATAGAAGGTCTTAATTGAACCCAAATTATTATTCTCATAACAATCCAAAAACTTGCCCCAATATTCTTAATCTCTTATTTATCTTCAGAATATTACACACACGCTATTCTCTATTTTGGTGGAATTTCTTCTGCTATCATTGGGGCACTAAGAGGAATCAATCAGACATCCCTCCGAAAAATCTTAACCTACTCATCTATTAATCATCTATCATGAATACTTTTCGCTATACTTATTAATGAGACCTCCTGAATAATTTACTTTCTCATATATACTCTAATTTCAGCTTCAGTGGCCTTCAACTTCGCATCCACCCAGACATATTTTTTTTTCTCACTTAATTAACGCAAGTTACGCCCCTCTCCCTAAAATCATCTCAACTATAAACCTTTATTCTCTAGGAGGCCTGCCGCCTTTTTCAGGTTTTATCCCTAAATGAATCATTACCCAAGAAATAATTCTATCATCCTTCTACTTACCTTTGTTTATTCTCCTTCTTTCTTCTCTAGTAACTCTTTACTTTTACATCCGAATTACTTTATCCTCTATCACAATTTCCTTTACCCAAATAAAATGAAATATTTCCCTTAAACCCCTTAAAATCTTACCATCTCCATTGTGCTCCTCAATCAATTTATTCGGACTTTTCATCCCATCCATACTTTTAGTTATCTAAGATTTTAAGTTAATTTAAACTAACATCCTTCAAAGCTGTCAAAAAAAGTAATAATCTTTTAAATCTTACCCTTCATTGATAAGAAAGTATAACTTCTATTTAGATTTACAATCCAACGCCTTTAACCTCAGCCATCTTATCCTACAAATTACACAAAATTAAAGAACCTTTCACAAACATGATATTTAAAGGAACCCTATGCATTAACAAGACAAAATACTCCGCTACCTTCCCAGAACAACAAGAAAATAAGGTATTTAAAAATAACCCATGCTGCCTTAATGAATACATGTATAAAGTGTAGCAAGCCCTGAAAAAAGACAATAGCCCTACTCTAAATATAATTAATTTCCTCCATCTAACCACTCTAATAATTAAACTAATCTCTCCTATTAAGTTTAAAGTTGGAGGAGCAGCTATATTTCCCACAGCTAATAAAAACCACCATAAACCTATATTTGGCATAATATTTAGCAAACCTTTCCTAATTATCAAACTTCGCCTCCCTAAACGCTCGTAAACTATATTTGCTAAACAAAATAAACCTGAAGAACATAAACCGTGACCTACCATCACTACTACAGCCCCATTTAAACCTCATCCCCCTATAACAGCCAGCCCCCTTAACACTAAACCCATATGAGCCACAGAAGAGTAAGCAATTAAAGATTTTATATCCACTTGACGCAAACACATTAAACTAATAATAACACCCCCTAGAATCCCAAGACTCACTCACACCCAACAAAATATTTTATTTACCTCCGAAAACACCCCCAAAATCCGAATTAAACCATAACCCCCTAACTTCAACAATACTCCAGCCAATACTATTGACCCTGCAACTGGAGCCTCCACATGAGCCTTAGGCAACCATAAATGAAATATAAACAGAGGTAATTTAACCATAAACGCTAACACAGAGCAAAAATACCACAATAACCCAGTTCTCTGACAGCCAATTATTCCTAATAATCCTATATTTAATCTGTCCTCACTTTTATATAACCTCAATAAAGAAGCTAACAGTGGCAATGAAGCAAATAAAGTATAGACACTATGAAAATTCCAGCCTGAATTCGCTCAAGTTGATAGCCTCAACCCAAAATTAATACAAGTATAGGAACCAACAACCTCTCAAATCTATTATAAAACATTACATAATTTACTGATCTAAGTGTTAGAATTAAAACTACTAACAAAATCAAGTTCACTGACAAAAAACCCACAAAAATTACCCATTTTCTTTGCTATAGTTCTCCTAAAACTATTAGTATTACAATCCAAACCCTTAATACAATCAAAATATATCTTAAATAATCAACCCTCATTATATAACCCAAACAAAAAGAACAAAAATCATGATTTATTATTAACAATCCCATAAAGCATATTATCAATAAACCAACCTGAATAAGCCTTCAATTCCTCACAAACCCCATTAAAACCAAATTAAACACCAAAAACTTTAACATACTAAAATTCCAAATCCCCTAAAATAATCATTACCATGCGAGCGAACAATGGAGACCAGTAAAGATAAGCCTAAAGCCCCTTCACACGCAACCATCACTAAAAAAAATATTACAAACACACCCTCTAAACCAACCCTGAATGTGTAAACTCTCATAACCCCAAACACATTTAATATAATAAATTCCAACCTTAATAAAACATTCAACAAATGCTTATGATTCGAAATAAACGCTCAGAACCCACAAAAAACTATAGTTAACAACCTGAAGCCCTCAATACTCAATACCATCATACACCCCTATCTCCTCTTAAATTACTCTAATCTTTACTCTCCCAAAACTTATGACTTCACCTTTACGTAAATCCCATCCATTACTTAAACTCGTTAATTCTACACTTGTAGATATACCAATTCCTGCTAACATTTCAATTTTTTGAAATTTCGGGTCCCTCTTAGGGTTATGTCTAGTGACTCAAATCGCAACCGGGCTATTTTTATCAATTCATTTTACCCCGCATATTGACCTAGCTTTTTCGAACGTAGCACACATCTGTCGCGATGTTAATTACGGATGATTGTTCCGCACCATTCATGCAAATGGGGCCTCCTTTTTCTTTATCTGCATCTACTCTCATATCGGACGAGGTATTTATTATGGATCATTTGCTCTTTTCCACGCTTGGAGAATTGGCGTTCTAATTCTGTTTTTAACAATAGCCACAGCCTTTCTGGGTTATGTCCTACCTTGAGGACAAATATCGTTTTGGGGTGCCACCGTTATTACAAACTTATTTTCTGCCATTCCCTATATTGGCACAGATTTAGTCCAATGAATTTGGGGTGGGTTCGCAGTCGATAACGCCACCTTAACTCGATTTTTTACATTCCACTTTCTACTGCCGTTTCTAATCGCTGCAGCTTCACTCGTCCATATTTTATTCATCCACCACTCTGGAGCCAACAACCCCCTAGGAGTAACCTCTTCTCTAGACAAAATTCCCTTTCATCCCTACTTTACATTTAAAGATATTGTAGGGTTTCTAGTCATACTTATACTCCTAGTCCTTCTAACTCTCTTAAACCCTTACTTACTTGGAGACCCTGATAATTTTACCCCGGCTAACCCTCTAGTTACACCAGTACATATTCAACCTGAATGATATTTTCTATTTGCATACGCCATTCTTCGATCCATCCCAAACAAATTAGGAGGAGTTATCGCTTTAGTATTATCGGTTGCGATTCTTTGATTCCTCCCATTCACCTCCTTATCAAAATTCCAAGGTCTCACCTTTTATCCTTTAAACCAGCTTCTATTTTGAACTCTTATCTCCACAATCATTTTATTGACATGGATCGGGGCTCGATCTGTAGAAGATCCTTATATTTTCACAGGTCAAGCTCTAACTGTCATTTACTTTTCCTATTATGTTGCTGATCCCTTGACTACCCTTTAACAGACCTTCTTCTAAAATGGCTATTTAGTTTACTTAAAACAAATGTTTTGAAAGCATTTAAAGGAAAAAATTTTCCAGTATCCACCAACATATAAATTTAGTTTACACTAAAATTAATTTTACCCTGAAGAAAAAAATTAAAAAATTTAAAGATATAGGAAGAAACCTTTTTCAAACCATATACATCAATTTATCATATCGCAATCGCAGTAAAGTTCCCCGCACTCAAATAAACGTAAACCTGACCATCACCAATTTTATATAAAACCCTAACCTTAAGACTCTTCCCCCTAAAAATAACAATGTTGATACCCCACTCATAAACAAAATTCTAACATATTCAGCTATAAAAATTAATACAAACCCTCCTCTCCTATACTCAGTATTAAATCCAGAAACCAACTCAGACTCTCCTTCTGCAAAATCAAAAGGAGTGCGATTTATCTCTGCCAAACAAGAATAAAGCCAAACTATAGATAATGGAAATGTTAATCAAATAAACCACATCCTTTCCTGATAATATCTTAATTCTATGGGCCTTTGCTGTGATTTTCCTAATTTTTGACGTAGAAATTACATTAATTCTTCCTCTAGCCCATATCTCTCCCCTTACAGATACTTTCTCTTGAAGATTTACAGGGCTGTTTTTTCTCCTAATCCTTCTCATAGGCCTCTACTATGAATGGTATAAAGGTGCCTTAGAATGATCTAACTGGAAATGTAGTCAATAATGACATATGAGTTGCATTCATAAAGTGTTTATAAACCTTTTTCAAATTAGAAAGCGAAAGATTGCGTTTAGTTTCGACCTAAATTTTGGTTTCAAAACCTCTAGTTTATTTTGACAGAAGCCAAAACCAGAGGCATATTACTGTTAATGATAAAATTGAATTTTTTTCCTGTCAAGGAGAACTAGGCCAGTGAAAAAGCTAACTTATTTCCCGAGCGGTTAAATTCCGTTCACTTCTCTTTTTTATAGTGTAAAAAACACATTACATTTTCAATGTAAAACTGAAGATTTTCCTTCTAAAATATCACCTACAGGCTAATAGCCACCTTTGCAGCTTCAATGCAAAATTCTAATTTAAAATATATAAGTAATTAAATAAAAATAAAAAACACGACAATAATTCAAATAAAAAATCCTTTTATATAAATTATAATCATATTCTCTTGTCTTAGCTGTAAGTAAACAGAACCTTTTATTATCCCGTCGAATCCTCCCTCACCCCCAAAATATTCTGACCAGCCTTTATCTCCAATCTTAAAAAAAGACTCCGCACTCCTTAGTCTTCAACGGGATACCCTAAAAGTCGACAAAATTGGCATAAACCACATAGACCCTACAAACATAACATAGGAATAAAACCTAACAGTCTTTAACCTAGTCCTTGATCCTACCATGTTAACCGCATACCCTAAAAGAGCCCCTAACCCTCTCACTAATAAAGCTAAAATTTTTAAAGGGATCCTCAAACAAATCATATAAGACTCTGGAAACATTACTCAAGCTAAAACACACCCTCCTATTACCTCCCCAACCCTTAATATCATTATTCCCCTTAACATTTTTCTATGATTTTCCCTAACAAGTGTTACAGACCTTATATTAGAAAAACTCCTTATTCTATAGTAAATTAATCGAAATGTATAACATACTGTTAAACCAGTTTAAGACATATAAAAAAATCTAAAAATATTAACTTCCCTTATGAATGCAACTTCTAAAATTAAATCTTTAGAGTAAAATCCAGCCAAGAAGGGTATCCCACATAGAGCCAGGTTAGCTAGATTCATGCAAACCCTAGTCAAAGGCATACATTTCACTAATCTACCCATATTACGAATATCTTGATACTCTTTAACTCTATGAATTACTATCCCCGCACACATAAACAGTAAAGCCTTAAACAAAGCATGAGTTAATAAATGAAAAAAAGCTAAATCAGCAGCAAACCCTAAAGACAAAATACTCATTATCACGCCCAATTGCCTTAAAGTTGATAAAGCAATGATTTTTTTCAAATCAAACTCAAAATTAGCCCCCAAGCCCGCTATAAATATAGTTAAGCAAGAAACGATCAACAAAACTCTTTGCACACATAAACCTCTTAAAGCCCCACTAAAGCGAATCAAAATATAAACATCAGCTATCACTAGCGTTGAAGAATGAACTAAAGCTGAAACCGGAGTAGGAGCAGCTATAGCTGCTGGAAGTCAAGCCGAGAACGGAATTTGAGCTCTCTTAGTTATAGCAGCAACGCACACTAAAATTTTCAATAATAAAAAATTCCCACTCAAATACCTTTCATAATATGCCTGCATTTGCTGATTTCTCGTTTTGGTAATAAATTACCAATACATAAGAAATTAACCCTAACCCATCCCAACCTAAAAGGATTCTAATTAAATTTGGGCTAATAATCAAAGCTCCTACAGATAAAACAAAACCAAAAACTAAATATATAAATCGCCTGTACCTTTTATCCCCACTTATATAATCCCCTCTATAGTATATTACCATAGAGGAGATAAGTATTTAAGTCTCTGCACTGTCGCTTGATCTTCAGATAGTTCCTGACTATGGAACTGAACTTCTCCAGGCCGAGGGACTGACAACCTCAAATTCAACGACTACAAGGGTGATGGACTGATTACATCGTCTTCACATCTCTACTGTTCCTGCCTACTTTCTGTATTCGACTGAAGAAGCCTACTGTGTAGGCGAAACGTTTCGGAATAAAGTTGTCTAACTGTTGCATATGTGTCTTACCTAACAACCTGTCGGTATTGTATACCATTTTGATGTTCATCTTTTCAGACACTGCAACACATGGCATCTTGGTACAGAAAACACCTTGGACAAGCTTTTCAAGTGAGAAGGGTTGGATCTGAGAGGGACATGAACTCTCAGTGGCTACATTCTCATTACTACTACTACTACTACTACTACTACTACTACTACTACTATGCACCTCTCCTTCCGACAGTATTGAAGTCTCCGCACTGTCGCTTGATCTTCAGATAGTTCCTGACTATGGAACTGAACTTCTCCAGGCCGAGGGACTGACAACCTCAAATTCTACGACTACAAGGGTGATGGACTGATTACATCGTCTTCACATCTCTACTGTTCCTGCCTACTTTCTGTATTCGACTGAAGAAGCCTACTGTGTAGGCGAAACGTTTCGGAATAAAGTTGTCTAACTGTTGCATATGAGTCTTACCTAACAACGACTTTGCCCTTGTCTGCTGCCCGTCCCTACCCACTGACGCCTATATAACCGCCAGTCTTCATGTCTTTGCTCCAGATTCACCTCCAGCACGATGCTGTGAACACTAACTCCAAGGCCGAGGGACTGATTACCTAATCTTTTGTATATTGTTCTACTGTCTTCCTATTATGTCCTAGAATCTGTATTGATAAAGCCACTGGATGGCGAAACGTCTACAATAAAGATATCCAGATGTTACACATGTGTCTTAACTTTCATATTGTCGGTATTTTATGCCTTTCTTGCACAACTTGTCAGACACTGCAACATCATGGAATCTTGGCTCAGAGGACATCTACAAGACCTTCTTCACGGCTGCTGCAACTAACCTATTTCTTTGGGAAGGACCTACTTCCACTGGGGAATCCCGCCTACCAGTGACTTTGCCCTTGTCTGCTACCCGTCCCTATCCACTGACGCCTATATAACCGCCAGTCTTCTTGTCTTTGCTCCAGATTCACCTCCACCACGATGCTGTGAACACTAACTCCAAGGCCGAGGGACTGATTACCTCATCTTTTGTATATAGTTCTACTGCCTTCCTATTATGACCTAGAATCTGTATTGATAAAGCCACTGGATGGCGAAACGTCTACAATAAAGATATCCAGATGTTGCACATGTGTCTTAACTTTCATATTGTCGGTATTTTATACCTTTCTTGCACAACTTGTCAGACACTGCAACATCATGGAATCTTGGTTCAGAGTAGAGTAGAAGTTTGAGGTAATCAGTCCCTCAACCTGGAATCGATGTGTTCAGTCCATCACTCTTGTAGGAAGTGCAGCATAGGGCCAGAGAGGTGGCTTATATACTGCGGTGAGATGAGTTGAAGCAGGAAGAGGCGGGATCACAGTGGGACCTGCCACTAGTGTAAGTAGGTCGTCGTCCAAAGGTTGGGCAAGCGTTGAAGCCTTTGTACCAAGATCCCATGATGTTGCAGTGTCTGACAGATGTGATGAATGGTTTTGAAAACCGACAAGTTGAAGAATTGAGACACTTATGCAACATATGTCTCAGTGCTGGAGGCAATGATGTTGGCAGACGTAGGAGTGAGGACCTGATTAGCAGGTATAGGTCAGCAATAGAGATAATTAGGAGGAAGGGTAGGAAACGTGTCATATGTGGCATTTTGCCAAAAAGAGGAGTTGGAAATGAATGGTTGTCCAGAGCAATTGCTGGCTGGACAAATACTGTAAGGAAAATGCAGTAACATTCATTGACAACTGGGACCTCTTCTATGGCAGAAATGACATGTATGCCCAGGATGGGGTTCACTTATCTAGGTGTGGGGTGGGAGCACTGGCCAACGCAGTGGAGGGAGCTGTTAGGTCTTTAAACTATTAATAGTTAGTGGCATGGGCTTTTGCGGGAAAACTGTGAAGTCGCAGGGTAGTAACACGAGTACTAGGAGAACTAGTAATAGGCAAAATGAGGTGGATATTGGAAAGCCAGTGGCACTAATTGACAAGGACAATAATAGGTTTAGTGGAATAACAGAAAGGAGCAGGAAGGGTAAAGAGAGAGGAGGGTCTTTAAATATTTATTACACAAATAGTCGCAGTGCTAGGAATAAGATGGACGAGTTGAGACTAGTTGCTAGTGCAGGTAACATAGATGTATTTGCCATTACTGAGACGTGGTTTAATTCAAAAAGTCGGGATATGCCTGCAGAATGTCACATTCAGGGTTTTAAATTGTTCCAAGTAGATAGAAGTATCGGGAAGGGGGGTGGGGTGGCATTGTATGTCCGAGATCGCTTGAACTGTTGCATAAAAACGGGTATTAAGTCTGAAGTAACACATACAGAGTCTGTTTGGATAGAATTTTCAGAGGGGCATGGAAAATTAATTTTAGGTGTGATATACCGTCCCCCAAATTTAGATAGGGACCAGGGGAGACTACTATGGGAGGAAATTGTTAGGGCCACAAGGCACGATAATGTAGTAATTCTAGGAGACTTTAACTTTAGTCATATTGATTGGAATTTCTTAACTGGGAATTTAGAATCATACGATTTCTTAGAAGTAGTTCAGGATTGTTTTTTGAAGCAGTTTGTGACAGAACCTACAAGGGGAAATAACCTGCTTGACTTAGTTCTGGCAAACAATGAATCCCTTGTTAATAATTTAGAAGTTTCAGAGGAACTGGGTGCCAACGACCACAAATCAATTACATTTAGAATTGAATGGAAGTATGATAGTAGGGATAACTCAGTAACAGTCCCAGATTTTCGCTTAGCAGATTACGATGGGCTTAGAGAACACTTATCATCTGTTGACTGGGGTAACGAAGAGAGCTATCAATATGACAGTTTTCTGAACACAATACATGCTGCTCAAAGAACGTTTATCCCTTATAAAGAAATTAGATCAAATAGAAATGACCCATAATGGATGAATAATAGGCTGAAATATCTACTAGGGCATAAGAAAGGAATTTATAGGCGAATCAAAAGAGGCGAGGGTCATCTTATGAATCAGTATATTGACATTAAGAGGGACATCAAAAAGGGGATAAGAAAAGCTAAAAGGGACTACGAAATTAAAGTTGCTAGGGATTCTAAAACTAACCCAAAAAGTTTTTTCCAGGTATATAGAACAAAAGTCAGATATAAGATAGGTCCCCTTAAAAATAACTATGGGCATCTTACTGACGAAGAGAATGAAATGTGCTCCATTTTAAATAGTTATTTTCTCTCGGTTTTTACACAGGAAGACACTAATAATATTCCGATAATTAATTTTTATAGTGGGCCAGAAGAAGATAAATTATGTAACATCACAGTCACTAGTGAAATGGTTGTGAAGCAGATAGACCGACTGAAGCAAAATAAGTCACCTGGTCCTGATGAGGTTTTTTCAAGGGTTCTTAAGGAATGCAAAATGGAAGTCTGTGAACCATTAACTAATATTTTTAATTTATCTCTTCAAACAGGTGTAGTGTCTGATATGTGGAAGATGGCTAATGTGGTTCCTATTTTTAAAACAGGGGACAAGTCGCTACCGTCAAATTACCGCCCTATAAGCCTGACCTCAATTGTAGGCAAATTACTAGAGTCAATTATAGCTGAGATTATAAGAAGCCATCTCGATAAGCATAGCTTGATTAATGATACTCAGCATGGATTCACAAGAGGCCGGTCTTGTCTAACTAATTTATTAACTTTCTTCAGTAAAGCTTTTGAGGCTGTTGACCACGATAAAGAATTTGATATTATTTACTTAGATTTTAGTAAGGCATTTGATAGAGTTCCGCACCAAAGACTGTTGAAGAAAGTAGCAGCTCATGGCATTGGGGGAAGTGTGCTCTCGTGGATCAAATCATGGCTCACAGACAGGAAGCAGAGAGTGTCCATAAATGGGGTTAAATCCGAGTGGGGATCAGTAACAAGTGGCGTTCCACAGGGATCAGTCTTGGGCCCGTTGTTGTTTATAATATATATCAATGATCTTGATGAAGGAATTACTAGTGATATGAGCAAATTCGCCGATGACACGAAGATAGGTAGGATAATTGATTCAAACGTAGATGTTAGGGAACTTCAGGAGGATTTAGACAAACTCTACTCTTGGTCAGAAATGTGGCAGATGCAGTTCAATGTAGATAAATGCAAGGTTCTGAAGCTCGGGAGTGTCCATAACCCTAGCACTTATAAGTTAAATAATGAGGAACTTAGCCATACAGATTGCGAAAAGGACTTGGGGGTTATGGTAAGCAGCAACCTTAAACCAAGACAGCAATGCCTAAGAATACGAAATAAGGCGAGATTAAGACACATGTGCAACATCTGGGTATCTTTATTGTAGACGTTTCGCCATCCAGTGGCTTTATCAATACAAATTCCAGGACATAACTTGAAGACAGTAGAACTATGTACAGAAGATGAGGTAATCAGTCCATCATCCTAGGAGTAGGTGCGAAGAGCACCATAGTCGTGGAGATTCTGAAACAGAAGAAAGGATCCTGGCGCTTATATAGTAACGTCAGGTGAAGCAGACGAGGGCATGTTCACTGGTAGGAGGGATTCCCCAGTAAACATGCCCTCGTCTGCTACACCTGACGTTACTATATAAGCGCCAGGATCCTTTCTTCTGCTTCAGAATCTCCACGACTATGGTGCTCTTCGCACCTACTCCTAGGTTGAGGGACTGATTACCTCATCTTCTGTACATAGTTCTACTGTCTTCAAGTTATGTCCTGGAATTTGTATTGATAAAGCCACTGGATGGCGAAACGTCTACAATAAAGATACCCAGATGTTGCACATGTGTCTTAGTCTCATCTTGTCGGTATTCTATACCATTCGTACACAACGAAATAAGGCAAGATGAACATCAAAATGGTATACAATACCGACAGGTTGGTAGGTAAGACACATAGGCAACAGTTAGGCAACTTTATTCCGAAACGTTTCGCCTACACAGTAGGCTTCTTCAGTCGAATACAGAAAGTAGGCAGGAACAGTAGAGATGTGAAGACGATGTAATCAGTCCATCACCCTTGAAGTCATAGAATTGGGGTTGTCAGTCCCTCGGCCTGGAGAAGTTCAGTTCCATAGTCAGGAACTAACTGAAGATCAAGCGACAGTGCAGAGACTTAAATACTGTCAGAAGGAGAGGTGCAGAGTAGTGGTAGTAGTAGTGAGACTGTAGCCACTGATAGGTCAGGTCCCTCTCAGATCCAACAATTCTCATTTGAAAGGGTTGTCTAAGGCGTTTTCTGTACCAAGAGGCCATGTGTTGCAGTGTCTGACAAGATGAACATCAAAATGGTATACAATACCGACAGGTTGGTAGGTAAGACACATAGGCAACAGTTAGGCAACTTTATTCCGAAACGTTTCGCCTACACAGTAGGCTTCTTCAGTCGAATACAGAAAGTAGGCAGGAACAGTGGCTACAGTCTCACTACTACTACCACTACTCTGCACCTCTCCTTCTGACAGTATTTAAGTCTCTGCACTGTCGCTTGATCTTCAGTTAGTTCCTGACTATGGAACTGAACTTCTCCAGGCCGAGGGACTGACAGCCTCAAATTCTATGACTTCAAGGGTGATGGACTGATTACATCGTCTTCACATCTCTACTGTTCCTGCCTACTTTCTGTATTCGACTGAAGAAGCCTACTGTGTAGGCGAAACGTTTCGGAATAAAGTTGCCTAACTGTTGCCTATGTGTCTTACCTACCAACCTAGAAGCCGAACGTTTCTCCACCATTATTCCTTCGTCTGTCACCTGGCTCCGTTATGTTGACGACATTCTCCTCATAACTCCTAAACGCTTCAACGTTCAAGCTCTCCAAGACAAGCTCAGCCAGGTCGAGCCTTCAGTCCAGTTCACACTTGAAGAAGAAGTCGACAACACTCTTCCTTTCCTTGATGTCCTGCTCTGCAAAGCTGACCATGAACTTCGTTTTAAAGTCTATCGAAAACCCACCAACCAAAACGATCTTCTCCACTTCTACTCTCACCACAACACCAAAACCAAACGTGGTGTAATTATAGGCTTCTTCCTGCGTGCACTCAGAATCTGCAGCAACGAGTTCCTTGAGGAAGAATGCACTATAATTGAACAAATATTTTCTAAACTCCACTATCCTCGTCACTTCATCAGAGACTGCAGACGGCGGGCATTAAACATCTTCAACACACCCAGAGAAGACACTGCCGAGAAGAGATACATAGTCCTTCCCACCAACTCCATTGCCAAACATGTTTCCAACATCTTTGCCAAAACATCATTCCAAGTATCTACCTCCACAACCACGACCATCAAGGACATCACCAGTAGTAGACAGGACAAGCCTCCATCCTCTGCAGGGGTATACATAATCCCTTGTAATGACTGCAACAAGTTATACGTGGGCGAAACATCAAGGGACCTCCAAACACGTATTTCAGAACACCAATACGCAAGCAGGTCTGACGACACAAGGAACGCCTGCGTACAACACCGTAATTCACACAACCACTTGATAAACTACAGAAACTCAAGACTTATCGCCACAGAAGACAACACTCAATACCGAAGAATCCTGGAATCATCACTTATTTCTATATCCGACAACTTCAACCAGAATAGTGGCTTCTATAACAGAGCTGAACCACCTGCCAAGAAACTTCTTCATCGCTATCCCACATAAGAACACTGTAGAAGGTCTGCTCACAAACTTATCCAATCTCCTTTCCAAGCTACCCAAGTTTTTAGACTCTATAACCCCACTCGGTACATCATCAGATGCAGCATTCTTCACCTGACCTCAGCATTCTGAACCCGACTATAAATACTCGCGTTCCTTCCATCCCAGGTAGTTCTGTTTGTGACTTGAAAAAGCCCACTGTGTGGGCGAAACGTAGTCAATAAAGGATCACATTATACTGCATTTGTGTTTATATTTCCATTGTGTCGGTATTTTATACCATTTATTTCCATCGTGTCAAACACTGCAGTAGAAATGGATCCTTCACACAGAGAATACCTGGACCTTCTTCTAAAAGCTTACTCACTTCGCAACAGACACAATTTTCTTCGTGATTGCATCCAAGAAATGGTCTTACCAAGATCTACTCCTCCTCAAATTGCCAACATCAAACCACCTTTCTCCGCTACAGCTCGGACCTACCTTGAAGAGTGTGCAGATGACTTAATGCTACAAAGGAAGCTTTCCTCCAAGCCAGAACACTAGGCACAACGCTCCGGGGCAACATGAACAGACGCACCGCCGAAATCATTCGCAGCAGAGTTACCACAGCGAATGTTCAACAGAAGATCAGACTTACTAGGAAACTACAAACACTCTGCGATAATAGTAATTGGAAAAGTTTAGGAAGACCTGAAATTATTCAAAATCTTTCATCTCGTCCACTGTCAACCACAGAAACTGAAGCCCTCAGCTTAGGCCTCAAATTCGCAACAGGAATTACGAAACCAAAACAAGACCTCAATTTCATCGCCAAAAACTACAGACACAATGACTCCGACTTCCAAAAAGGCTATCTTCAAGGCATCATCTCAGCAGCCATCTCAACACGCAGCTCCCCAGTCATACCTCGACGTTACATCAATGCACTCAAAGGTTTAGCAGAAGACACGACCATCAGGGTCACCACCGCTGATAAAGGGGGTGGTGTTGTTATCATGAACACTGACGATTACAGGAACAAAATGCTCAATCTACTTAATGACCCAGATACCTACAAACCTCTCACAACTAACCAAGTGGACAACCTTACTAAAACTTTTCTTCAAAGGACTCGCCGCATTCTGAGGGGCTTAGAACAAGGGAAGAAACTTCTGCACACCATGCCCAGCAACCCCAGACCTGCCAGAATGTACGGCCTGCCAAAGACTCACAAGCCTGGTATCCCACTGAGGCCCATATCCTCGGGAATAGGCAGTGCCCCCCACCAGCTCTCAGGAATTCTCGCCAAACACCTCTCTAAACTCTTGGGCACTATCAGTCCAGCACATCTCAAACACTCAGGTGATCTTCTCAATCGCATTCGCAACATCAACATCAGGAACAAGAAACTTTCCAGCCTTGACGTGACTTCCCTATTCACCAAAGTACCTACTACACAAGCCATCGATCTCTTGCGCAGGAAAATTGACGATTCACTTGATCTTCCCATTCCAGCCAGCGATTTCATCGACCTTGTTGAACTATGTGTTGGCTTTACGTGTTTCTCTTTCGAAAATCACCTCTTTCAGCAGACTTTTGGACTACCCATGGGTTCGCCACTCAGTGCAGTCCTGGCGAACCTATACATGGAACATCTAGAAGCCGAACGTTTCTCCACCATTATTCCTTCGTCTGTCACCTGGCTCCGTTATGTTGACGACATTCTCCTCATAACTCCTAAACGCTTCAACGTTCAAGCTCTCCAAGACAAGCTCAACCAGGTCGAGCCTTCAATCCAGTTCACACTTGAAGAAGAAGTCGACAACACTCTTCCTTTCCTTGATGTCCTGCTCTGCAAAGCTGACCATGAACTTCGTTTTAAAGTCTATCGAAAACCCACCAACCAAAACGATCTTCTCCACTTCTACTCTCACCACGACACCAAAACCAAACGTGGTGTAATTATAGGCTTCTTCCTGCGTGCACTCAGAATCTGCAGCAACGAGTTCCTTGAGGAAGAATGCACTATAATTGAACAAATATTTTCTAAACTCCACTATCCTCGTCACTTCATCAGAGACTGCAGACGGCGGGCATTAAACATCTTCAACACACCCAGAGAAGACACTGCCGAGAAGAGATACATAGTCCTTCCCACCAACTCCATTGCCAAACATGTTTCCAACATCTTTGCCAAAACATCATTCCAAGTATCTGCCTCCACAACCACGACCATCAAGGACATCACCAGTAGTAGACGGGACAAGCCTCCATTCTCTGCAGGGGTATACATAATCCCTTGTAATGACTGCAACAAGTTATACGTGGGCGAAACATCAAGGGACCTCCAAACACGTATTTCAGAACACCAATACGCAAGCAGGTCTGACGACACAAGGAACGCCTGCGTACAACACCGTAATTCACACAACCACTTGATAAACTACAGAAACTCAAGACTTATCGCCACAGAAGACAACACTCAATACCGAAGAATCCTGGAATCATCACTTATTTCTATAACCGACAACTTCAACCAGAATAGTGGCTTCTATAACATAGCTGAACCACTTACCAAGAAACTTCTTCATCGCTATCCCACATAAGAACACTGTAGAAGGTCTGCTCACAAACTTATCCAATCTCCTTTCCAAGCTACCCAAGTTTTTAGACTTTATAACCCCACTCGGTACATCATCAGATGCAGCATTCTTCACCTGACCTCAGCATTCTGAACCCGACTATAAATACTCGCGTTCCTTCAATCAATACAAATTCTAGGACATAACTTGAAGACAGTAGAACTATGTACAGAAGATGAGATGAGACGTAAGACACAGTCATCAGCTCTCACGATGCATTACTCTAACAGAGTAAAGATCAAACCAGCGAGTGGCACAACCAATGAGTCGTCCAAACTAGCACTTGCAGCTGTCGTTAGTGGCAGGCTGCAAGTCAAATGTAATGCGATTTTATCGCTCAAAGAGGCCTTTGTTGTCGTCTGTACAGACGACACAGAGGCTGAGAAACTACTTACCACCACTGCTACTACCACTCTACGAGACCAGGGATTTCTTGTCTTGACTTCCCCAGCACTGAGGGCCAGGAGAACTGTGTTCCTCAAGCGACTCGACAACCTTATCACTGTACAGGCCACTGAAGAAATCAAGTCATCTATCGAAGCAAAGAACCCTTGGGCCAAGGTGGACTTCATTACTAAAATACCCAATGCTTCATCCATGCTGAAGGTCACCTTCAGTGACGTCAACATGGCAGCCAGAGCTCTCGCTGAGGGCCTGGCTATTCACTACTTCCACATCAACCCAGCCTTCATCGAAGCAGAGAAATTCCAACATATCTCACAGTGCTATAATTGTTACTCATACTTACACACCACAAATGATTGTCCTACCAAGGACAAGAAGTTCTGCTCCACCTGTGGCCGTGAGGGTCATGACTTCAAGAATTGCACTACTGCTTCACCACCTAAATGCTTGAACTGCAAGAATGACCACCATACTCTTGCTGCCAGGTGCCCTACCAGAAGAGACATACTCAAGAAACAACAACAACAAAAGAAACCCAACCCACAAGCAACCACATATTCTGCTATCGCCAAGCTTCAAGCAGACACTACCAAGATACTATATGCCACGCAAACTGCTCCCACCACTTCCCTGCCAGCACCTACTGCCGACTCCACCAAGATTCTTTGTTGCATTATGTATGCTCATGTACAGAATTCAGCTGAGCCTGGTTCCTTCAACACCACCATCAATGAACTTTTCAAACTAAATAATATGCCTGGCCTCACATTCCATGCATCACCACCTTCCACTGAGATCCTAAAATCTACTGCAAATATTACCAGCATCACCGCTGCTCCACCGCTGTCACAACCTCCACTAGACACAGAGATGGACCAATCAGAGACCTCTGAGACGTCGGCAAAACCCACCAATGAGAGTCCACTACCGCTTTCATCCACTGCTAGAGCAACTGACCAGTCGGAAATCTCGCCTTCACCAGTTCAGCCACCAGCCAAGAAAGCAAAAACACAAGACACTGCGGATGCACCTCACGGTGCCACTGTCACTGACACTGCTGCACCACAACGGGTCCGATATCTGAAGGGTGTATACTTCTACACAACCAAGGAGTATAAGAACACAATGCTGTCTTCAGAAATCCATCATCACCTCCAGGACGGAACAGTCAAGTATACCTACGACCAAACTGCTACATACACCACTGAAGACATGACCAGACTACTCACTGCCAACACCCAACACCTTGTGGAAGTCAAGTACACCTCAAAGAGGAAATTCAGGATGCTTCAGAATAGGGACCTTGAAGACGGTACCCTCGTCTAGCACGACTATCCATGACCATTCACCCAGCACTTTGCTGTCCGCTAAAGCTGGGGTGTGGCTCCAATCAACCCTGTAACTGCTGCCTCTGCCCGACTGCGCTTCTCTTTGGGGAAGTCAGCGCAAGATAGAAGAAGACGACATCCTCCAACCGGAGGGCCAAGAAAGAAGAAAGATGATTATCGTCACCCCCCACCCGGGGGGCCACTGCCGGGTCACCATCTGGAGAAGACCTGGGCCAGAAGGACCTGCGAATCAACATGAATGAAAATGAACACCAACACACGACACTCCACACAGGAGAGCACAGCGCTAGCACGATCGACACCATGCATTGCCCTTCTAGGGCATGGTTGGTGCCAGAGCCCGAGTTTGTACCTTACAAGATGAGGGGGGTACTTGTGCCTCCTCCCATGGGAGACTTAGGTCTCAGACACTCCCTAGACAGGGAGCCAGTGCCGGGCCACCACTTGGAAGGGCCCGGGCCGGGAAAATACCGGCGAATCTTTAACAACAACATCCCAGGTAGTTCTGTTTGTGACTTGAAAAAGCCCACTGTGTGGGCGAAACGTAGTCAATAAAGGATCACATTATACTGCATTTGTGTTTATATTTCCATGGGATCTTGGTACAAAGACTTCAACGCTTGCCCAACCTTTGGACGACGACCTACTTACACTAGTGGCAGGTCCCACTGTGATCCCGCCTCTTCCTGCTTCAACTCATCTCACCGCAGTATATAAGCCACCTCCCTGGCCCTATGCTGCACTTCCTACAAGAGTGATGGACTGAACACATCGATTCCAGGTTGAGGGACTGATTACCTCAAACTTCTACTCTCCTTACCCACTTCTACTTTGTATTTGACTGATGAAGCCACTGTGTGGCGAAACGATTCTTCAATAAAGATTCCCATATGTTGCATAAGTGTCTCAATTCTTCAACTTGTCGGTTTTCAAAACCATTCATCACATCTGTCAGACACTGCAACATCATGGGATCTTGGTACAAAGACTTCAACGCTTGCCCAACCTTTGGACGACGACCTTCTTACACTTGTGGCAGGTCCCACTGTGATCCCGCCTCTTCCTGCTTCAACTCATCTCACCGCAGTATATAAGCCACCTCTCTGGCCCTATGCTGCACTTCCTACAAGAGTGATGGACTGAACACATCGATTCCAGGTTGAGGGACTGATTACCTCAAACTTCTACTCTCCTTAGACACTTCTACTTTGTATTTGACTGATGAAGCCACTGTGTGGCGAAACGTTTCTTCAATAAAGATTCCCATATGTTGCATAAGTGTCTCAATTCTTCAACATTGCTGTCTTGGTTTAAGGTTGCTGCTTACCATAACCCCCAAGTCCTTTTCGCAATCTGTATGGCTAAGTTCTATCTTATTTAACTTATAAGTGTTAGGGTTATGGACACTCCCGAGCTTCAGAACCTTGCATTTATCTACATTGAACTGCATCTGCCACTTTTCTGACCAAGAGTAGAGTTTGTCTAAATCCTCCTGAAGTTCCCTAACATCTACGTTTGAATCAATTATCCTACCTATCTTCGTGTCATCGGCGAATTTGCTCATATCACTAGTAATTCCTTCATCAAGATCATTGATATATATTATAAACAACAACGGGCCCAAGACTGATCCCTGTGGAACGCCACTTGTTACTGATCCCCACTCGGATTTAACCCCATTTATGATAAATTAGACACATGTGCAACTCTTGGGTATCTTCAATAAAGATACCCAAGAGTTGCACATGTGTCTAATTTATCAACATGTGCAACTCTTGGGTATCCTCAATAAAGATACCCAAGAGTTGCACATGTGTCTAATTTATCAACATGTCGGTTCTCTGAACCATTCATCTACAAACCCCATTTATGGACACTCTTTGCATCCTGTCAGTGAGCCATGATTCGATCCACGAGAGCACCCTTCCACCAATGCCATGAGCTGCTACTTTCTTCAACAGTCTTTGGTGCGGAACTCTATCAAATGCCTTACTAAAATCTAAGTAAATAATATCAAATTCTTTATCGTGGTCAACAGCCTCAAAAGCTTTACTGAAGAAAGTTAATAAATTAGTTAGACAAGACCGGCCTCTTGTGAATCCATGCTGAGTATCATTAATCAAGCTATGCTTATCGAGATGGCTTCTTATAATCTCAGCTATAATTGACTCTAGTAATTTGCCTACAATTGAGGTCAGGCTTACTGGGAGGTAATTTGACGGTAACGACTTGTATCTTGTTTTAAAAAATAGGAATTACATTAGCCATCTTCCACATATCAGACACTACACCTGTTTGAAGAGATAAATTAAAAATATTAGTTAATGGTTCACAGACTTCCATTTTGCATTCCTTTAGAACCCTTGAAAAAACCTCATCAGGACCCGGTGACTTATTTTGCTTCAGTCGGTCTATCTGCTTCACAACCATTTCACTAGTGACTGTGATGTTACATAATTTATCGTCTTCTGATCCACTATAAAAATTAATTACCGGAATATTATCAGTGTCTTCCTGTGTAAAAACCTAGAGAAAATAATTATTTAAAATCGAGCACATTTCAGTCTCTTTGTCAGTAAGATACCCATAGTTATTTTTAAGGGGACCTATCTTATCTCTGACTTTTGTTCTATAGACCTGGAAAAAACTTTTTGGGTTAGTTTTAGAATCCCTAGCAACTTTAATTTCATAGTCCCTTTTAGCTTTTCTTATCCCCTTTTTAATGTCCCTTTTTAATGTCCCATAAGATGACCCTCGTCTCTTTTGATACGCCTATAAATTCATTTCTTATGCCCTAGTAGATATTTCAGCCTATTATTCATCCATTTTGGGTCATTTATATTTGATCTAATTTCCTTGTAAGGGATAAACGTTCTTTGAGCAGCATGTATTGTGCTCAGAAAACTGTCATATTGATAGCTCTCTTCGTTACCCCAGTCAACAGATGATAAGTGTTCTCTAAGCCCAACGTAATCTGCTAAGCGAAAATCTGGGACTGTTACTGAGTTATCCCTACTATCATACTTAGCTCAGTGGTGACGTGTACTTAGCTCAGTGGTGACGTGTACTTAGCTCAGTGGTGACGTGTACTTAGCTCAGTGGTGACGTGTACTTAGCTAGAGTGGTGACGTGTACTTAGCTTGAGTGGTGACGTGTACTTAGCTCAGTGGTGACGTGGACTTAGCTCTGTGAAGACCTGTTTGTGTGCTCTCTGTGAATCTGAACCAGGATGCCCTCTCTTGAGCAGCTTTACCAGCAGCTGAGAGAAGAGCTCAGAGTTGCTAAGCTGGAGATACGGCGATTAACGGAGGAGAACAAGAGGATTCGTAGTAATCCTCATGTTGTGAGTCCCCAGGTTAAGAGGGGAGCTTGGTCAGTGGCCGGGCAACATGGAACCAAGCTGAAGATCAAGAAAACGGTTGGAGAGGCAGAAACAACGAGAAACCAGAAGACTGCCGTGGAAACTTCCAACTCATTCTCGGTGCTACCTGACGAATGTGAGTGTTCTACTGGGAATGCCACAACGAGCACCAAGAAAGCATTGGCAGTAGTGAGTGAGACATCCCTAGAAACCCCAACGAAGACCATCGAGAACGTCTTGACGAATTCTACAAGTGGTGTAATGCTACCTGGCGAATGTGAGTCGACTACTCGGAGCATCACGACGGACGACGCCAAGGAAGGTAAAAACATTGTTGTTGTTGGGGATAGCCAGATTAGGTACATGGATAGGGCATTCTGCTTGAAGGATAGGAGTAGGAGGCAGAGAGTGTGTTTTCCTGGGGCTGGGATGAAGGATATTGTTAGCCGTCTGGATGACATCATGAGAGGTAATGGGAGCAATCCTATTATCTGTCTCAGTGCTGGAGGCAACGATGTTGGCAGACATAGGAGAGAGGACCTGATTAGCAGGTATAGGTCAGCAATAGAGATAATTAGGAGGAAGGGTGGGAAACCTGTCATATGTGGCATTTTGCCAAGAAGAGGAGATGGAAATGAATGGTTGTCCAGAGCAATTGGTGTCAATTGCTGGCTGGACAAATACTGTAAGGAAAATGTGGTAACATTCATTGACAACTGGGACCTCTTCTATGGCAGAAATAACATATATTCCAGGGACAGGGTTCACTTATCTAGGTGTGGGGTGGGAGCACTGGCCAACGCAGTGGAGGGAGCTGTTAGGTCTTTAAACTAGGAATAGTTAGTGGTATGGGTTTTTGCGGGAAAACTGTGAAGCCGCAGGGTAGTAATATGAGTACTAGGAGAACTAGTAATAGGCAAAATGAGGTGGATATTGGAAAGCCAGTGGCACTAATTGACAAGGACAGTAATAGGTTTAGTGGGATAACAGAAAGGAGCAGGAAGGGTAAAGAGAAAGGAGGGTTTTTAAATATTTATTACACAAATAGTCGCAGTGCTAGAAATAAGATGGACGAGTTGAGACTAGTTGCTAGTGCAGGTAACATAGATGTATTTTCCATTACTGAGACGTGGTTTAATTCAAAAAGCAGGGACATGCCTGCAGAATGTTACATCCAGGGTTTTAAATTGTTCCAAGTAGATAGAAGTGTCGGAAAGGGGGGTGGGGTGGCATTGTATGTCAGAGATAGCTTGAACTGTTGCATAAAAATGGGTATTAAGTCTGAAGTAACACATACAGAGTCTGTTTGGATAGAATTTTCAGAGGGGCATGAAAAATTAATTTTAGGTGTGATATACCGCCCCCCAAATTTAGATAGCGACCAGGGGAGAATACTATGGGAGGAAATTGTTAGGGCCACAAGGCACGATATTGTAGTAATTCTAGGAGACTTTAACTTTAGTCATATTGATTGGAATTTCTTGACTGGGAATTTAGAATCACACGACTTCATTGAAGTAGTTCAGGATTGTTTTTTGAAGCAGTTTGTGACAGAACCTACAAGGGGTAATAACCTGCTTGACTTAGTTCTGGCAAACAACGTATCTCTTGTTAATAATTTAGAAGTTTCAGAATAACTCGGTGCTAGCGACCACAAATCAATTACATTTAGCATTGAATGGAAGTATGATAGTAGGGATAACTCAGTAACAGTCGCAGATTTTCGCTTAGCAGATTACGATGGGCTTAGAGAACACATAATCTGTTGACTGGGGTAACGAAGAGAGCTATCAATATGACAGTTTTCTGAACACAATACATGCTGCTCAAAGAACGTTTATCCCTTATAAAGAAATTAGATCAAATAGAAATGACCCATAATGGATGAATAATAGGCTGAAATATCTACTAGGGCATAAGAAAGGAATTTATAGGCGAATCAAAAGAGGCGAGGGTCATCTTATGAATCAGTATATTGACATTAAGAGGGACATTAAAAAGGGGATAATAAAAGCTAAAAGGGACTACGAAATTAAAGTTGCTAGGGATTCTAAAACTAACCCAAAAAGTTTTTTCCAGGTATATAGAACAAAAGTCTAAGATAAGATAGGTCCCCTTAAAAATAACTATGGGCATCTTACTGACGAAGAGAATGAAATGTGCTCCATTTTAAATAATTATTTTCTCTCGGTTTTTACACAGGAAGACACTAATAATATTCCGGTAATTAATTTTTATAGTGGGCCAGAAGAAGATAAATTATGTAACATCACAGTCACTAGTGAAATGGTTTTGAAACAGATAGACCGACTGAAGCAAAATAAGTCACCTGGTCCTGATGAGGTTTTTTCAAGGGTTCTTAAGGAATGCAAAATGGAAGTCTGTGAACCATTAACTAATATTTTTAATTTATCTCTTCAAACAGGTGTAGTGTCTGATATGTGGAAGATGGCTAATGTGGTTCCTATTTTTAAAACAGGGGACAAGTCGCTACCGTCAAATTACCGCCCTATAAGCCTGACCTCAATTGTAGGCAAATTACTAGAGTCAATTATAGCTGAGATTATAAGAAGCCATCTCGATAAGCATAGCTTGATTAATGATACTCAGCATGGATTCACAAGAGGCCGGTCTTGTCTAACTAATTTATTAACTTTCTTCAGTAAAGCTTTTGAGGCTGTTGACCACGATAAAGAATTTGATATTATTTACTTAGATTTTAGTAAGGCATTTGATAGAGTTCCGCACCAAAGACTGTTGAAGAAAGTAGCAGCTCATGGCATTGGGGGAAGTGTGCTCTCGTGAATCAAATCATGGCTCACAGACAGGAAGCAGAGAGTGTCCATAAATGGGGTTAAATCCGAGTGGGGATCAGTAACAAGTGGCGTTCCACAGGGATCAGTCTTGGGCCCGTTGTTGTTTATAATATATATCAATGATCTTGATGAAGGAATTACTAGTGATATGAGCAAATTCGCCGATGACACGAAGATAGGTAGGATAATTGATTCAAACGTAGATGTTAGGGAACTTCAGGAGGATTTAGACAAACTCTACTCTTGGTCAGAAATGTGGCAGATGCAGTTCAATGTAGATAAATGCAAGGTTCTGAAGCTCGGGAGTGTCCATAACCCTAGCACTTATAAGTTAAATAATGTAGAACTTAGCCATACAGATTGCGAAAAGGACTTGGGGGTTATGGTAAGCAGCAACCTTAAACCAAGACAGCAATGCCTAAGAATACGAAATAAGGCGAGATTAAGACACATGTGCAACGTCTGGTTATCTTTATTGTAGACGTTTCGCCATCCAGTGGCTTTATCAATACAAATTCCAGGACATAACTTGAAGACAGTAGAACTATGTACAGAAGATGAGGTAATCAGTCCCTCAACCTAGGAGTAGGTGCGAAGAGCACAATAGTCGTGGAGATTCTGAAACAGAAGAAAGGATCCTGGCGCTTATATAGTAACGTCAGGTGTAGCAGACGAGGGCATGTTCACTGGTAGGAGGGATTCCCCAGTGAACATGCCCTCGTCTGCTACACCTGACGTTACTATATAAGCGCCAGGATCCTTTCTTCTGCTTCAGAATCTCCACGACTATGGTGCTCTTCGCACCTACTCCTAGGTTGAGGGAATAATTACCTCATCTTCTGTACATAGTTCTACTGTCTTCAAGTTATGTCCTGGAATTTGTATTGATAAAGCCACTGGATGGCGAAACGTCTACAATAAAGATACCCAGATGTTGCACATGTGTCTTAAATTAATCTCATCTTGTCGGTATTATATACCATTAGTAAACAACGAGATAATGCAAGATGAACATCAAAATGGTATACAATACCGACAGGTTGGTAGGTAAGACACATAGGCAACAGTAAGGCAACTTTATTCCGAAACGTTTCGCCTACACAGTAGGCTTCTTCAGTCGAATACAGAAAGTAGGCAGGAACAGTAGAGATGTGAAGACGATGTAATCAGTCCATCACCCTTGAAGTCATAGAATTGGGGTTGTCAGTCCCTCGGCCTGGAGAAGTTCAGTTCCATAGTCAGGAACTAACTGAAGATCAAGCGACAGTGCAGAGACTTAAATACTGTCAGAAGGAGAGGTGCAGAGTAGTGGTAGTAGTAGTGAGACTGTAGCCACTGATAGGTCAGGTCCCTCTCAGATCCAACAGTTCTCACTTGAAAGGGTTGTCTAAGGCGTTTTCTGTACCAAGAGGCCATGTGTTGCAGTGTCTGACAAGATGAACATCAAAATGGTATACAATACCGACAGGTTGGTAGGTAAGACACATAGGCAACAGTTAGGCAACTTTATTCCGAAACGTTTCGCCTACACAGTAGGCTTCTTCAGTCGAATACAGAAAGTAGGCAGGAACAGTGGCTACAGTCTCACTACTACTACCACTACTCTGCACCTCTCCTTCTGACAGTATTTAAGTCTCTGCACTGTCGCTTGATCTTCAGTTAGTTCCTGACTATGGAACTGAACTTCTCCAGGCCGAGGGACTGACAGCCTCAAATTCTATGACTTCAAGGGTGATGGACTGATTACATCGTCTTCACATCTCTACTGTTCCTGCCTACTTTCTGTATTCGACTGAAGAAGCCTACTGTGTAGGCGAAACGTTTCGGAATAAAGTTGCCTAACTGTTGCCTATGTGTCTTACCTACCAACCTAACGTTCAAGCTCTCCAAGACAAGCTCAGCCAGGTCGAGCCTTCAGTCCAGTTCACACTTGAAGAAGAAGTCGACAACACTCTTCCTTTCCTTGATGTCCTGCTCTGCAAAGCTGACCATGAACTTCGTTTTAAAGTCTATCGAAAACCCACCAACCAAAACGATCTTCTCCACTTCTACTCTCACCACAACACCAAAACCAAACGTGGTGTAATTATAGGCTTCTTCCTGCGTGCACTCAGAATCTGCAGCAACGAGTTCCTTGAGGAAGAATGCACTATAATTGAACAAATATTTTCTAAACTCCACTATCCTCGTCACTTCATCAGAGACTGCAGACGGCGGGCATTAAACATCTTCAACACACCCAGAGAAGACACTGCCGAGAAGAGATACATAGTCCTTCCCACCAACTCCATTGCCAAACATGTTTCCAACATCTTTGCCAAAACATCATTCCAAGTATCTACCTCCACAACCACGACCATCAAGGACATCACCATACGCAAGCAGGTCTGACGACACAAAGAACGCCTGCGTACAACACCGTAATTCACACAACCACTTGATAAACTACAGAAACTCAAGACTTATCGCCACAGAAGACAACACTCAATACCGAAGAATCCTGGAATCATCACTTATTTCTATATCCGACAACTTCAACCAGAATAGTGGCTTCTATAACAGAGCTGAACCACCTGCCAAGAAACTTCTTCATCGCTATCCCACATAAGAACACTGTAGAAGGTCTGCTCACAAACTTATCCAATCTCCTTTCCAAGCTACCCAAGTTTTTAGACTCTATAACCCCACTCGGTACATCATCAGATGCAGCATTCTTCACCTGACCTCAGCATTCTGAACCTGACTATAAATACTCGCGTTCCTTCCACCCCAGGTAGTTCTGTTTGTGACTTGAAAAAGCCCACTGTGTGGGCGAAACGTAGTCAATAAAGGATCACATTATACTGCATTTGTGTTTATATTTCCATTGTGTCGGTATTTTATACCATTTATTTCCATCGTGTCAAACACTGCAGTAGAAATGGATCCTTCACACAGAGAATACCTGGACCTTCTTCTAAAAGCTTACTCACTTCGCAACAGACACAATTTTCTTCGTGATTGCATCCAAGAAATGGTCTTACCAAGATCTACTCCTCCTCAAATTGCCAACATCAAACCACCTTTCTCCGCTACAGCTCGGACCTACCTTGAAGAGTGTGCAGATGACTTAAACAATGCTACAAAGGAAGCTTTTCTCCAAGCCAGAACACTAGGCACAACACTCCGGGGCAACATGAACAGACGCACCGCCGAAATCATTCGCAGCAGAGTTACCACAGCGAATGTTCAACAGAAGATCAGACTTACTAGGAAACTACAAACACTCTGCGATAATAGTAATTGGAAAAGTTTAGGAAGACCTGAAATTATTCAAAATCTTTCATCTCGTCCACTGTCAACCACAGAAACTGAAGCCCTCAGCTTAGGCCTCAAATTCGCAACAGGAATTACGAAACCAAAACAAGACCTCAATTTCATCGCCAAAAACTACAGACACAATGACTCCGACTTCCAAAAAGGCTATCTTCAAGGCATCATCTCAGCAGCCATCTCAACACGCAGCTCCCCAGTCATACCTCGACGTTACATCAATGCACTCAAAGGTTTAGCAGAAGACACGACCATCAGGGTCACCACCGCTGATAAAGGAGGTGGTGTTGTTATCATGAACACTGACGATTACAGGAACAAAATGCTCAATCTACTTAATGACCCAGATACCTACAAACCTCTCACAACTAACCAAGTGGACAACCTTACTAAAACTTTTCTTCAAAGGACTCGCCGCATTCTGAGGGGCTCAGAACAAGGGAAGAAACTTCTGCACACCATGCCCAGCAACCCCAGACCTGCCAGAATGTACGGCCTACCAAAGACTCACAAGCCTGGTATCCCACTGAGGCCCATATCCTCGGGAATAGGCAGTGCTCCCCACCAGCTCTCAGGAATTCTCGCCAAACACCTCTCTAAACTCTTGGGCACTATCAGTCCAGCACATCTCAAACACTCAGGTGATCTTCTCAATCGCATTCGCAACATCAACATCAGGAACAAGAAACTTTCCAGCCTTGACGTGACTTCCCTATTCACCAAAGTACCTACTACACAAGCCATCGATCTCTTGCGCAGGAAAATTGACGATTCACTTGATCTTCCCATTCCAGCCAGCGATTTCATCGACCTTGTTGAACTATGTGTTGGCTTTACGTGTTTCTCTTTCGAAAATCACCTCTTTCAGCAGACTTTTGGACTACCCATGGGTTCGCCACTCAGTGCAGTCCTGGCGAACCTATACATGGAACATCTAGAAGCCTGACGACATTCTCCTCATAACTCCTAAACGCTTCAACGTTCAAGCTCTCCAAGACAAGCTCAACCAGGTCGAGCCTTCAATCCAGTTCACACTTGAAGAAGAAGTCGACAACACTCTTCCTTTCCTTGATGTTCTGCTCTGCAAAGCTGACCACGAACTTCGTTTTAAAGTCTATCGAAAACCCACCAACCAAAACGATCTTCTCCACTTCTACTCTCACCACGACACCAAAACCAAACGTGGTGTAATTATAGGCTTCTTCCTGCGTGCACTCAGAATCTGCAGCAATGAGTTCCTTGAGGAAGAATGCACTATAATTGAACAAGTATTTTCTAAACTCCACTATCCTCGTCACTTCATCAGAGACTGCAGACGGCGGGCATTAAACATCTTCAACACACCCAGAGAAGACACTGCCGAGAAGAGATACATAGTCCTTCCCACCAACTCCATTGCCAAACATGTTTCCAACATCTTTGCCAAAACATCATTCCAAGTATCTACCTCCACAACCACGACCATCAAGGACATCACCAGTAGTAGACAGGACAAGCCTCCATCCTCTGCAGGGGTATACATAATCCCTTGTAATGACTGCAACAAGTTATACGTGGGCGAAACATCAAGGGACCTCCAAACACGTATTTCAGAACACCAATACGCAAGCAGGTCTGACGACACAAGGAATGCCTGCGTACAACACCGTAATTCACACAACCACTTGATAAACTACAGAAACTCAAGACTTATCGCCACAGAAGACAACACTCAATACCGAAGAATCCTGGAATCATCACTTATTTCTATATCCGACAACTTCAACCAGAATAGTGGCTTCTATAACATAGCTGAACCACTTGCCAAGAAACTTCTTCATCGCTATCCCACATAAGAACACTGTAGAAGGTCTGCTCACAAACTTGTCCAATCTCCTTTCCAAGCTACCCAAGTTTTTAGACTCTATAACCCCACTCGGTACATCATCAGATGCAGCATTCTTCACCTGACCTCAGCATTCTGAACCTGACTATATATACTCGCGTTCCTTCCACCTCAGTTCATTCTACTCCAGAGCACTGCTTACTCACGATGCATTACTCTAACAGAGTAAAGATCAAACCAGCGAGTGGCACAACCAATGAGTCGTCCAAACTAGCACTTGCAGCTGTCGTTAGTGGCAGGCTGCAAGTCAAATGTAATGCGATTTTATCGCTCAAAGAGGCCTTTGTTGTCGTCTGTACAGACGACACAGAGGCTGAGAAACTACTTACCACCACTGCTACTACCACTCTACGAGACCAGGGATTTCTTGTCTTGACTTCCCCAGCACTGAGGGCCAGGAGAACTGTGTTCCTCAAGCGACTCGACAACCTTATCACTGTACAGGCCACTGAAGAAATCAAGTCATCTATCGAAGCAAAGAACCCTTGGGCCAAGGTGGACTTCATTACTAAAATACCCAATGCTTCATCCATGCTGAAGGTCACCTTCAGTGACGTCAACATGGCAGCCAGAGCTCTCGCTGAGGGCCTGGCTATTCACTACTTCCACATCAACCCAGCCTTCATCGAAGCAGAGAAATTCCAACATATCTCACAGTGCTATAATTGTTACTCATACTTACACACCACAAATGATTGTCCTACCAAGGACAAGAAGTTCTGCTCCACCTGTGGCCGTGAGGGTCATGACTTCAAGAATTGCACTACTGCTTCACCACCTAAATGCTTGAACTGCAAGAATGACCACCATACTCTTGCTGCCAGGTGCCCTACCAGAAGAGACATACTCAAGAAACAACAACAACAAAAGAAACCCAACCCACAAGCAACCACATATTCTGCTATCGCCAAGCTTCAAGCAGACACTACCAAGATACTACATGCCACGCAAGCTGCTCCCACCACTTCCCTGCCAGCACCTACTGCCGACTCCACCAAGATTCTTTGTTGCATTATGTATGCTCATGTACAGAATGCAGCTGAGCCTGGTTCCTTCAACACCACCATCAATGAACTTTTCAAACTAAATAATATGCCTGGCCTCACATTCCCTGCATCACCACCTTCCACTGAGATCCTAAAATCTACTGCAAATATTACCAGCATCACCGCTGCTCCACCGCTGTCACAACCTCCACTAGACACAGAGATGGACCAATCAGAGACCTCTGAGACGTCGGCAAAACCCACCAATGAGAGTCCACTACCGCTTTCATCCACTGCTAGAGCAACTGACCAGTCGGAAATCTCGCCTTCACCAGTTCAGCCACCAGCCAAGAAAGCAAAAACACAAGACACTGCGGATGCACCTCACGGTGCCACTGTCACTGACACTGCTGCACCACAACGGGTCCGATATCTGAAGGGTGTATACTTCTACACAACCAAGGAGTATAAGAACACAATGCTGTCTTCAGAAATCCATCATCACCTCCAGGACGGAACAGTCAAGTATACCTACGACCAAACTGCTACATACACCACTGAAGACATGACCAGACTACTCACTGCCAACACCCAACACCTTGTGGAAGTCAAGTACACCTCAAAGAGGAAATTCAGGATGCTTCAGAATAGGGACCTTGAAGACGGTACCCTCGTCTAGCACGACTATCCATGACCATTCACCCAGCACTTTGCTGTCCGCTAAAGCTGGGGTGTGGCTCCAATCAACCCTGTAACTGCTGCCTCTGCCCGACTGCGCTTCTCTTTGGGGAAGTCAGCGCAAGATAGAAGAAGACGACATCCTCCAACCGGAGGGCCAAGAAAGAAGAAAGATGATTATCGTCACCCCCCACCCGGGGGGCCACTGCCGGGTCACCATCTGGAGAAGACCTGGGCCAGAAGGACCTGCGAATCAACATGAATGAAAATGAACACCAACACACGACACTCCACACAGGAGAGCACAGCGCTAGCACGATCGACACCATGCATTGCCCTTCTAGGGCATGGTTGGTGCCAGAGCCCGAGTTTGTACCTTACAAGATGAGGGGGGTACTTGTGCCTCCTCCCATGGGAGACTTAGGTCTCAGACACTCCCTAGACAGGGAGCCAGTGCCGGGCCACCACTTGGAAGGGCCCGGGCCGGGAAAATACCGGCGAATCTTTAACAACAACACCCAGGTAGTTCTGTTTGTGACTTGAAAAAGCCCACTGTGTGGGCGAAACGTAGTCAATAAAGGATCACATTATACTGCATTTGTGTTTATATTTAAACTTCTACTCTCCTTACCCACTTCTACTTTGTATTTGACTGATGAAGCCACTGTGTGGCGAAACGATTCTTCAATAAAGATTCCCATATGTTGCATAAGTGTCTCAATTCTTCAACTTGTCGGTTTTCAAAACCATTCATCACATCTGTCAGACACTGCAACATCATGGGATCTTGGTACAAAGACTTCAACGCTTGCCCAACCTTTGGACGACGACCTTCTTACACTTGTGGCAGGTCCCACTGTGATCCCGCCTCTTCCTGCTTCAACTCATCTCACCGCAGTATATAAGCCACCTCTCTGGCCCTATGCTGCACTTCCTACAAGAGTGATGGACTGAACACATCGATTCCAGGTTGAGGGACTGATTACCTCAAACTTCTACTCTCCTTAGACACTTCTACTTTGTATTTGACTGATGAAGCCACTGTGTGGCGAAACGTTTCTTCAATAAAGATTCCCATATGTTGCATAAGTGTCTCAATTCTTCAACATTGCTGTCTTGGTTTAAGGTTGCTGCTTACCATAACCCCCAAGTCCTTTTCGCAATCTGTATGGCTAAGTTCTATCTTATTTAACTTATAAGTGTTAGGGTTATGGACACTCCCGAGCTTCAGAACCTTGCATTTATCTACATTGAACTGCATCTGCCACTTTTCTGACCAAGAGTAGAGTTTGTCTAAATCCTCCTGAAGTTCCCTAACATCTACGTTTGAATCAATTATCCTACCTATCTTCGTGTCATCGGCGAATTTGCTCATATCACTAGTAATTCCTTCATCAAGATCATTGATATATATTATAAACAACAACGGGCCCAAGACTGATCCCTGTGGAACGCCTCTTGTTACTGATCCCCACTCGGATTTAACCCCATTTATGATAAATTAGACACATGTGCAACTCTTGGGTATCTTCAATAAAGATACCCAAGAGTTGCACATGTGTCTAATTTATCAACATGTGCAACTCTTGGGTATCCTCAATAAAGATACCCAAGAGTTGCACATGTGTCTAATTTATCAACATGTCGGTTCTCTGAACCATTCATCTACAAACCCCATTTATGGACACTCTTTGCATCCTGTCAGTGAGCCATGATTCGATCCACGAGAGCACCCTTCCACCAATGCCATGAGCTGCTACTTTCTTCAACAGTCTTTGGTGCGGAACTCTATCAAATGCCTTACTAAAATCTAAGTAAATAATATCAAATTCTTTATCGTGGTCAACAGCCTCAAAAGCTTTACTGAAGAAAGTTAATAAATTAGTTAGACAAGACCGGCCTCTTGTGAATCCATGCTGAGTATCATTAATCAAGCTATGCTTATCGAGATGGCTTCTTATAATCTCAGCTATAATTGACTCTAGTAATTTTACTACAATTGAGGTCAGGCTTACTGGGAGGTAATTTGACGGTAACGACTTGTATCTTGTTTTAAAAAATAGGAATTACATTAGCCATCTTCCACATATCAGGACACTACACCTGTTTGAAGAGATAAATTAAAAATATTAGTTAATGGTTCACAGACTTCCATTTTGCATTCCTTTAGAACCCTTGAAAAAACCTCATCAGGACCCGGTGACTTATTTTGCTTCAGTCGGTCTATCTGCTTCACAACCATTTCACTAGTGACTGTGATGTTACATAATTTATCGTCTTCTGATCCACTATAAAAATTAATTACCGGAATATTATCAGTGTCTTCCTGTGTAAAAACCTAGAGAAAATAATTATTTAAAATCGAGCACATTTCAGTCTCTTTGTCAGTAAGATACCCATAGTTATTTTTAAGGGGACCTATCTTATCTCTGACTTTTGTTCTATAGACCTGGAAAAAACTTTTTGGGTTAGTTTTAGAATCCCTAGCAACTTTAATTTCATAGTCCCTTTTAGCTTTTCTTATCCCCTTTTTAATGTCCCTTTTTAATGTCCCATAAGATGACCCTCGTCTCTTTTGATACGCCTATAAATTCATTTCTTATGCCCTAGTAGATATTTCAGCCTATTATTCATCCATTTTGGGTCATTTATATTTGATCTAATTTCCTTGTAAGGGATAAACGTTCTTTGAGCAGCATGTATTGTGCTCAGAAAACTGTCATATTGATAGCTCTCTTCGTTACCCCAGTCAACAGATGATAAGTGTTCTCTAAGCCCAACGTAATCTGCTAAGCGAAAATCTGGGACTGTTACTGAGTTATCCCTACTATCATACTTAGCTCAGTGGTGACGTGTACTTAGCTCAGTGGTGACGTGTACTTAGCTCAGTGGTGACGTGTACTTAGCTCAGTGGTGACGTGTACTTAGCTAGAGTGGTGACGTGTACTTAGCTTGAGTGGTGACGTGTACTTAGCTCAGTGGTGACGTGGACTTAGCTCTGTGAAGACCTGTTTGTGTGCTCTCTGTGAATCTGAACCAGGATGCCCTCTCTTGAGCAGCTTTACCAGCAGCTGAGAGAAGAGCTCAGAGTTGCTAAGCTGGAGATACGGCGATTAACGGAGGAGAACAAGAGGATTCGTAGTAATCCTCATGTTGTGAGTCCCCAGGTTAAGAGGGGAGCTTGGTCAGTGGCCGGGCAACATGGAACCAAGCTGAAGATCAAGAAAACGGTTGGAGAGGCAGAAACAACGAGAAACCAGAAGACTGCCGAGGAAACTTCCAACTCATTCTCGGTGCTAAATGACGAATGTGAGTGTTCTACTGGGAATGCCACAACGAGCACCAAGAAAGCATTGGCAGTAGTGAGTGAGACATCCCTAGAAACCCCAACGAAGACCATCGAGAACGTCTTGACGAATTCTACAAGTGGTGTAATGCTACCTGGCGAATGTGAGTCGACTACTCGGAGCATCACGACGGACGACGCCAAGGAAGGTAAAAACATTGTTGTTGTTGGGGATAGCCAGATTAGGTACATGGATAGGGCATTCTGCTTGAAGGATAGGAGTAGGAGGCAGAGAGTGTGTTTTCCTGGGGCTGGGATGAAGGATATTGTTAGCCGTCTGGATGACATCATGAGAGGTAATGGGAGCAATCCTATTATCTGTCTCAGTGCTGGAGGCAACGATGTTGGCAGACATAGGAGAGAGGACCTGATTAGCAGGTATAGGTCAGCAATAGAGATAATTAGGAGGAAGGGTGGGAAACCTGTCATATGTGGCATTTTGCCAAGAAGAGGAGATGGAAATGAATGGTTGTCCAGAGCAATTGGTGTCAATTGCTGGCTGGACAAATACTGTAAGGAAAATGTGGTAACATTCATTGACAACTGGGACCTCTTCTATGGCAGAAATAACATATATTCCAGGGACAGGGTTCACTTATCTAGGTGTGGGGTGGGAGCACTGGCCAACGCAGTGGAGGGAGCTGTTAGGTCTTTAAACTAGGAATAGTTAGTGGTATGGGTTTTTGCGGGAAAACTGTGAAGCCGCAGGGTAGTAATATGAGTACTAGGAGAACTAGTAATAGGCAAAATGAGGTGGATATTGGAAAGCCAGTGGCACTAATTGACAAGGACAGTAATAGGTTTAGTGGGATAACACAAGGAGCAGGAAGGGTAAAGAGAAAGGAGGGTTTTTAAATATTTATTACACAAATAGTCGCAGTGCTAGAAATAAGATGGACGAGTTGAGACTAGTTGCTAGTGCAGGTAACATAGATGTATTTTCCATTACTGAGACGTGGTTTAATTCAAAAAGCAGGGACATGCCTGCAGAATGTTACATCCAGGGTTTTAAATTGTTCCAAGTAGATAGAAGTGTCGGAAAGGGGGGTGGGGTGGCATTGTATGTCAGAGATAGCTTGAACTGTTGCATAAAAATGGGTATTAAGTCTGAAGTAACACATACAGAGTCTGTTTGGATAGAATTTTCAGAGGGGCATGAAAAATTAATTTTAGGTGTGATATACCGCCCCCCAAATTAGATAGGGACCAGGGGAGACTACTATGGGAGGAAATTGTTAGGGCCACAAGGCACGATATTGTAGTAA
>NC_091381.1:14677766-14700035 GCF_038502225.1 Cherax quadricarinatus | reverse complement strand
CTTTCCTGCCTTCTGGGGACCATCAGCCCCGCTCATCTTAAACACTCAGGCGACCTTCTCAACCGCATCCGTAACCTCTCCATCCGTAACAAGAAACTAAGCAGTTTGGATGTGACTTCCCTCTTCACAAAAGTACCTACCAAAAAAGCCATCGAGGTTCTACGACGTAAAGTCAACCAGGACCTTAATCTTCCATTACCTCCCGGAGATTTTGTTGACTTGATTGAACTCTGTGTTAACTTCAACTGTTTTTCCTTCAATAACAAGCTCTACAAACAAACCTACGGCATGGGAATGGGGTCCCCAATAAGTGCCGTCCTAGCCAACTTATACATGGAACACCTAGAGTCCGAACACTTCGCCAACATCATCCCTTCAAGCGTCACTTGGTTACGTTACGTGGACGATGTCCTCGTAATAACTCCAAGACGTTTTGATGTACGGGATCTTCAGGCGAGGCTCAACGCAGTTGAACCAGCGATTCACTTTACACTAGAAGAAGAGTCCAACGACAAGCTACCTTTCCTCGACGTCCTCATTCACAAAGTAGACAACAACCTAAGATTTCAAGTTTATCGGAAACCCACCAATAAAAATGATCTCACACACTTCTATTCCAGTCAAGATACCAAGACCAAAAGAGGCATCATCATCGGGTTTTTCCTAAGAGCATACCGAATTTGTAGTCCTGAGTTTCTTGACGAGGAATGTACTTACATTCACCAAACATTCACTGAGTTACAATTTCCTTCTTTTTTCATCAAAGACTGCAAGAAAAGAGCTCTTCAGATCATCAATTCTCCACGCATCAACACCGCTCCCAACAAAGTTATAATTCTTCCCAACAGCCAGGTTGCACTAAACGTCTCAAAAGTACTTTCACAAGCTAACACCAGAGTCGCCGTCGCTTCTACCACTTCAATAAAGGATCTAACCAGGACAAAACCCAAGCACCACGAACCAGTCAATGCAGGAGTTTACACTATACCCTGTGGAGGCTGTGACAAGATCTACGTAGGTGAAACAGCAAGAAACCTCGACACCCGCCTCAATGAACACATATACGCATGTAGGAACGACAACTTAAACAACGCCTGTGTACAACACCGAAATTCCACCAATCATCTTATGAAATTCAGAGACGCCCAATTAGTGATAAAAGAAACTAATTTCCGCACACGCAAGTGCCTTGAATCAGCACTGATCGCTGTTTCGAATACAATTAAACAAAACAACGGCAGCTTCACCATCTCCGAAGTCTTAGCAAGAATCCTCCTGAAAACAGTAAACCCTGCCATCACATAGTCTCTCCTGTTATACTACACAAAGCACAGAGAGTGAACACTGAAACAACCTGCCTCATTCCAGTTTATATTTGTCCAACCTATTTTTATGTTACCCAAGTAATAGCTTTTATATCCTTTTACTCATGTACGAATTAATTGCTTTTGTCACTACCACTACTATTACTACTACTACCACTAGTGAACATCGGAATGGTACCTCACTAGTATTCACCTAACTCTGAGCCTTTATATACCCTCTGTGTCCATGTATTGTTTGTAATGGCTTGATAAAGCTCCTGGAGAGCGAAACGTTGCCACAATAAATGTCACATTAGTTGCACTTGTGTCCTTTTACTTTACATATTGTCGGTAATTCTACCAACTTTATTACAAGATAGACTTAAAGCCTTAAATCTCCACTCTCTGGAGAGGCGTAGAATGAGGGGAGATATCATTGAAGTGTATAAGTGGATGACGGGCATAAACAAGGGAAACATTAATAAAGTACTGAGGGTGTCGAACCAGGTAAGAACCAGGAATAATGGATCTAAGTTGGATAAATTTAGATTTAGAAAAGACATAGGTAAGTACTGGTTTTCTAACAGAGTTGTAGATGCGTGGAACAGCCTTCCCAGTGGGGTGATAGAGGTTAGGACCTTGGGTAGCTTTAAGAAGAGACTGGACAAATATATGAGTGGGAGGGGCTGGGTTTGATTGGTGTCAAGGGGTACGGGAGTTATTTCTTGAGTAGCTTTATGTAGATGTCGTTTTGATAAGGACCTGCCTCGTATGGGCCAGTAGGCCTTCTGCAGTGTTCCTACATTCTTATGTTCTTATGTTGTTAGGTAAGACGCATATGCAACAGTTAGGTATCTTTATTATGTTGGTAGAATTACCGACAATATGTAAAGTAAAAGGACACAAGTGCAACTAATGTGACATTTATTGTGGCAACGTTTCGCTCTCCAGGAGCTTTATCAAGCCATTATGGAACAATGCTCTTCTCCAGACTGAGGGACTGACCACCTCAAAACTTTAAGGGTGATGGACTGATTACATCGTCTTCAAGTATCTTCTGCTTCTATCAACTTTTCTGTACTTGACTGAAGAAGCCTACTGTGTAGGCGAAACGTTTCATAATAAAGATACCTAACTGTTGCATATGTGTCTTACCTAACAACCTGTCGGTATGTTCTTATGTTCTTATGAGACCACTCCGTGTCATCAGAGGAAAAGTCTCCAGTTCTGACAAGCCTAACCATGCTGCCAGAGAATACGGAAGGATGGATCAATGTGAACAGTAAGACACGCCGTCCCTCCAAGGAGTAGGTAAACCAGCTCAAATCACCTTCCAGATTCAAGGTAAAGGCTTATGGGGAACACAAAACCCACTATGGCGTGGTTACACACCTGGAAACACGGCACAAACTGAGGTTCAAGATATGGTTCATCCTGAGGGGAGATCCAATACTGACTCCTATCAACAGGGAAATGCATATCACCTTGAAGAAAGTGATGGAGACAGACCGCTCCTTCACCCTGGAGGAACTGGATTCTCGGCAGAAGATTACCAAGGGTGGTAGGTAAGACACATAGGCAACAGTTAGGCAACTTTATTCCGAAACGTTTCGCCTACACAGTAGGCTTCTTCAGTCGAATACAGGAAGTAGGCAGGAACAGTAGAGAAGACGATGTAATCAGTCCATCACCCTTAAAGTCGTAGAATTTGAGGTTGTCAGTCCCTCGGCCTGGAGAAGTTCAGTTCCATAGTCAGGAACTATCTGAAGATCAAGCGACAGTGCGGAGACTTAAATACTGTCGGAAGGAGAGGTGCAGAGTAGTAGTAGTAGTGAGAATGAAGCCACTGAAAGGTCAGGTCCCTCTCAGATCCAACAATTCTCACTTGAAAAGGTTGTCCAAGGTGTTTTCTGTATCAAGATGCCATGTGTTGCAGTGTCTGACAAGATGAACATCAAAATGGTATACAATACCGACAGGTTGAGGAAATGGTATGGTGATACCGACAAGATGTGGAAAAAGACACTTATGTACAGTTCAGGACATTTATTAAAGGAAACGTTTCGCCACGAGTGGCTTCTTCAGTCCTAATACAGAGAAAACTAAGAAAACACACATATATATAGTGGTGGGAGTCAGGTGAGGTGAAGCGTGGGTAGAGGTGGTAATAGTAGTAGTAGTAGTAATGGAACTAAGGAGGTGAGGTTAGAGAGGGACCTGCTGGCATCAAGTAACACCAGTTCCCAGGATGGGTAATATCCTCTTGCTTAGTAATTTTGAAATACTGTAACTACCGGATTTTTGCTTTATAGTGTTACTGACAAAAATTAGTGCAGCTTCAATGCATTTTCTCCGTCTTAAGTCGTCTTCTTTAATAACTAGTTTAGCTTCATTGAATTTCATGAGGTGTCCAACATCGTCTCTATGTTGAACACATGCGTTTTTGCGGTCATCATTTCTGCAAGCATTTTTGTGTTCTGCTATTCTAATGTCCAGAGTTCTGGCTGTTTCCCCTACATATACTTTGTCACACCCCCCACATGGTATAGTGTAGATTCCTGGTAGGTAAGACCAGTGTCTTACCTACCAACCTGTCGGTATTGTATACCATTTTGATGTTCATTACCAAGGGTGTAGTGATGCGATACCCGCTGATGATGCCCATCGAGGCAGTAGCAGCTCACCCCAGTGTGGTGTCAGCTCAGCGTCTCAAGGCAAAATCGGCAGGCAATGCACCAACCCGGCATGTCCTCATTCAGCATGTAAGACCGCTGCCATCCCAGCTGGACCTTGGTTCTTGGGGCAGGTACGATGTTAGGACCTTCACGGCAGAACCAGTTCGCTGTTTCAAGTGCCAGCGTTACGGACACCTGGGTGCACTCTGTCCGAACAGATTAATCTGCGGTGTCTGCAGCCAGCCCCACCCTACCGAGGAATGCATCACCAAGCTGAAGAATGCATCGCCACCCACTCCACGATGCCCGAATTGTAGGCAGAAACACCATGCCTGGAACCCTCGATGCCCTGAGAGGCTCACTAGAATTCGTGAGGCCTGGAAGACACCAACGACGAGACAGCAGGCTACGGCAGAGCATCACCCTCAGCAGACGATGGGTGCAGAGAATCCTTCCATACTGCAGAACTTTCATCAGTCAACCCAATTCAGTGCCCAGGAATTTCCGACCCTTGAAAACTCAACCAGGCGTCATGAAAAGGAGCATCCTCCTGCACTACCACAACGAAGAAACAAAAACATGAGGAACAAGCGGAGCCAACAGGAAACATCTGGGCAACGCAATCAGCAGACGTCACAACACGAGCCCCCACCGGCCTCCTTGCCAGGCACAACCACTATGCAGGCTGTGGCTGCACCTCACCAGCAGATGCCGGGTACACAACCTGGCATACAGCAACAGCCCACGGTGTGCACAGTGAAGAAATACAACCCTCAGCAGTCCCCACAGATTACGACAGCCCAGATAATGTCCACTGCTTCGAACCCACCGACAACGCAGGCCCTCAACAGAGAGGATCTCTTAACACTCATCAAGGCATTCACGGATATTATCTGCAACGCAATCACCTCCACGGATCAACAGAGCATGTTCCAGCAGATGGTCAGCACACTCCTGAGGGTATGCTTACTGACAGAGCAGGAAGCAGTGGATGCCATGAATCCGCAGATTATCAGAGAGAACAGAGCCCAGTCCCCAGCTCAGGAAACAGCTGAGATGGAGTAACTTCAGTCGCTTATGAGGCACACTAGCTGAACTGTCCGGAACTGTGCTTGAAAGAATAGTGAAATTCCAAACGCTTATATGCTGCAACAGTGAAGAATTAATTCTCCTTCAGGAGCCAGAGACGGGTCATCTCAAGATTAAGACCCATGCCAGGACCCTGGTCCTGGCGAACATTATACATACATACGGTCTTGGCGAACATTATACATACATACACCCCAGGTAGATCTGTTTGTGACTTGCAAAAGCACACTGTGTGGGCGAAACGTTGTCAATAATGGATCACATTAAACTGCATATGTGTTAATGTTTCCATTGTGTTGGTATTTTATATCATTTATTTTCACAGTGCTTCCATAGGTGACACTCCACATTATGCATTGTACGGTGTAGACAAGCATTTGCCTTATGAGTTGTTATATTCCACACCGAAACCCAATTATAACCCTGATGATTTCATAGCAACTCGTACCAGCATAGTTCAAAGTGTTTTTAGAAGAATCCGTGAAACACTTCATAAGTCAACAGCAGAATTTACTAGAGTAACTAATAGCCGTGCTAAGCGGACCAAAGTTAAAGTGGGTTCGAGGGTAATGCTGACTAATTTCAACAAAACATCCACAATGCCTAAGCTCGATCAAAAGTTTGTTGGTCCTTATCGAGTAATTGAACATATCAATGGCAATAAGTATAAGGTTAGAGAAATTAGTAGTGGTCAGTATAAGGAATCGCATTTAGATCATATGAAATTAGTATGCGATGTCGAGGATGATAATTCTACCCAGACTAATGTGTCAGTCGCTGACAATCCTCCTGACTCTGTACCCTCTACCTCTAATACTCAGTCAGATAATCAACCCAAATGTCGTTATTCTTTGCTTACACGACAAGTGATGAGAACCCCCCAAGTATCTTTTGTAGATATTTATTCAGATCGCTCTCAGTCAAGGCATGTGTTAGCCATTGCAGAAGAATTCGATCCACCCAAAGACGATAACTCAATTAGAGGAGCTGCTATGGAAGAAAATTAGCAATGAAAGATCTATAAAAACCTGCTAGACCCACAAAGGATCTTACGGCATCAGCAGTTTTGGGAGATGGAAAATTTAGTACTGCCGTTACTTTACTTTGATGAGTCGTAACCCCTCTAGGAGTGACTACGTGACCCAGAAACTTAATTTCTGATCTGAAAAATTGTCATTTAGACAGCTTGATCTTTAAATTGGCTTCTTCAAGCTTACCAAGTACTACATCAAGTCTTTTCAAATGTGTATCCACGTCTTCAGACATGACGATTACGTCATCTAAATACACCATAAGTGCCTTACCTATGAGACCTCTAAAGATATTGGCCATGAGCCTAGAGGATGTGATAGGAGAGGATCGTAACCCAAATGCCATATGGAGGAAATGATAATGACCTGTGGGAGTGGAGAACGCGGTTAACTCTTGGCTGTCCTCGTGAAGAGGGACTTGCCAATACCCTTGTAGCAAGTCCAGGGTCGAAAAGACTTTGTTATCTCCGATGTTACATAAAATATCACAAAGTACAAGAAGTGGGAAGCGATCTGGAATAGTTTTCGCATTTAACTTCCTAAAGCCAATTACTGGGCGCCAAGTACCGTCCTCCTTAGGTACTAGGATCAAGGGCTCATTCCAGGGTGAATTGCTATGTGCAATAACTCCATCATCAAGCATTTGATTGATCAATTCTTCTGCGACAGCAACTTGGGAATGAGGCACTCCGTACACAGGTATATAGATAGGTCTAGTACCAGGTTCAAGTGGAATACGATGGGACAATAAGTTCGTTATACCCATCTTCTCACCTGGTAAGGCGTTTGTTCAACAGAGTAACAAACGCTTGACCTCGTCTGGGAAGTCAGTGGGAGGTAAGTCTTTCTCCTCAACTGGTGGGATGGATTGATCCAGTGAAGTGGATGAGGTCTCCCCTGTTGAAATAGCACCAACCCACTGGTAAGGTGGCACGTCATCCTGTACTTGAACAGGGTAAGGATAGTGAAGCAGGTTAACAAGAAGTGTTAGCAAGAAATAAATGGATCTTACTGTCTCTTACAACATGTAAGGATGGTTCAACAAATAAACCATTGACTTTGCAGGAATCACTGTCAACTAGGACGTTATCACCATCTGGAACACTAGGAACAACAACAGACACTCTAGTGAGAGCACTAGCCGCAACAGAGATGTTTTTCTGCAGACGGCATGTGACATCAACAAGAGATCGCATTACTAGTTTCAAATAATCGTTCTCTGACAAGGCATCCCCTGTGGAGAAACTACTACTTGAACTAGCAGCCATTGCAGGGATAGGCTGAGCACTCAAGGCAGTCTGAGTGTCCTCGGACACTTGAGGCAACGGAACACTATCCTGCATGTCTGAAGGTGTAGAAGGAAGAACACATATGGGAGTGACAGAGTTACTAGTACCTGACCGTTTGGGTACGCTACTGGAAAGCACACTGGTTTGTAAGGACTTAAACCGAACGCCGTACTCTGTGGCCGTATGGCAGATCTCGGATCCAAGCTGGTAACCCCAAAATGGAATAATCATGTCATCAATTTGGGCATGCCATCGGTAAGAGTCGAACACAATATGTAAGTCTCTCATGGAAGCAAATCCCAGTAGGTCACCAGAGAAAGTAATCTGGTCGACGACAAAGAAAGAATCAGTAAAATCTTTACCTTGGATTGAAAAGGTGAGGGAAGTCTGACCTCGGACACGCAGAAGGGAACCAGCTACACCACTAAGGGAGGTTACAGTAGTTGGTTCAACGAGGAGGACACGTCGTAACTGCTTATCTTTAAACAAACTAGACCTGATAATATTAACTTGCGCTCCAGAGTACATGAACACATGAACGGGCGAATTATGAATGAATGCTTGCACTATAGGGCCTATCGTTTCATTGGGAGTTATGTGCAAACAAAAAGGTGGGTTGTCAATGGGAAAGGTATGTTCCGCTTCATACCCAAAATCATCTACGTCAGAGACGTGTGAAGCAACATCATCAGCGGGACTGTCATTCTCGAGACTGCTTAAGGCTTCAAAGGATTTGTGGACGGGGATAGTGTACTCATTATCACCTACTGTCACCATGGGACGGGTTGACTGGGGCGCTCGGATTCCCCCGAATTGGAAGAGTGAGGCTGGTTCTGGTTAATCTAAGAACCCTGACCTCTATTTCCTCTCCTGGCTCTGCGGTTGGAATGGCCACGGAAGGATCTAGAGTACTGAAGGTTGTAGAGAGCATTGCACTCGGATGTGTCATGACCATGAATTCTGTGATAAGTACAGTAAGGCAGATCGGACTGGTACCGATCAGCATTATGATGCCTCTTAGGGCCACTATCAGGACAATTTACCGCGATATGGCCACGGTAACCACAATTATAGCAGGTTCTTTGGCTATGGGTACTGTACATACTACGAGTGCGACGGGAATGATGACTCTTGACACTAGCTTTGAATGACGGTCGCAAGTGATTTCGATCGGGAGTTTTGTTTGTAGCACAAACAAGAGGATGTACGGGATTAGACAAAATGGCTGACGTAAGCCTTCGATAAGGGAAGGTTCCCTCGGGATACAAGTCACGCACGTGGATTAGGGCTGCAAGCGGTCCCATTGCGGCAGTTAGAGGACTGGAATTATACACATACATAGAAGTTGGTGGCATTAACTTCAAATGCTGCTAACCTGGCGAACCCCTCAAGAGCTCGTTTATCGTCGTCTGCAAGGTACTTGGAATTTTGACCGGCCCTAACAAATGAGGACATGAGGTTATTTAAACGAATAGCAAACGCATCTAATGATTCCTCTGGCCTAGAAGCTGTACACACTATTTCCTTATGGACAATGAAAGGATCAGTCACTCTCACTGGGTCAAGATAGTTACGTATTAACTGCTCGTAATCTTCCCACTTGGTGAGACCCTGTAAGTCCTTCATCCGGATCAAGTTAAAGACATTCGAGGCGGCTGGGGAACGAGCTAAACTCTCCTTTCCGATACTAATTATACAACTCTCAGATGGGGAGGGGCATCTACTGAGGCATTTGCTCTAGCACGAACAGCGGTAAACCATGCCTCCAGGTTGTCTGGATTCCCATTGAACAACGGCATAGCAACATAAGGGTCACGACTAAAATTGTGAAGGCTGGAAGTCCTTGTGTGTCTATAGTTTGATAAAGAATTACTCGAATTTTCGACTGACGCATTATTGGTTGGACAAGCAGGATGTGCTGAGGCATCGCTCGAGAAGACTTGAGACATGCTTGCAAAATGTGAAACAATTATTATTATTATAATCAAGGGGAAGCGCTAAACCCGGAGGATTATACAGCGCCTGGGAGGGATGTGGAAGGCATTCAGGCTTAATTCGGGGAACTGGAGCTCAGATCCAGTTCCCTAAATCAAGAGCCCCTCGCCAACATCAAGGAACCTTCCTTGAGGGGCAAAGTGTGAAACAAGAGTTTAAAGAAACAAAAAATATGTAACTGGGGAACACACAACACAGTAAACTTAAATGGGAAGAATATGCTTAAGTATTCTGCATAAGTAAAGAAAAATAAGTCACACTGTAGAGCAAGGGAACTCACATAAAAAAAATACTCAACTGGATATCAACACTTTGATAATCAAGAAAAATTGTACTTTACTCAAACCAAAATTGCTCGAATTTACTTTAAATTTAATTAATGGCTCAGTGAGTTTTCTTTACTCTCTATTCAATAAAGAAATTCAACAATAATTGGTAAATCAATGAAAAATGATAAAATGGAATCAATAAATCTTATGCAAAATTAAAATGGACTGGGAAAGCAATTCACTAAACAGAAAATAAAATGACACAAAGAATAAAATATTATGCACAGAACAAGAAATGTGAAACTGAAATCACAAAATATTGTGCTGAGATAAACTGTAACACTATTGCAAATAATAATTACTAATCAAAAAGTACTGCACAACACAACACTACATAAAAAAAATTCTGAAAGAAAAATTTTAATGGCAGCACAATATTTACACAAGAATCATTGCAACTGAGTCAATACTGCAATAATAAAAACATTGCACACACAAGAAAATGCAGTTTACAAAAACATTAAAAAAAATTAACAAAGAATGAACTGACTGAACACTTTAACTCTTAACTGCAGCTAAGCAAACACTTACTGAACAAGCAAAAGAATGATTTACTTTAAAAAAAGTTAAAAAATTGCACTAAGAGTGAATTTCAATGAAATATGAAAAATAATAACGGGCAAAAATTACAAAACAAAGAAAGGTTGACACTCACAATAAGGCAGAACCACAACACATCAATGTATGCACAATACTATGAGAATTTTCTTGCAGTGAGGCTTGGGGTGACAAAAACTGGAAAATAATTCTCTTGCTTCAACCAAAATAATGGCACAATTGTCTGTGGAGATAAGACAAATTAAACACTGGCTAAATGAAAAGAATTAACACAAGAATGTTCAACACACAGAAAAAATGGCAAATGAATGAATAAAAAAAAATCAGCAAGGACACAAATGCTGGGAGAAAAAAAACTGAGACAACACTGAATTGTGATGCAGAATATAACATAACAAGTTACTGAATTACTTCACTGCATAAATTACTAAGCAAGGAACACAATACAGTGAACACAAGATAATTTATGAAGCGCAAACACAAGTTTATACTGCTTGTATATTTCACACAACAGGGAAAAATGGAAAAGTACTTACTTCACGTATATATATATATAAAAAATGAACACAATGCAACAGACAAAAATAAAGCACGAAAATTTAAACAGTGAAGAAAGAAAAAAAAAACATTACGAACAGGATATAATGAACACTGAGTCTAATCAAGAGTCACTGAATAACAATAAAAATCACTGAAAAATTGTCGCAACACTCCCAAATATCTCTATAAAAATATTATCACTGTAGCGACTTTGGTGAAGAATTGAGGGTGAATTGTGGTGGAGAAGGGTAGTGGTGGAGTCTCGTGGCTGGCGCGGCACTCCACTACTCGGCGAATTCTCGAAGTTTTTTGCACTTATATCAATGATAGATGCACATAGGAGGCTTTGACGTTGGTGCACAGGGACGAAGGAACAATCTTTCGTCTTGACCCCTTATGTGGTCCGTAAAATAAAATGCAAGGACCCATTATAAGGGTACAAAAAAACAGATGTGGGTGTGGGTGAGTGAGGCAGTGCGGTGGAACATCGCATGGTGACTAGGCCTCCGGAATGGGATAAGTGGCGTAAGCCACTCTGGGGACACCCACACTAGGCACGAAAATATTCTAAGCCGGCTGGCTTAAAAAAACCTACAAAATACCACGATACCACAGGGATGATAAAGCACTCAGAACAGCTTGAACTGGAAGCACAAAGTGACGGTGAAGGCTGGAACTCACATGGCTTGCTTGAGTACTGGGTTAGTCACCTGGGTTAGTTGGCTGGCTGGCTTGGCTTAACAATTCACACAGACTGGTTTGAGAACTTGTAATGATGAGCACAGCAGGGGTGGAAAGCTGGCTTAGCAGGCAAGGCTGGTACTTAAGACAGGCTGGATGGTGTAGGGCTGATTCCCCCCCCCCACAGACTGGCTTGGTGGCAACACTAAGAAAAAGACTGACCAGGAAGTAGTGCAGAGAGGCTGGCGAGTGCTGGGTCAGAGGAGCAGGCTGTTTAGCTAGGCCGCCATGCATCACACACACAATGTCCTCGTCGGCTGAGAGAATTTATCTCCATACATCGGCGTAATTGACAATTTTATGCCCACGCTGCTGGCACCATTTGTTGGGAAGAGTTCGTGGAGATGTGATGGTTGGAGATAAACACACTTGTTGGATGGTGACACATATATTGGCAGAGTGTGAAAAGGGAGAGGCCCAGCCTGCCTGTTGCTGCTTGGTAGGTCTAGTGGGGACTGAGAGAGTTACAGGGAATCTCAAGCACACATGCGCATCACGTGACGTCACACATGCCAGTCACTGAGCCTAGAAAGGGATCATGTATGTAAAACATATGGATGGTACTAACTATGACACTCAGATTAGCTATACAACGCATATAGGGGATCAGCAACTATGCTGACAGACATGGCGAGACATGATGAGTTGGTTCGTATGATTAAAAAGAGTGAAGCAAATATACAGGCTTGTGCAATGAATAACCTGGGCTGTCGTCCAGTTTACTGACTTGACTGACCTACTGACTTGATTGATTTGCTGAATGATTTGACTGATTCACTGAATAACTGACTTACTGACTGACCTGATTTACTGACTTAAGAAATCGTAATGACACGATTGCAAATAAACCATACCCCCGGCCGGGATTGAACCCGCGGTCATAGACTCTATGACCGCGGGTTCAATCCCGGCCGGGGGTATGGCTGATTTACTGATTTGACAGATTTTTTGAATGATTTGACTGACCTGATTTGACTGATTTACCGAATGACTGACTTACTGACCCATCTGATTTACTGATTTGACTGTTTTCTGGATGATTTGACTGGCTTCACCTGACTGATTTCCTGAATGACTGATTTACTGACTGTCCTGTGTTGATGATTTTTCTGAACGACTTGACTGATTTACTGAATGACTTATATTATGACTGATATTATGGTTTGACTGACTTACTGAATGACTGAATTTTATTGATTGACCTGATTAACTGGTTTTCTGAATGAATTGGCTAATCTGATTTGACTGATTTACTGAATGACTGACTTACTGACTGACCTGACTGATTTGCTGAATGACTGACTTACTGACTAACCTCATTTACTGTTTTTCTGAATGACTTGACTGATTTACTGAATGACTGACCTGATTTACTGATTGGCTTACTGACCCGACTGACCAACTTGACTGACTGACTGACTTGACTGATTGATTTACTGAATGACTTGAATGAGTGACATACTGAATGACTTGAATGACTTGAATGAGTGACCTACTGAATTGAATGACTTCCCTGGCTTGACTGACTGACCCACTGACTCACTTAACTGGACTGACTTACTGACTGGACTACCATCCACCTCAGGCGAGATGGGCCTCATCATGCCTCTCCACTCCTTCTCAATCATTGACAAACACCAGCAACCACAATTTAAGGTAAGAAATATTATTTCCGTTGCATTTGTAGCCTTGAAGAACAGAGAAAACATACATGACGACAATGAACAACAATTACATTATCAATTTCTATTTGCGTAAGGTTTGGAGACCTAAAAAAAGGTTGTCTGGTATTTTGGGGGGTCCCAGAAACGTAACCCTATTTTTCCAGTAAGTTCTTCATTTCATTTGTCATGGATTTGTCTAACACTACATTTTCAGGAACCTAACTACCCTCTTAATCGACGGTCTGCTGTAGTTATTTATGACGTTATTTTTATTATCATTCATGTTATTATTATTATTACTAACATTATTATGATTATTATTATTGTTTTATAATTATTTATATTATTATTCCTAGTTAATAATAATAATAATAATAATAATAATAATAATAATAATAATAATAATAATAATAATAATAATAATAATAATAATAATAATAATTATTATTATTATTATTATTATTATTATTATTATTATTATTATCATTACTATTATTATTATTATGGTGATAATTTTGAGTGACAAGTAGAGACTGTTTCTTGCCCCTAATTATCCTCCTTCACCAGCCAAACTTTTTCGAGCTAACTAGTGGAGAAGTTTTGACTTAATTAGCGTCAAAGTTTACCCTCCTGTTGTTGCTTATACGAGGACGTGAGCCACGAATTTTAGCTTATATTTCTTTCATTAATAAGACGTGAGATGGATAATGATTAAAGATAAAGAACACTGAATTGTAGGTGTACCTAAAAGATGAAATAATTATTGGAAGTTATGAGAAATCACTTATGAATTTAATAATCAAACAGAAGCTGTCAAACAATTTACCCAGTCCTGCAGAGCTATTCTGAGAGAGTTATGGTTCGAATATCCTCGTGACGATTTACACATTCCTTGCTTCAGAAAGAACTTCCTCACTCTATCGGTTGCTAGACTTGCAACAATGCATAGCTCCTGATGACGCACAGAGAGTGCGAAAGATCTTGAGCTAAAGGGTGACCCGAAAAGAAAGAAAATCCCCAAAAAGAAAATACTTTCATCATCATTCAACACTTTCACCTAACTCACACATAATCACTGTTTTTGCAGAGGTGCTCAGAACACAACAGTTTAGAAGCATATACGTATAAAGATACACAACATATCCCTCCAAACTGCTAATATCCCGAAACTCCTCCTTTAGAGTGCAGGCATTGTACTTCCCATTTCCAGGACTCAAGTCCGTTTATATAAAATAACCGGTTTCCCTGAATCCCTTCACTAAATATTACCCTGCTCACACTCCAACAGATAGTCAGGTCCCAAATACCATTCGTCTCCATTCACTCCTATCGAACACGCTCATACACACCTGCTGGAAGTCCAAGCTCCTCGCCCAAAAAATCTCCCTTACCCCTTCCTCCCAACCTTTTCGAGGACGACCCCTACCCCGCCTTCCTTTCCCTACAGATTTAAATGCTCTCCATGTCATTCTACTTTGATCCACTCTCACTAAATGATCAAACTACCTCAACAACCTCTCTTCAGCCCTCTGACTAATACTTTTATTAACTCCACACCTTCTCCTAATTTCCACACTCCGAATTTTCTGCATAATATTTACACCACACATTGACCTTAAACAGGACATCTCCACTGCCTCCAACCGCCTCCTCGCTGCTGCATTCACAACCCAAGCTTCACACCCATATAAGAGTGTTGGTACTACTATACTTTCATACATTCCCTTCTTTGCCTACTTAGATAACGTTTTTTGTCTCCACATATACCTCAATGCACCACTTACCTTTTTTAACTCATCAATTCTATGATTAACCTCATCCTTCATAAATCCATCCACCGACACGTCAACTCCCAAGTATCTGAAAACATTCACTTCTTCCATACTCCTCCTCCCCAATTTGATATCCGATTTTTCTTTATCTAAATCATTTGATATCCTCATCACCTTACTCTTTTCTATGTTCACTTTCAACTTTCTACCTTTACACACACTCCAGAACTCATCCACTAACCTTGGCAATTTTTCTTTAGAATCTCCCATAAGCACAGTATCATCAGCCAAAAAGCAATTGTGTCAATTCCCATTTTGTATTTGATTCCCCATAATTTAATCCCACCCCTCTCCCGAACACCCTAGCATTTACTTCTTTTACAACCCCATCTATAAATACATTAAACAACCATGGTGACATTACACATCCCTGTGTAAGACCTACTTTTACCTGAAATTAGTCTCCCTCTCTTCTTTACACCCTAACCTGAGCCTCACTATCCTCATAAAAACTCTTTGCAGCATTTAGTAACTTATCACCTATCCTATATACTTGCAACATCTGCCACATTGCTCCCCTATCCACTCTATCATATGCCTTTTCTAAATCCATAAATGCAATAAAACTTCCCTACCTTTATCTAAATACTGTTCACATACAAGCTTCAATGTAAACACTTGATCTACACATCCCCTACCAACTCTGAAACCTCCCTGCTCATCCGCAATCCTACATTCTGTCTTACCTCTAGTTCTTTCAATTATAACCCTACCGTACACTTTTCCTGGTATACTCAGTAAACTTATTTCTCTATAATTTTTACAATTTCTTTTGTCCCCCTTTCGTTTATATAAAGGGACTATACATGCTCTCCGCATGTTCTATAACCACAAACTTCTGCCACACATTCTAATACTACATTTTTAAAACTATTCCAACCCTCTTCAACCCCTCCCCCTTCCACTACTCATACTTGCACTAGCCAACCTTTCTGCCAATAGTTGCTTATATCTCACCCGAACTTCCTCCTCCCTTAGTTTATACACTTTCACCTCCCTCTTGCTTGTTGTTGCCATTTTCATCTTTCCCTCTTACTCTACCTTTAGGAACAGCTAAATAATGATCAGATGTATAAGTTGCCCCTCTATAAATGTGAACATCCTGGAGCCTACCCTTCAACCTTTTATCCACCAATACATAATCTAACAAACTACTTTCATTACCTTGTATATTTATTGATCCTCTTCTTCATAAAATATATATTACTTATTACCAAACCTCTTTATTTACATATATATATATATATATGTCGTGCCGAATAGGCAGAACTTGCGATCTTGGCTTAAATAGCAACGCTCATCTTGCCATATAGGACAAGTGAAAATTTGTGTATGCAATAATTTCGCCAAAATCATTCAGAACCTAACGAAAAAAATATATTTCACTGTGTTTGTTTGGTATTAAATTACTGTAAACAAATCTAAAATATATTTAGTTGGGTATGGCTAAAATAAATTGTTCTTGTTATAATAAGGTTAGGTAAGTTTTCTAAGATTCTTTTGGAGCAAAATTAAAAATATTTACATTAACATTAATGAAAAAAATATATCTTTAAACGTATAAAAGAAAATTTTAGAAAGGACTTAATTTTAAATGAGTTCTTGCTAATTGACCAGTTTTACATATTCTGCACGACATATATATATATATATATATATATATATATATATATATATATATATATATATATATATATATATATATATATATATATATATATATATATATATATATATATATATATATATATATATCGACACCATGCCTCACCCTTCTAGGGTAGGGTAGGTGCCTGAGTCCGAGCCTTTAGCTCATAAGGCTGTCATTCCCATTTGCCCCCTTGAGGCGGGGATGGCAGACCAGAGAGGCCTAGCTTGTGGCTAGGCCTGGGGACAGTTGGTCCCAAAGATGAGGAGGTACTTGTGCCTCCTCCCATGGGAGACTTAGGTCTCAGACACTCCCTAAAGAGAGAGCCAAGGCCGGGCCACCACTTGGACAAGGCCCGGGCCGGGAGAGTACCGGCTAATCTTTAACTAACTAACTAACTATATATATATATATATATATATATATATATATATATATATATATATATATATATATATATATATATATATATATATATATATATATATATATATATATATATATATATATATATATATATACACATATGCAATAAGATCACAGTAAACAGGTGATTTCAAAATATGCAAAACAACCACTCTGAAAGAATAGAGAAATTCCAAGCGCTAAATTCCAAGCGAGAAATTCCAAGTGAGTAGTCACGAAAGCGCTTGGAATTTCTCTATTCTTTCAGAGTGGTTGTTTTGCATATATACACACACACACATATATATATATATATATATATATATATATATATATATATATATATATATATATATATATATATATATATATATATATATATATATATATATATATTATTATATATATATATATATATATATATATATATATATATATATATATATATATATATATATATATATATATATATATATATATTTATATATATATATATATATATATATATATATATATATATATATATATATATATATATATATATATATATATATATATATATATATATATACATTCTTCTTCTTTCAACGTACCAGCCGTATCCCACTGAGGTGGGGTGGCCCAAAAGAAAAAACTGAAGTTTCTCCTTTTAAATTTAGTAATATATACAGGAGAAGGGGTCAGCCGGGCTGTAGCTCGTATGTTGGTTTGCGTGCAGCCAGCAGCAACAGCCTGGTTGATCAGGCTCTGATCCACCATGAGGCCTGGTCTCAGACCGGGCCGCGGGGGCGATGACCCCCGGAACTCTCTCCAGGTAAACTCCAGGTAAACCAGCCCCTTGCTCCCGGCATTTTAGTCGCCTCTTACGACACGCATGGCTTACAGAGGAAGAATTCTGTTCCACTTCCCCATGGAGATAAGAGGAAATAAACAAGAACAAGAATTAGAAAGAAAATAGAAGAAAACCCAGAGGGGTGTGTATATATATGCTTGTACATGTATGTGTAGTGTGACCTAAGTGTAAGTAGAAGTAGCAAGACTTACCTGTAATCTTGCATATTTATGAGACAGAAAAAAGACACCAGCAATCCTACCATCATGTAAAACGATTACAGGCTTTCGTTTTACACTCACTTGGCAGGACGGTAGTACCTCCCTGGGCGGTTGCTGTCTACCAACATACTACCTACATATATATACATATAAATATATATATATATATATATATATATATATATATATATATATATATATATATATATATATATATATATATATATATATATTATTATCACACTGGCCGATTCCCACCAAGGCAGGGTGGCCCGAAAAAGAAAAACTTTCACCATCATTCACTCCATCACTGTCTTGCCAGAAGGGTGCTTTACACTACAGTTTTTAAACTGCAACATTAACACCCCTCCTTCAGAGTGCAGGCACTGTACTTTCCATCTCCAGGACTCAAGTCCGGCATGCCGGTTTCCCTGAATCCCTTCATAAATGTTACTTTGCTCACACTCCAACAGCACGTCAAGTATTAAAAACCATTTTTCTCCATTCACTCCTATCAAACACGCTCATGCATGCCTGCTGGAATTCCAAGCCCTTCGCACAGAAAATCTCCTTTACCCCCTCCCTCCAACCTTTCCTAGGCCGACCCCTACCCCGCCTTCCTTCCACTACAGACTGATACACTCTTGAAGTTATTCTGTTTCGCTCCATTCTCTCTACATGTCCGAACCACCTCAACAACCCTTCCTCAGTCCTCTGGACAACAGTTTTGGTAATCCCACACCTCCTCCTAACTTCCAAACTACGAATTCTCCGCATTATATTCACACCACACATTGCCCTCAGACATGACATCTCCACTGCCTCCAGCCTTCTCCTCGCTGCAACATTCATCACCCACGCTTCACACCCATATAAGAGCGTTGGTAAAACTATACTATCATACATTCCCCTCTTTGCCTCCAAGGACAAAGTTCTTTGTCTCCACAGACTCCTAAGTGCACCACTCACTCTTTTTCCCTCATCAATTCTATGATTCACCTCATCTTTCATAGACCCATCCGCTGACACGTCCACTCCCAAATATCTGAATACGTTCACCTCCTCCATACTCTCTCCCTCCAATCTGATATCCAATCTTTCATCACCTAATATTTTTGTTATCCTCATAACCTTACTCTTTCCTGTATTCACCTTTAATTTTCTTCTTTTGCACACCCTACCAAATTCATCCACCAATCTCCGCAACTTCTCTTCAGAATCTCCCAAGAGCACAGTGTCATCAGCAAGGAGCAGCTGTGACAACTCCCACTTTGTGTGTGATTCTTTATCTTTTAACTCCACGCCTCTTGCCAAGACCCTCGCATTTACTTCTCTTACAACCCCATCTATAAATATATTAAACAACCACGGTGACATCACACATCCTTGTCTAAGGCCTACTTTTACTGGGAAAAAATTTCCCTCTTTCCTACATACTCTAACTTGAGCCTCACTATCCTCGTAAAAACTCTTCACTGCTTTCAGTAACCTACCTCCTACACCATACACTTGCAACATCTGCCACATTTCCCCCCTATCCACCCTGTCATTCGCCTTTTCCAAATCCATAAATGCCACAAAGACCTCTTTAGCCTTATCTAAATACTGTTCACTTAAATGTTTCACTGTAAACACCTGGTCCACACACCCCCTACCTTTCCTAAAGCCTCCTTGTTCATCTGCTATCCTATTCTCCGTCTTACTCTTAATTCTTTCAATTATAACTCTACCATACACTTTACCAGGTATACTCAACAGACTTATCCCCCTATAATTTTTGCACTCTCTTTTATCCCCTTTGCCTTTATACAAAGGAACTATGCAAGCTCTCTGCCAATCCCTAGGTGCCTTACCCTCTTCCATACATTTATTAAATAATTGCACCAACCACTCCAAAACTATATCCCCACCTGCTTTTAACATTTCTATCTTTATTCCATCAATCCCGGCTGCCTTACCCCCTTTCATTTTACCTACTGCCTCACGAACTTCCCCCACACTCACAACTGGCTCTTCCTCACTCCTACAAGATGTTATTCCTCCTTGCCCTATACACGAAATCACAGCTTCCCTATCTTCATCAACATTTAACAATTTCTCAAAATATTCCCTCCATCTTCCCAATACCTCTAACTCTCCATTTAATAACTCTCCTCTCCTATTTTTAACTGACAAATCCATTTGTTCTCTAGGCTTTCTTAACTTGTTAATCTCACTCCAAAAATTTTTCTTATTTTCAACAAAATTTGTTGATAACATCTCACCCACTCTCTCATTTGCTCTCTTTTTACATTGCTTCACCACTCTCTTAACCTCTCTCTTTTTCTCCATATACTCTTCCCTCCTTGCATCACTTCTACTTTGTAAAAACTTCTCATATGCTAACTTTTTCTCCCTTACTACTCTCTTTACATCATCATTCCACCAATCGCTCCTCTTCCCTCCTGCACCCACTTTCCTGTAACCACAAACTTCTGCTGAACACTCTAACACTACATTTTTAAACCTACCCCATACCTCTTCGACCCCATTGCCTATGCTCTCATTAGCCCATCTATCCTCCAATAGCTGTTTATATCTTACCCTAACTGCCTCCTCTTTTAGTTTATAAACCTTCACCTCTCTCTTCCCTGATGCTTCTATTCTCCTTGTATCCCATCTACCTTTTACTCTCAGTGTAGCTACAACTAGAAAGTGATCTGATATATCTGTGGCCCCTCTATAAACATGTACATCCTGAAGTCTACTCAACAGTCTTTTATCTACCAATACATAATCCAACAAACTACTGTCATTTCGCCCTACATCATATCTTGTATACTTATTTATCCTCTTTTTCTTAAAATATGTATTACCTATAACTAAACCCCTTTCTATACAAAGTTCAATCAAAGGGCTCCCATTATCATTTACACCTGGCACCCCAAACTTACCTACCACACCCTCTCTAAAAGTTTCTCCTACTTTAGCATTCAGGTCCCCTACCACAATTACTCTCTCACTTGGTTCAAAGGCTCCTATACATTCACTTAACATCTCCCAAAATCTCTCTCTCTCCTCTGCATTCCTCTCTTCTCCAGGTGCATACACGCTTATTATGACCCACTTCTCGCATTCAACCTTTACTTTAATCCACATAATTCTTGAATTTACACATTCATATTCTCTTTTCTCCTTCCATAACTGATCATTTAACATTACTGCTACCCCTTCCTTTGCTCTAACTCTCTCAGATACTCCAGACTTAATCCCATTTATTTCCCCCCACTGAAACTCTCCTACCCCCTTCAGCTTTGTTTCGCTTAGGGCCAGGACATCCAACTTCTTTTCATTCATAACATCAGCAATCATCTGTTTCTTGTCATCCGCACTAATCCACGCACATTTAAGCATCCCAGTTTTATAAAGTTTTTCTTCTTCTCTTTTTTAGTAAATGTCTACAGGAGAAGGGGTTACTAGCCCATTGCTCCCGGCATTTTAGTCGCCTCATATGACACGCATGGCTTACGGAGGAAAGATTCTTTTCCACTTCCCCATGGACAATAGAAGTAATAAAGAAGAACAAGAGCTATTTAGAAAAAGGAGAAAAACCTAGATGTATGTATATATATATGCATGATTAACCTCATCCTTCATAAATCCATCCACCGACACGTCAACTCCCAAGTATCTGAAAACATTCACTTCTTCCATACTCCTCCTCCCCAATTTGATATCCGATTTTTCTTTATCTAAATCATTTGATATCCTCATCACCTTACTCTTTTCTATGTTCACTTTCAACTTTCTACCTTTACACACACTCCAGAACTCATCCACTAACCTTTGCAATTTTTCTTTAGAATCTCCCATAAGCACAGTATCATCAGCCAAAAAGCAATTGTGTCAATTCCCATTTTGTATTTGAATCCCCATAATTTAATCCCACCCCTCTCCCGAACACCCTAGCATTTACTTCTTTTACAACCCCATCTATAAATACATTAAACAACCATGGTGACATTACACATCCCTGTGTAAGACCTACTTTTAGCTGAAATTAGTCTCCCTCTCTTCTTTACACCCAAACCTGAGCCTCACTATCCTCATAAAAGCTCTTTGCAGCATTTAGTAACT
>NC_091381.1:14560266-14672766 GCF_038502225.1 Cherax quadricarinatus | reverse complement strand
ACAAATATGTACATCCTGAAGTCTACTCAACAGTCTTTTATCTACCAATACATAATCCAACAAACTACTGTCATTTCGCCCTACATCATATCTTGTATACTTATTTATCCTCTTTTTCTTAAAATATGTATTACCTATAACTAAACCCCTTTCTATACAAAGTTCAATCAAAGGGCTCCCATTATCATTTACACCTGGCACCCCAAACTTACCTACCACACCCTCTCTAAAAGTTTCTCCTACTTTAGCATTCAGGTCCCCTACCACAATTACTCTCTCACTTGGTTCAAAGGCTCCTATACATTCACTTAACATCTTCCAAAATCTCTCTCTCTCCTCTGCATTCCTCTCTTCTCCAGGTGCATACACGCTTATTATGACCCACTTCTCGCATTCAACCTTTACTTTAATCCACATAATTCTTGAATTTACACATTCATATTCTCTTTTCTCCTTCCATAACTGATCATTTAACATTACTGCTACCCCTTCCTTTGCTCTAACTCTCTCAGATACTCCAGATTTAATCCCATTTATTTCCCCCCACTGAAACTCTCCTACCCCCTTCAGCTTTGTTTCGCTTAGGGCCAGGACATCCAACTTCTTTTCATTCATAACATCAGCAATCATCTGTTTCTTGTCATCCGCACTAATCCACGCACATTTAAGCATCCCAGTTTTATAAAGTTTTTCTTCTTCTCTTTTTTAGTAAATGTCTACAGGAGAAGGGGTTACTAGCCCATTGCTCCCGGCATTTTAGTTGCCTCATATGACACGCATGGCTTACGGAGGAAAGATTCTTTTCCACTTCCCCATGGACAATAGAAGTAATAAAGAAGAACAAGAGCTATTTAGAAAAAGGAGAAAAACCTAGATGTATGTATATATATATGCATGTGCGTGTCTGTGAAGTGTGACCAAAGTGTAAGTAGGAGTAGCAAGATATATGCATATATATATATACATATATATGCATATATATATATACATATATATGCATATATATATATACATATATATATACATATATATATATATATATATATACACACATATATACAGAGAAAGATCGCAGTCAGCAGCACTCGATACTGCTACTGAGACGGAAAAGATTGCCAGGTAGCAATTAATACCAATTGAAAGAGTAATTGGTATTAATTGTTGGCTGGACAAACACTGTAAGAATAATGCAGTGCTATTCATTGATAACTGAGACCACTTCTATGGCCGAAATGACGTGTATGCCAGGGATGGTGTTCACTTATCGAGGGTAGGTGTGGGTTTACTTGCTGGCTCCGTTGAGGGGGTTGTTAGGACTTTGAACTAAGATTAGTTAGAGGTATGGGTTTAGAAATGTAAAATAATGAGTATGGATATATTGACTTGGGCTATGATATGATAAATCTTAATAATAACAATCATGGAATAACGCTGGGTAACGATAATTTCAGAAATTGTGTAAAAGCGAAGGTGAACACGAAAAATATGCAGAAGAAAAAAACATATGATGGTATTTTATGCTAACAGTCGAAGTGCAAGAAATAAGATTAATGAACTACGTTTGGTAGCATGTGCTGGGAACTTTGATGTCATTGCATTAACTGAAACCTGGTATGATTTGAAGAGTCGGGATATGACTGCTGAGTGTAATATTAAAGGATTTAAATTGTTCCATGTGGATAGATGTAATGGGAAGAGGGGAGGAGTTGCATTATATATTCGAGAAAATATTGTTGCATTAAAAGAGGTATAAAAACAGATGGAATAGTAACAGAATCTGTTTGGGTAGAGTTTGTAGGTCAAGAAAAACTAATTCTAGGTGTAATATACAGAGCCTACCAAGGGTAATAATTTGCTCGACCTATTCTTCTCAAATAAGGAAACACTCGTTAATAATTTGGAGATCACTGAAGAGCTTGGCGCAAGTGATGACAAATCGATCACTTTTAGCATTAACTGCGAATACAAGAATAATGATAATACGGTAAAAATCCCTAATTTTCGTTCTGCCGATTTTGCATAGGAATTGAAATATTCGAGGCCCAAGAGTTTCGTTCCTTGATAGAGGTCTTCAGGTCAGCAGTTGATAGAGATATGATGATCTTGTCCAGCCGTTGGACAAAAACAGAACGTTTAACCAGCAGGAAAGGTGAAGCTGATACGTTGAATTGTCGGTCACTGAGAGTCTTCATTGCGGTGTCAACCATGAGTTTTGATGATTCATTGTCATCAGAACAGACCTTAATAAAGGAGTCCTTCAGAAAGTGGATTGCTGTGAATTTGACATGAAAGCAGGTCCTTACAGCGGCATCAACGGCTAGTTTAGTGGAGTCATTTATGATTCCACTGGCTGGTTTAATGTTTACACTATACGAAAGCACCGTGAAAAAGTAAAGGCGACGGTGTATATGTTACAAATTCCCTCCTCGACGGGAATCGAAGCGATAAATCTTGTGGTAGAGCGACTGTGACTTGCCAGTAGCAATTTCAGAAGTGGAATAATGCGGAATGTCCCAAATAAAAATCAGCATTCTACATGTAGGAATTCTTAGTACAATATCACTGCTTGCACCCACAACGTGGTTACCACTCCCTACCCATTCAGAGTGACCTTCTACCTAGAAGCACATACCCTACCCACAACAACATGTACTTGGCCGCAGTACTTGTCAGCCCAATATTACACATACAGCTATACATTAATACACCAGTGATGTTACAAGACACAATACAACGTGACGATAATACGAGCCTAACATTGCAGATCTCACCCACCTTCATTTTTCTTTAGTTCATTTACATTTATTTCTCTTTTTAAATTCAAACTTGATCGTTCTCAAGTTGCATATATATGTTATGAAAGCATATATTTTCTACAAATTTCAAGCGATTGTGTAAGGATACTAAACTGAAAAGTAATTACAAGAATCTTGCCACCTCTGGCAATCTCTCAGTCACTCACAAAAAGGTTGGAAAATAATTGACTTACATTTAACTTTCAGTCGGTTCTTGTCAACCCCATCCCATCGTGTTCTTGTCAACCCCATCCCATCGTGTTCTTGTCAACCCCATCCCATCGTGTTCTTGTCAACCCCATCCCATCGTGTTCTTGTCAACCCCATTACATCGTGTTCTTGTCAAAACATCCCATCGTGTTCTTGTCAAAACATCCCATCGTGTTCTTGTCAACCACATCCCATCGTGTTCTTGTCAACCCCATCCCATCGTGTTCTTGTCAACCTGCACTATCGTGTTCATGTCATCCCCTACCATCATGTTCTTGTCAACCCCACCCCATCGTGTTCTTGTCAACCTGCACTATCGTGTTCTTGTCAATCCCAACCATCGTGTTCTTGTCAACCCCATACCATCGTGTTCTTGTCAACCTGTACTATCGTGTTCTTGTCAGTCCCAACCACCGTGTTCTTGTCAACCCCCTACCATTGAGTTCTTGTCAACCCCTACAATCGTGTTCTTGTCAACCCCTACCATCGTGTTCTTGTCATGCCCTACCATCGTGTTCTTGTCATCCACCTACCATCATGTTCATGTTAACCCCTACCATCGTGTTCTTGTCAACCCTCTATCATCGTGTTCTTGTCATCCCTTACCATCGTGTATTTGTCAACCCCTACCATCTTGTTCTTGTCATCCCCTACCATCGTGTTCTTGTCATCCCCTACCATCGTGTTCTTGTCAACCCCCTACCATCATGTTCTTGTCATCCCCTACAATCGTGTTCTTGTCAACCCCCTACCATCATGTTCTTGTCAACCCCTACTATCGTGTTCTTGTCGACCCCTACCATAGTGTTATTGTCAACCCGCTACCATCATGTTCTTGTCAAACCCTACCATCGTGTTCTTATCATCCTCTACCATCGTGTTCTTGTCAACCGTCTTAAATCATGTTCTTGTCATCCCCTACCATCGCGTTCTTGTCAACCCCCTACCATAGTGTTCTTGTAAACCCCTACCATCGTGTTCCTGTCAACCCCTACCATCGTGTTCTTGTCATCCCCTACCATCGTGTTCTTCTCAACCCCTACCATCGTGTTCCTGTCAACCCCTACCATCATGTTCTTGTCAGCCCCTACCATCGTGTTCTTCTCAACCCTTACCATCGTGTTCTTGTCAACCCCTACCATCGTGCTCTTGTTATCCCCTACTATCGTGTTCTTGTCAACCCCTTACCATCGTGTTCTTGTAAACCCCTACCATCGTGTTCCTGTCAACCACTACCATCATGTTCTTGTCAACCCCTACCATCATGTTCTTTCAACCCTTACCATTGTGTTCTTGTCAACCCCTACCATCGTGTTCTTGTCAACACCCTACCATCGTGTTCTTGTAAACCCCTACCATCATGTTCTTTCAACCCTTGCCATCGTGTTCTTGTCAACACCCTACCATCGTGTTCTTGTAAACCCCTACCATCGTGTTCCTGTCAACCACTACCATCATGTTCTTGTCAACCCCTACCATCATGTTCTTTCAACCCTTACCATCGTGTTCTTGTCAACCCCCTACCATCGTGTTCTTGTAAACCCCTACCATCGTGTTCTTGTCAACCCTTACCATCGTGTACTTGTCAACCCCTACCATCGTGCTCTTGTCATCCCCGACAATCGTGTTCTTCTCAACCCCCTACAATCATGTTCTTGTCATCCCTTACCATCGTGTTCTTGTCAACCCCTACCATCATGTTCTTGTCATCCCCTACCATCATGTTCTTGTCAACCCCTACCATCATGTTCTTGTCAACCCCTACCATCATGTTCTTGTCAACCACCTACCATCATATTCTTGTCAACCCCTCCCATCATGTTCTTGTCAACCACCTACCATCATGTTCTTGTCATACCCTACCATCATGTTCTTATCAACCCTTACTATCATGTTCTTGTCAACCACCTACCATCATATTCTTGTCAACCCATACCATCATGTTCTTGTCAACCCCTACAATCATGTTCTTGTCATACCCTACCATCATGTTCTTGTCAACCCCTACTATCATGTTTTTCTCAACCCCTACAATCATGTTCTTCTCAACTTCTACCATCATGTTCTTGTCAACCCCTACCATCATGTTCTTTTCAGTCCCTACCATCATGTTCTTGTCAACCCCTAATATCATGTTCTTGTCAATCCCTACCATCATGTTCTTGTCAACCCCTACTATCATGTTCTTGTCAACCCCTACAATCATGTTCTTCTCAACCCCTACCATCATGTTCTTGTCAACCCCTACCATCATGTTCTTTTCAGTCCCTACCATCATGTTCTTGTCAACCCCTAATATCACGTTCTTGTCAACCCCTACCATCATGTTCTTTTCAACCCCTACCATCATGTTCTTGTCAACCCCTACCATCATGTTCCTGTCAACCCCGACCATCATGTTCTTGTCAACCACCTACCATCGTGTTCTTGTTAACCACCTACCATCATGTTCCTCATCCTCATATCAGACAGACAGTGATGTAAACCATAACACCGTGTCATCCTCCTACCATCGTGTTCTTGTCAACCCCTACCATCGTGTTCTTGTCAACCCCTACCATCGTGTTCTTGTCAACCCCTAACATCGTGTTCTTGTCATACCCTACCATCGTGTTCTTGTCATCCCCTACCATCATGTTCTTGTCAACCCCTACTATCATGTTTTTCTCAACCCCTACAATCATGGGTGACAGTGGGGTAACATAACATTATGGGTGACAGTTGGGTAACATAACATTATGGGTGACAGTTGGGTAACATAACATTATGGGTGACAGTGGGGTAACATAACATTATGGGTGACAGTGGGGTAACATAACATTATGGGTGACAGTGGGGTAACGTAACATTATGCGTGACAGTGGGGTAACATAACATTATGGGTGACAGTGGGGTAACATAACATTATGGGTGACAGTGGGGTAACATAACATTATGGGTGACAGTGGGGTAACATAACATTATGGGTGACAGTGGGGTAACATAACATTATGGGTGACAGTGGGGTAACATAACATTATGGGTGACAGTGGGGTAACATAACATTATGGGTGACAGTGGGTTAACGTAACATTATGGGTGACAGTGGGGTAACATAACATTATGGGTGACAGTGGGGTAACATAACATTATGGGTGACAGTGGGTTAACGTAACATTATGGGTGACAGTTGGGTAACATAACATTCTGGGTGACAGTGGGGAAACATAACATTATGAGTGACAGTGGGTTAACGTAATATTATGGGTGACAGTGGGGTAACATAACATTATGGGTGACAGTGGGTTAACGTAACATTATGGGTGACAGTGGGGTAACATAACATTATGGGTGACAGTGGGGTAACATAACATTATGGGTGACAGTGGGGTAACATAACATTATGGGTGACAATGGGGTAACATAACATTATGGGTGACAGTGGGTTAACATAACATTATGGGTGACAGTTGGGTAACATAACATTATGGGTGACAGTTGGGTAACATAACATTATGGGTGACAGTGGGGTAACATAATATTATGGGTGACAGTGGGGTAACATAACATTATGGGTGACAGTGGGTTAACATAACATTATGGGTGACAGTGGGGTAACATAACATTATGGGTGAGAGTTGGGTAACATAACATTATGGGTGACAGTGGGGTAACATAACATTATGGGTGACAGTGGGGTAACATAACATTATGGGTGACAGTGGGGTAACATAACATTATGGGTGACAGTTGGGTAACATAACATTATGGGTGACAGTGGGGTAACATAACATTATGGGTGACAGTTGGGTAACATAACATTATGGGTGACAGTGGGGTAACATAACATTATGGGTGACAGTGGGGTAACATAACATTATGGGTGACAGTGGGGTAACATAACATTATGGGTGACAGTGGGGTAACATAACATTATGGGTGACAGATGGGTAACATAACATTATGGGTGACAGTGGGGTAACATAACATTATGGGTGACAGTTGGGTAACATAACATTATGGGTGACAGTGGGGTAACATAACATTATGGGTGACAGTGGGGTAACATAACATTATGGGTGACAGTGGGTTAACATAACATTATGGGTGACAGTGGGGTAACATAACATTATGGGTGAGAGTTGGGTAACATAACATTATGGGTGACAGTGGGGTAACATAACATTATGGGTGACAGTGGGGTAACATAACATTATGGGTGACAGTGGGGTAACATAACATTATGGGTGACAGTTGGGTAACATAACATTATGGGTGACAGTGGGATAACATAACATTATGGGTGACAGTTGGGTAACATAACATTATGGGTGACAGTGGGGTAACATAACATTATGGGTGACAGTGGGGTAACATAACATTATGGGTAACAGTGGGGTAACATAACATTATGGGTGACAGATGGGTAACATAACATTATGGGTGACAGTGGGGTAACATAACATTATGGGTGACAGTGGGGTAACATAACATTATGGGTGACAGTGGGGTAACATAACATTATGGGTGACAGTGGGGTAACATAACATTATGGGTGACAGTTGGGTAACATAACATTATGGGTGACAGTGGGGTAACATAACATTATGGGTGACAGTGGGGTAACATAACATTATGGGTGACAGTGGGGTAACATAACATTATGGGTGACAGTGGGTTAACGTAACATTATGGGTGACAGTGGGTTAACGTAAAATTATGGGTGACAGTGGGTTAACATAACATTATGGGTGACAGTGGGGTAACATAACATTATGGGTGACAGTGGGTTAACGTAACATTATGGGTGACAGTGGGTTAACGTAACATTATGGGTGACAGTGGGGTAACATAACATTATGGGTGACAGTGGGGTAACATAACATTATGGGTGACAGTTGGGTAACGTAACATTATTGGTGACAGTGGGGTAACATAACATTATGGGTGACAGTTGGGTAACATAACATTATGGGTGACAGTTGGGTAACGAAACATTATGGGTGACAGTTGGGTAACATAACATTATGGGTGACAGTGGGTTAACGTAACATTTTGGGTGACAGTGGGTTAACGTAACATTATGGGTGACAGTGGGGTAGCATAACATTATGGGTGACAGTGGGGTAACATAACATTATGGGTGACAGTGGGGTAACATAACATTATGGGTGACAGTGGGTTAACGTAACATTATGGGTGACAGTGGGGTAACATAACATTATGGGTGACAGTGGGGTAACATAACATTATGGGTGACAGTGGGGTAACATAACATTATGGGTGACAGTGGGTTAACGTAACATTATGGGTGACAGTGGGGTAACATAACATTATGGGTGACAGTGGGTTAACGTAACATTATGGGTGACAGTGGGTTAACGTAACATTATGGGTGACAGTGGGGTAACATAACATTATGGGTGACAGTGGGTTAACGTAACATTATGGGTGACAGTGGGTTAACGTAACATTATGGGTGACAGTGGGGTAACATAACATTATGGGTGACAGTGGGTTAACGTAACATTATGGGTGACAGTGGGGTAACGTAACATTATGGGTGACAGTTGGGTAACATAACATTATGGGTGACAGTTGGGTAACGTAACATTATGGGTGACAGTTGGGTAACATAACATTATGGGTGACAGTGGGTTAACGTAACATTATGGGTGACAGTGGGTTAACGTAACATTATGGGTGACAGTGGGGTAACATAACGTTATGGGTGACAGTGGGGTAACATAACATTATGGGTGACAGTGGGGTAACATAACATTATGGGTGACAGTGGGTTAACGTAACATTATGGGTGACAGTGGGGTAACATAACATTATGGGTGACAGTGGGGTAACATAACATTATGGGTGACAGTGGGGTAACATAACATTATGGGTGACAGTGGGTTAACGTAACATTATGGGTGACAATGGGGTAACATAAAATTATGGGTGTCAGTGGGTTAACGTAACATTATGGGTGACAGTGGGTTAACGTAACATTATGGGTGACAGTGGGGTAACATAACATTATGGGTGACAGTGGGGTAACATAACATTATGGGTGACAGTAGGTTAACGTAACATTATGGGTGACAGTGGGGTAACATAACATTATGGGTGACAGTTGGGTAACATAACATTATGGGTGACAGTTGGGTAACATAACACTATGGGTGACAGTGGGTTAACGTAACATTATGGGTGACAGTGGGGTAACATAACATTATGGGTGACAGTGGGGTAACATAACATTATGGGTGACAGTGGGGTAACATAACATTATGGGTGACAGTGGGGTAACATAACATTATGGGTGACAGTTGGGTAACATAACATTATGGGTGACAGTGGGGTAACATAACATTATGGGTGACAGTGGGTTAACATAACATTATGGGTGACAGTGGGTTAACATAACATTATGGGTGACAGTTGGGTAACATAACATTATGGGTGACAGTGGGTTAACGTAACATTATGGGTGACAGTTGGGTAACATAACATTATGGGTGACAGTGGGTTAACGTAACATTATGTGTGACAGTGGGTTAACGTAACATTATGGGTGACAGTGGGTTAACGTAACATTATGGGTGACAGTTGGGTAACATAACATTATGGGTGACAGTGGGGTAACATAACATTATGGGTGACAGTTGGGTAACATAACATTATGGGTGACAGTGGGTTAACGTAACATTATGGGTGACAGTGGGTTAACGTAACATTATGGGTGACAGTGGGTTAACGTAACATTATGGGTGACAGTGGGGTAACATAACATTATGGGTGACAGTGGGGTAACATAAATGGTTGGAGGAAAAAGCAGAACTATTGTGGAAAAGGTAGTGTTAGCCCATGCCTTCCATTAACACTTATCTTTCCCATAAATATCCATAACCTTTTTATAAATTTTGTGGAATATTGGTTCTCTTGTTTTATGCTGGCAGTGATCTGAGAAAAAGAGGAGGATCGGGGGAAGAGCCTTCTGCTTTGTTATCCTGTAGGGAAGAGCTTACGATAAATTTCGGTCTCTGCATTCAGATCTGAGCACTCCACTTTATCACATTTTTTTCTTGTTATTTAACTTTATCTGGGATCTACATAGATGTTGTCTGTAATTATATAGCGCAAAAATATTTATGATCCGTTCTGATAGCTAAATACTGAAGAAAATAATTATTTACTGTTTTAAAATTGATTTTACCTTTTATAGTGAAAAGAGTTCTCGGTAGTTCACTCGTTTCTGTAATTCTGTCACTAATTTTGTTTGAGTGAAAGTTTGTAGTTGTGTTTTCAGTTGGTTCCTGAAGAAATTTAAGATAAAAGAAGTTCTTTTACTGGCAACTAAAATGACTGATGTTGCCAAATTGTAACGATGTAGAATTGGTAGCAACAACTAGTAAAGCTTTTACATTCTTAATACGACTTCCTTAGAAATTACACTTCACCTTCATGGCACTCTATATCCAAATATATATTCTATTCTATTCTATTTGATTGGCCGGTATGGTATCCTGGCCCGGGTCTCTTCCATTTTCGTGACCCGGCATTGGCTCCCCGGGTAGAGAAGTGTCGTTTATCTTTACTTGCACCTGCGTGGCAGGTCTTCAGCAGGAAGGGGGGTTACCTCACCGGCTCTATGGCCAGATGACGTACCAAACGTTAGTGTGCACTAACAGCGGCTGGTGTGCAGTGCAATGGAGGCCCAAAGCAGGCCCTCGCAGCAACTTCAGCGGAGGGGCAGATGACGTGCAATGACTGGAAGTAAGGTTTTCAAGTCCCTGACAGCTAAGTACACAAGATGTGCTGCCTCATCCTCTCGGGCCTGCCCCACTGGGGTCATTGGGAAGTGTCTACGGCGAAGGGGAATCGTAACCGAGCAGTCTAGCAGGTAGTGAACCAAGGGCTTCTGAACCATTCTGTCACAATGGGCACAGAGCTCCTCTCGTGCACATTCAGCAATCCGCGCAGTGGTGGGATACCCTAAGCGTAGGCGGTGGATATGCACCGTCAGTTCTCTGGACTGTGTCCGATACTTGGAGGGGGCGCCCTGTGGGTCGCCCTGACATACCAACAGAAGATCCATGAATCCCCAGGGTCAGAGAATGGGCGCCTGGCCGCACCGGCAGCCCACAGCGCAATCTGGCTGAGGCTGATGGAGATTGCAGCACGTAGCTGTGCCTCGAGGGTTGCAGTCCTCGCAATCTCATCTGCAGAATCATTGCCAGGGATACCCACATGGCTCGGGATCCAGTTGATGGTAGCACTGCGACCCTGGGCCATGAGAGTCTGCAGGACACCCCGGATGGATGTGATTAAGTATGTTGTCCTTTGGCTCTCTGTGCATAACCGCTTGGATCGCTGCCTTGGAATCAACGTGGATGATGGGGGGATACTGATGGTCTGCAAGAGCATGCTGCAGAGCTTGTTGGATGGCAAAGAGTTCAGCCTGGAGGATGGTGCAATGGTCTGGGAGGCGCCAACCTGCTGTCAGATTGCTGTGGAATATCCCAGCAGCTGTGCGGCCTGCCACTGGGTCTCTGGAACCATCGGTGCAATATGGCACACACCCTGGGCCTTCCGCACCCACAGTGCTAGCCGAGGCAAGTCGTTGCATAATGTTCTGGGTGCAATGTCTCTTGCTGTCTGGTAGGGTTGTCCAGTGCACCGCAAACAGCTCTGGTGCCCAAGGGGGTGGCACCGTGTAGTTTGCCGCCAGTCTGTCGCAGCCTCCCGCCTGGAGCAATGTCATGGGCAGGAGCTTCCGTGTGGCATATGCTACCGACCACATCCATCGGCGGCAGGGATGCAGTGGAATGGCCTATACCTGGCAGACCCGTAAATCTCTCATCAGTTTGTGAGCCCCTGGGAGTCGGAGATACTTTGCGATCCTCTTGGCAGCTACCAGTTGGATCCTGTCTTCAAGAGGCTGTAGCTGCACCTCAAGGTTCAGAGCCACTGCACTGGCCCACCTAGGAGCCCCCAGCATGGCCCGTACAGCTGTGTTCTGGATGACAGAGAGGGATTTGATGTTTGTGGGTCTGGGGTAAACCAGAGCAAATGCCCCATAGTCAACGAGGGATCGTATTGCCTGGATGTAAAACAACCTCATGACCTCGAGGCTGGCTCCAACCCTAGGGTTGGCCATGGCACCCAATGCCCTGACCCTCTGCAGAGCCCTCTCTTTAATGTGGTGCACATGTTTCTGGAAGGTGAGGCGCCTGTCAATGTAGATGCCAAGGTACCTATAACTGTGAACCCACTCCAGGTCGAAGCCCAGGACACGCAGCCTCTGACTGGGTACCCTGTTGTGAAGGATCATGTCTTTGGATTTTGCCGCAGATATCTTGAGCCCCAAGTGACGGCAAGTGGAAGCCAGCAGATAGAGGTCCTCCTGGGCATGCTGCAAAAGCCGGTGCTTCCTAGGTACGACAAGTGCCAAGTCATCAGCATAGCTGAAGAGGAAGGTGCCTCTGGAGAAAGGCAGGCACACCAGCTGGTGCATCAGTACATTGAACAGGGTGGGACTAAGCACCCTGCCCTGTGGAGTGCCGTTGTCCAGGGTCTTGAGTGAAGAGGGATGCCCCTGGAAGCGTACCCGGGCCCGCCTGTCCTGGAGATAGGAACGAAGCCATGAAAGCAGCCTGCCTTTAACCCCCCTGCGGGCCAAGAGTGAGAGGATGGCAGGTGCACTGGCTAGCTCAAAAGCTTTCTCGAGGTCAAGAAAGACAACAATGTGGGCTTGGGCGTCCGACCAAATGCCGGCCAGTAGAGTGGTAAGGCTTTCGAAAGTGCCCACTCCTCTGGTGAAGCCATAGAGGTGTTTATGAGGAGGGCCAAGCTTCCACCTTAGGTGCTCCAACACCATCCTTTCAGACACCTTCGAGATGCAACTGGTGATGGAGATGGGTCTCACACTGCCAGATCCCCAGGCTTAGGAATCGGAATGATGTCAGCCCCCCTTCCATACGACAGGGAGTTTGCTAGCTCGCCAAGTCCGGTTGACGACCCCAGGACAACTGAATGTCCAGAATGGCCAGACCGAGTGATCATGCCATAGATGATACCATCATGCCCCGGTGCAGTGTCCCGATGAGATGTGGAGGCTGCCTGGAGCTCCTGGTCTGTGAAGTCTTCATCCGTGACGTCCTTAGCCTGGCATGCCGCTTGGATCACCATCATCCTTCTAGGAAGGAGAGTGGCTTGGAGGTCCTGGAGATCCTGAGGCAGTTGAGCCATGGCCGCTCTGGAGGTGAAAAGGTCCACCAGACATTCTGCCTCCGTTGCGGGGTCTGGGTGCAACCGGGTCACACTGCGACACTGCTCAGTGGCCAATCGTAACTTGGTCCAGATCTTAGAACATAAGAACATAAGAAAGGAGGAACACTGCAGGAGGCCTGCTGGCCCATACTAGGCAGGTCCTTTACAATTCATCCCACTAACAAAACATTTGCCCAACCCAATTTTCAATGCCACCCAAGAAATAAGCTCTGATGTGCAAGTCCCACTCAAATCCAACCCCTCCCACTCATGTACTTATCCAACCTAGATTTGAAACTACCCAAAGTCCCAGCCTCAATAACCCAACTAGGTAGACTGTTCCACTCATCAACTACCATATTTCCAAACCAATACTTTCCTATGTCCTTTCTAAATCTAAACTTATCTAATTTAAATCCATTACTGCGCGTTCTCTCTTGGAGAGACATCCTCAAGACCTTATTAATATCCCCTTTATTAATACCTTTATTAATACCCTTTTAGCTTTTCTTATCCCCTTTTTAATGTCCCTCTTAATGTCAATATACTGATTCATAAGATGACCCTCACCTCTTTTGATACGCCTATAAATTCCTTTCTTATGCCCTAGTAGATATTTGAGCCTATTATTCATCCATTTTGGGTCATTTCTATTTGATCTAATTTCTTTAAATGGGATAAACGCTCTCTGAGCAGCATGTATAGTGTTCAGAAAACTGTCATATTGATAGCTCTCTTCGTTACCCCAGTCAACAGATGATAAGTGTTCTCTAAGCCCATCGTAATCTGCTAAGCGAAAATCTGGGACTGTTACTGAGTTATCGCTACTATCGTACTTCCATTCAATGCTAAATGTAATTGATTTGTGGTCGCTAGCACCCAGTTCCTCTGAAATTTCTAAATTATTAACAAGGGATTCATTGTTTGCCATAACTAAGTCAAGCAGGTTATTTCCCCTTGTAGGTTCTGTCACAAACTGCTTCAAAAAACAATCCTGAAATACTTCTAAGAAGTCGTACGATTCTAAATTCCCAGTCAAGAAATTCCAATCAACATGACTAAAGTTAAAGTCTCCTAGAATTACTACATTATCGTGCCTTGTGGCCTTAACAATTTCCTCCCATAGTAGTTTCCCTTGGTCCCTATCTAAGTTAGGGGGACGGTATATCACTCCTAAAATCAGTTTTTCATGCCCCTCTGAAAATTCTATCCAAACAGACTCTGTATGTGTTACTTCAGACTTAATACCCGTTTTTATGCAACAGTTCAAGCGATCTCGGACATACAATGCCACCCCACCCCCCCTCCCAATACTTCTATCTTCTTGGAGCAATTTAAAACCCTGAATATGACATTCCGCAGGCATGTCCCGACTTTTTGAATTAAACCACGTCTCAGTTAAGGCAAATACATCAATGTTACCTACACTAGCAACTAATCTCAACTCGTCCATCTTATTCCTAGCACTACGGCAATTAGCATAATAAACATTGAAAGACTCTCCTTTCTCTTTACCCTTCCTGCTCATTTCTATTTTTCTACTAAACCTATTACTGTCCTTATCACCCAAGGTCTCTGGCTTTTCAATATCTATCTCGTTCTTATTATTACTAGAACTCGTAATATTACTACACTGGGACTTCACTGTTTTCCTGCCAAAACCCATACCACTAACTCTTCCTAGTTTAAAGTCCTAACTGCTCCCTCCACTGCAGTTGCCAGTGCTCCCACCCCACACCTAGATAAGTGAACCCCATCCCTAGCATACATGTCATTTCTGCCATAGAAGAGGTCCCAGTTGTCAATGAATGTTACCACATTTTCCTTACAGTATTTGTCCAGCCAGCAATTGACACCAATTGCCCTGGACAACCATTCACTTCCAACTCCCCTCCTTGGCAAAATACCACATATGAGAGGGTTCCCACCCTTACTTCTAATTATTTCTATTGCTGACCTATACCTGCTAATCAGGTCCTCACTCCTACGTCTGCCAACATCGTTGCCTCCAGCACTGAGACAGATAATAGGATTGCTCCCATTACCTCTCATGATGTCATCCAGACGGCTAACAATATCCTCCATCCCAGCCCCAGGAAAGCAAACTCTCTGTCTCCTACTCCTGTCCTTCAAGCAGAACGCCCTATCCATATACCTAACTTGGCTATCCCCAACAACAACAATATTCTTACCTTCCTTAATGTCTTTCGTCATGTGGTTCCCAGTAGTCAACTCACATTCGTCCGGTAGCACTGAGAATGTATTGGATGTTTCCACAACAGTTTCCACGGCAGTCTCTTTCTTCTTCATCGTTTCTACCTTTCCATTTGTCTTCTTGATCGTCAACTTCTTTCCCTGCTGTCCAGCCACTGACCAGTTTCCCTTCTTGACCTGAGGACTCAACACAGGAGGACTACTACGAATCTTCTTGTTTTCCTCGGTCAATCGCCGAATTTCCAAATTCGCCAACCTCAATTCTTCCTTAAGCTGTTGGTAAAGTTGCTCGATGGAGGGCATCTTGCTTCAATTCTAGAGAGCGCGCAAACAGGTCTTCACAGAGCCAAGTACACGTCAACACTGCGCAAATGCCAACTCAATCAGGAGCTACTGTGCAGCACGTCCGCACGGCCCAATAGCGATGCGAACACTGATAAGGTGGAGGAGTAGCTGAAGGAGGCACACCACTCGAACCATTTAGCCTGCTGGACCCTGTGTGAGACATGGCGTGCATGCCGCACCACTTCCCTGAGCAAATGCATGGACTCAACCGTGGGATTATGCCTGTGCATCTTGTGTACGACATTGATGCGGTGGTTCTGTTCCCTGATGTCCTCATTGTAAAACCACCAGTTACGTTTATATGACCCTCCGCCTGTAATCTTAGGTATGGCTGCCTCAGCTGCACATGTGAAAGCCACCGGCAAGCTTTGAGCCTTCTTATCTTGGTCTTCCGGAAGAGGAGACTCTGCACACCAGCGCTCAATGACCTCCTGGAAGCACTGCCAGTCGGCCTTTTTTAGATTCCATCTGGGGGTAGGTGTGGGGAGTGGGGACCGCTGGACCATCAGCGTGGTGACCACTGCAAAGTGATCACTGTGTGACGTCCAAGCGGCCACCGTAGTGATGGGTTGGCTCACCATTATTGAGGAGGGCTATCTCAGGGACCTCCTCCAGCACAGCCGCAAGGTGCCTCCCAGTTGCGTTGGTATGAGAGACAGAAGAAAGTATTGGGTGGTGGGCATTGACATCCCCAGCCACAACAAGACCCTCCCATGGGGCGAGTGCTGCCACCTCTGAAATGTCAAGGGTGTACCAAGCGCTTCTGCAAATATTGTAAACCACGAGAGGTCAATCCGGTAGGTGTAGGGTGACTTCCTGAACCTTCACGCCCTCCCCACAGTTGATGGAGTCATTGGAGATTGAATGAGGGATAGTGGTCCTGACGTAGATCGCCGTGCCCCTGCCAGTCCTTTCCAAGCGCTGAAGGTAGGCCGAGAATCCCGGGATATGTGGGTGCATTTGATGTGACGAATTGGTAAGTGTCTCCTCGAACAGGAAGACATCAACCTCATCCTGAACTGCAGCTTCAATCACTAAGTGAATTTTCCGCTGCAGCCCGCAAATGTTCCACTGGAGGATCTTCAAGGGCCGCAGAGGTGGCCCTCTGATTCCATCTCTATCTGGGACTCGTCGTCCGTTGTTGGAGACTCCGGGGCCTCCTCCATCACGGACTGGAAGGACTCCTGGATGATGGCCTGAAGTTCCATTGAATCCATCCTGTCCAGGAGGACCACGCCCAGCATCCATGACAGGAGCTGTCTGCAGGCGCCCCTGTCGTCCGCCGACGGCAGCAGGCGACAGAGAAGTGCTGAGATGACCCCGATGGTTTTCTTCAGTCGGTCGGGAAATGATTCGACTATTACCTCTGCAGGCATTGAGCTGGACGACCCGTCGAGTCGGTGATGGGTCACTGGGTATATCTGGGTGGCTGTTGACACTGCAGCTGCATAAGCTGGGTGCACCCTGGGCCCGGTATGAGTGGCCATGGGCTTCTGGGTCCCCTGGCGTGGAACCTCTGCCTGACTCTGGCCGCTTACACTAGGGGCCTGCCCTTGGTAAGAGGCCTGCTGGCGGTATAGCAAGGAATGTTGGTGCCCAGCTGGGACCTGCTGGGCAGTGTGCCTGGCCTGTGGCTATTTTTCCCATTGATTCTGTCTTCTTGGCCACCTTACCATCTGACCCCGTAGTTGACCGCGCTGCTGCAAGCCAGTACGTGCCCCCTGATGCAACTGCCGGGAGCCCAGTGCCGGGAACTCACTGATATTGCCCTCCTGTGGTATCTGGGGAACCGCGGACAGAGCCCATACCGACTGTTGCTGGGTGGTTCCAAGGCTGGGTGGCGTCGGGGCTGTCGGGCCGTTCCAATGACGAACCTGCTGCCAGTGCTGCACCATCACAGGACAGCTCCAGTTCCAGGCATGGTGCCTCTTTGAGCAGTTGGCATACTTGGGCTCCGACCGAAGGGCTTTGCCGGTTGGCTGTTTGAAGATGGCAATGCAGTCCTTCGAGTCGTGTGTCTTGCTGCACACACCACACTTCTGCTCTCGCTGGCAGGTGGCTGCAATATGATTGAACCCCTGACAGTTGAAGCATTATACTGGGCCCGACAGGTATGGTCGGGTCTTGAATCTTCCCCAGACCCCAAGGTCCAGGTGTGTGGGAAGTGGACCTTTGTGGTGGATCAGCACCTGGCAGGTGGGCACCTTGTTCACTGTTGTAGTGAGTCGCTCCGCCTTGACAATATTGGGCACTTCCAAAATGGGGTCCAGTGGGAGGGGCACATGGACGTGCAACCAGTTCCACCATGCTGGGATGTGTCACAACCAGTCCCTTCAATTCCTCATAAGAATCCTCGTCCCGAGGAATGACCAAAACCTTGTTCCTGAGAGTGAACTCGCAGTGGAACTTGAGACGGGGTAGACCTTCCGGATACCTTACAAACCCGTAATTCGGAACCTCGAATTTGTTGAAGGCCCCGGTTGTTTGTGCCCGAGCTGAGTGGGAATTCCTCCGTCCACGTGGAGTCAGCCAGCGCAACTGGTGTAAGGACCTGGGATGGCTCTATCCTTGCCAGTTGTGGAGCTACAGCCTCCTGGCTTCCTTCCACAATCCCTATGGCCATCTGGGGATGCAAGTCTCCTTGGGTAGCGACTGCCGACGGATCTAGTGGCAGATTGGCAGATACAATAGTCTCTACTGCATCCTTGGCCTTCTTGGTGGGGGCTCCCACCTGCCCCACGTCGTCCTCCAACTCGTCCCCGCATTCCAATGAACGTTTAGACCGCTCTCCTGGATCTGTCATGGTGACTGTAGGTGTGGGGACAGAGCCAGCAGCAGAGCTGCTGCCTGTGACCTCACAGCCGCCCACACTGGGTGCAGAGCTGTGAGGCTCAGTGCCCCAGTCAGGGCCCGTAGCCACCCGCACGTGGCTCACTGCCCTGAAACACTGAACACAGTCCAAGGACCACTAGAAACGTCGCCAATCTGTGCGTAAACTAACACAGATATATATTCCAAGTGAACACAACATACTGTCCTACGATCTTTCCACACCGGTGTTCCGTATCTAATCTCGATGATGATCACGTAATGTGTTCCGTCGTGTAACCCGCCTCCTGGGATGTCCAAATACATTTTCTTCTCCTTTGTGACTATCATCCAACAGCAATGTTTCTATATCTACCCCAAGAATGTATGCTTCTAATTTTAATGTTTTCTCTTAATTTCATTTATCAAATTTTCCACTGTAGCTTTTTTATTTAGTGTTATTAAACCTATACTCATTTTTTTCCAGAACTGGGCAAATTTCTGAAAAAAAAAAAATCTAGGGACAAGACGAACGAAATCGTTGTAGAGATTATGACTGGCTTGAGGATAACGTTGTGAATTATAATCGTGTGCTATAACTTTATCTTGCGCTCTCTCACCATGCATCATCTTACGTTTTCGCGTTTTTTTTTTTTTTTTTTACGGGGAGAACGTCGTGCGCCTCAGGTTCACAACCTTCTAGTATTTCAAATTTTCGATACTTCATTTGAGTAAAGGCTTTTAAGAATCTTCTTATGAAGTGTCGTCAGCATGAAATAATTCAGATACTTTTGGATTTTTTGCAGTGTAATGGAAACTCTGGGTTCTGAAAATCTTCAAATACCTTTCTCATAGCTACGTCTTAAGACATTCGCTGAGTCTCGCCGATGGTTGCTAGTTGTAATGTAATATCTTTATTTACTGCAAGTACATGTACATGGTATACAGGCCTAGCTAACATCAATGACATACTAGTACAAAGAAAGCCCCATGTTATGCAGAGCATACCGGGCAAATTAGGATGCGACTCACACCAAGGTACCCATTCTATTGATGGATGAACATAGACAACCGGCGTAAAGAAATACGCCAAATGTTTCTATCCGCGATGTGAATCGAACGCATGACCCTCGCCGTGTGATGCAAGAGCTCTAGCGATCAGGCTACGGGGTACCGTGGTGATTAATGTCCTGATTGACATTTTGCCACATATTCACCCAATTGCATGAGGTGCAAACATTTTGCAATGTCGGGAGGCAACCCCGATAGTGGTTTTTGGAGTGTTATTCAGTATTAATTTTAAGAAGTGTACTTTGCACTAAACAAAGTAGACCAGGAGAATCTCTGGACAACCCGCAGAGAAGCCGTTGTATTATAAATCTGTCTGTAAAACTGCCAGAAATAGGTCGACTTCTAGTCTTGAACGGCGAATATACTTCGGTCTGAAGGCTAACGGCTGCTTTGTTGTTTGAGGATTGATTCGAGAAATGGAGGGTATCACTTGATAAGTAGAGGGTTTGAAAATGATTAATGGATAGAAGGTAAACTGACAGACTGGTGTACCTTCAGATTTGAATTTAGCATACATACTGACTGACAAATTCGTTGATGTGGATGAACAATTGTCTAAATTAACAAATTTTATAATTTTTTAGGGTGGTTTTGATTCATTGGTTGTTTTATGTAAAAGTTAGTTTGGAAGAAATACGAATACCGTAAGTGGCCCAAAATGGGGATCAACACGCGAGAAATGAGTAATTTTTGTAACTATTTTCTTAGACCCCACCATCTTACAACCCTTGAAATATGCTTTTTATTATGTCATTCTGCTACATGGAAAACTTTGTATGGTACGTTATCCGAGAAAAAGAACAAAAAAGTGTTTCGGGGTATGACTGAATATTTACTAGGGAAGGAAGTGAATAATGAAGAGGGGGGAGGTTGTTTTTCTGGCTACAGTACCTAGGGTGTTTGTTTATCCCGCTGTTTTAAGATACGAATTGTTGAAATAAGAGTAAAATCAGCTGTTTGGTCTACTTTTTTATGAATAGGGAAGGTTTTAATTGAAAATCGTTGTTTCTTGTGAATGGTTTTTAACAGTAGACTTGCGAGTGAAATTGCAGATAATTGCGTCAGTTTAAGGGTTTTAATAAGCCAAAGATTGCCTTCAAAGTAGCCGAAATTGTTGTTTAATGGCGACTTCTCTGGGAGGTTTACCTCGTTCTAGGCCTATCTAGGCCTCCAACGATCTTCAGATCGACATTTAAACATAGATTGATCATTAGATTGATCATAGATTGATCAGTACGCTGAGGTCAGTGGTCACCTGCGGTCCTACCTGCCTAAGCTCTTGGGAGTTAGCGTGGGCTGTTACCAAGCACCATGGCTTGTTGTAGTGTTTTAGAATCTCAGGTTCAAGGGTTGAAGAAGGAGATTCTACTTCTTCAGGAGGAAATAAGGAGGCTGAAGCTTCGCTGCATAGATGAGTTTGGGAGCGAGTGTGAGAAGGATTTAGCTGGTATGGAAGGAATGGTCGCCAGCAGTCAATATAGAATGATATAGAAAGCATTTAAATCTGTAGGAGAAGGAAGGCGGGGTAGGGGTCGTCCTCGAAAAGGTTGGAAGGAAGGGGAAAGGGAGGTTTTGTGGGCGAGGGGGCTTGGACTTCCAGCAGGCATGCATGAGCGTGTTCGATAGGAGTGGAAAGTGGTTCACAGTTCAGGAAGACGGAAGATGAGGAGAGTTAATAGAGAAGATGTGAAGGTAGGAAATCGATTCTCTGTTCTCCAAGACGAGTGTACTTCAGTGGTTAGTGAGGTTGTAGGTATCACTGATTCCCCTGCTAATCAAGGTAAGAATATTTTAATAGTAGGCGATTCTCAGGTAAGATATATGGAACGTGCATTTTGTAACAGAGACAGAAAGGTCAGACAGAGAGTGTGTCTTCCTGGAGCTGGTGTTGGTGACACAGTCAGCAGGCTGGATAATATTATGGCAGGTAATGGGAACAAGCCCATTATCTGTCTTAGTGCTGGGGGTAATGACATTGGGAAGGGCAGGAGAGAGGAGCTGCTGGGTAAGTACAGGTCAGCCATAGAAGTAGTTAGGTCTAAGGGAGGGATCTCAGTCATATGTAGCATCTTGCCTAGAAAGGGAATGGGCAATGAATGGATGTCTAGGGCAATTGGTATAAATTGCTGGCTAGACAGGTACTGCAAGGAACTTGCATTCCCATTCATTAAAAACTGGGACCTATTCTTTGGCAAATGTGATATGTATGCAAGGGATGGGGTTCATCTCTCTGGGGATGGAGTGGTTTCATTAGCCAATTCAATTGAGAGGGTAGGTGATGACTTGTCTAGGAATTTAAACTGATAGATTACATAGGTATGGGTGTTTGTGGGAAACAATCAGGCTGCAGCATTAGGGTTAAAAACAGCAGTTATTACCGGGATACCTCAGTGATATGTTTAGAAGACAATATTCAAAATGAAGTTGCTAGTAATGGCAAATCAATTGATCAGTAAACAAAGAGAGATAGTAGAGGGCAACGAGTGACTAGCTCCCTTAAGGTTTAATATACAAATTGTAGGAGTCTAAGAAATAAGATAGATGAGCTAAGATTGCTTGCAAGTGTAGGTAATATAGATATTATTGGTATAACAGAGACCTGGTTCAACCTGAAAGATAGAGAAATGCCTTCTGAATGCAACATACAGGGTTATAAACTATTCCACACTGACAGGGTCAACAGGAAGGGTGGTGGGGTGGTCCACAGACAAATAGAGAAACTAAAACCTAACAAATCCCCAGGCCCTGATGAACTGTTTGCAAGGGTGTTAAAGGAATGTAAAGAGGAACTTAGCATACCTTTGGCTAATCTTTTTAACATGTCACTACAAACTGGCATAGTGCCTGATAAGTGGAAAATGGCAAATGTAATACCTATTTACAAGGCAGGTGACAGGTCCTTGGCTTCGAACTATAGACCAATAAGCCTTACCTCCATAGTGGGAAAATTTATGAAATCAATAATTGCCGAAGCAATTCGTAGCCATCTTGACAGGCACAGATTGATTAATGAATCTTAACACGGTTTTACAAAGAGGCGTTCCTGTCTTACGAATTTACTAACTTTTTTCACTAAGGTGTTTGAGGAGGTAGATCATGGTAATAAATATGATATTGTGTATATGGACTTCAGTAAGGCTTTCGATAGAGTTCCGCACCGGAGGCTATTGAGGAAACTTAAGGCACATGGAATAGGAGGAGAAATTTTTTCCTGGGTAGAGGCATGGCTGACAAATAGACAGCAGAGAGTTTGCATAAATGGGGAGGGATCAGAATGGGGGCACGTCACAAGCGGTGTTCCTCAGGGGTCAGTGTTGCGCCCGTTGTTGTTCACAATTTACATAAACGACATAGATAAGGGAATAAATAGCGACATAAGCAAATTTACTGATGACACCAAAATAGGCCGTCCAATTCATTCTAATGAGAACACTAGAGCACTCCAGGATGATTTGAATAGACTGATGCAATGGTCGGAGAAGTGGCAAATGCAGTTTAATATTGACAAATGCAAAATTCTAAATGTTGGACAGTTAAATAACCATGCCACATATAAACTAAATAATGTAGATCTTAATACTACTGATTGCGAAAAGGATTTAGGAGTTCTGGTTAGCAGTAATTTAAAGCCAAGACAACAGTGCATTAGTGTTCACAATAAAGCTAACAGAATTCTTGGCTTCATATCTAGAAGTATAAATAATAGAAGCCCTCAGGTTGTTCTTCAACTCTATATATCCTTGGTTAGGCCTCATTGAGACTATGCTGCTCATTTCTGGTCACCGTATTACAGAATGGATACAAATGCTCTGGAAAACGTACAGAGGAGGATGACAAAGATGATCCCATGTATCAGAAATCTTCCCTATGAGGATAGACTGAGGGCCCTGAAACTGCACTCTCTTGAAAGGCGTAGAATTAGGGGGGATATGATCGAGGTGTATAAATGGAAAACAGGAATAAATATAGGGGATGTAAATAGCGTGCTGAAAATTTCCAGCCAAGACAGGACTCACAGCAATGGTTTCAAGTTGGAAAAATTCAGATTCACAGAGGATGTAGGAAAGGACTGGTTTGGTAATAGAGTTGTGGATGAGTGGAACAAACTCCCGAGTACAGTTATTCAGGCTAAAACGTTGTGTAGTTTTAAAAATAGGTTAGATAAATACATGAGTGGGTGTGGGTGGGTGTGAGTTGGACTTGACTAGCTTGTGCTGCTGGGTCTGGTGCAGTGCTCCATCCTTGAGTGGAGATGACCAGACTGGGTGGGTCAATGGGCTAATCCGGGGGGGGGACATGGACCTGCTCCGCATGGGACAGAAGGCCTGTTGCAGTCTTCCTTCTTTCTTATGTTCTTATGTTCTTATTAATAGACACAAAAGCGAAATCTTGGCTGCAAACTGATATAACCCATAAACCGAATTTAAAGAGCCAACAAACTGCTATCAGGTAGCCTCTAGCCTCTCTGGTTCCGAGAGAGGCTAGAGAGGCTAGAGACGACTTAGAGAGGCGTATACTCCAGTTCCTCGGGATCATTGAACACGTTAATCTCTACTATCATTGACAACTTTCACAATCAATTCGGGCATTTGCTTGAATTTTTGATCTGATCAGAACCTAATCAGTGGTTAATGAATATTATATATGCATTCCTGGAGCATATGCATAGTGGATTAGTATTATTTAAAGTTTCTGTCCGCAAGTATTTTTTACTTGCCTGGTTGCTAGCTCTGGGGCCCACTTGGACGAAGGTACTTGTGACATTTGCCAGAGTTGCCAAATGGCCAGTCTGAGCCTGCCATGCTTACATCAACCTTCTAAATTTGTAGATAACAGTGCACTGGACTGTACTCGGTCGAGGTATCAATAGACAGTTCTCTGTAGATAGTCTGGGTGTGGATTAAAATTTAAAGCCTTCTATGCTATCTGTTTTTTAATATACCTCCCTCTCTTTTCTCTCTCTCTCTCTCTCTCCTTTTTTTTTTTTTTTACACAGGGTTTGACAAGGTTAGGGGATCCCTAGCGTTATTGACAAGCTATTTACAGGTTAAGAATTCCTAACTTTATTGACAAGCTAAAAGCTGTTACCTACATCAGCTCATTTGAAAGCATTTTTAGTGTTATGAAACATACAAGTAGGGAACAGGATGAAGTTGGAGATATCTGTGGGCCAGCATTTTCATTTGATCAACTGACTTTATCTCGTTGACATCATAATGCTGTATGAATGTGTTCCATACTCGAGCCATCCTAGGTATATATGATCTCAGATGAAGTGATATTCTGGATGACGTCCTCTCTCTCTCTCTCTCTCTCTCTCTCTCTCTCTCTCTCTCTCTCTCTCTCTCTCTCTCTCTCTCTCTCTCTCTCTCTCTTTTACACAGGGTTTGACAAGGTTAGGTTATGGATCCCTAGCTTTATTGACAAGCTATTTACAAGTTAAGAATTCCTAACTTTATTGACAAGCTAATAGCTGTTACCTACATCAGCTCATTTGAAAGCATTTTTAGTGTTATGAAACATACAAGCAGGGAACAGGATAAAGTTGGAGCCATCTGTGGGCCAGCATTTTCATTTGATCAACTGAATTTATCACGTTGACATCATAATGCTGTATGAATGTGTTCCATACTCGAGTCATCCTAGGTATAAACCATACCCCCGGCCGGGATTGAACCCGCGGTCATAGAGTCTCAAAACTCCAGCCCGTCGCGTTAGCCACTAGACCAGCTAGCCACAATAAGATTCATCCAACTAGGTATATTTCTACACCATAGGAAAGTTAGCACAGGCACCTCTGTGACACAAATGCAAGTTTTTACAGACGAATCTCCAGCTAGCGTGGCCGTGACGAACTCTAGCTCAAGTCCCTTCACTGCCGTCAACATGACTTGAGCTAGAGTTCGTCACGGCCACGCTAGCTGGAGATTCGTCTGTTAAAACTTGCATTTGTGGTCACAGAGGTGCCTGTGCTAACTTTCCTATGGTGTAGAAATTACCTAGTTGGATGATCTTATTGTGGCTAGCTGGTCTAGTGGCTAACGCGACGGGCTGGAGTTTTGAGACTCTATGACCGCGGGTTCAATCCCGGCCGGGGTTTATTTGCAATCGTGTCATTACGATTTCTTGAGTCATCCTAGGTATATATGATCTCACATGAAGTGATGTTCTGGATGACGTCCTCTCTCTCTCTCTCTCTCTCTCTCTCTCTCTCTCTCTCTCTCTCTCTCTCTCTCTCTCTCTTCCTCTCTTTCTCTCTCCATTCCAGTAGCATTGCAGGTACTATTTCTCTAAGGAAATAAACTCTCAGTACCTTCACAGAGACATAAACTCACCCATTCGGGTATATATCATGTGGAAAATATTAGTCAGTATGAAATTGCTGAGCGTTTTAACTATGTAGGTCATTGCATACAAAGCATTTTGTCAGGAAACAAGAATGTGAGAATGAAACTGCCAGGATTTTATTCAAAATTTAATTCCCTTTTAAATTTTAAAAGAGATAATTTTGATACACTCGAGCTTTTATCTACAGTAAACTGTATGTCACTTTATGGATTCCAGGTGGAATCCATAAAAGGCATTTCATTATTTTTAAAGTTGTCAAGGCTGTGAAAAAAAATTGGGGCTGCCCACTTCCAACAGTTATGTAATATTTTTATTTTAATATAATGCTGCCTTCTTACAGCCTAAATATTTTAATTGGTTTATCAATAAGAATTTTGTATTTTTTCCTGCTGTTTCATTAATGTGTATATTACATGGATTTAGTTTAATGTTTGGGTATAATAATGGACAGAATAAAGTGGCTACAAACCATGAGCAAATTAGATGAATAGTTATTCAGTAGTCAGTGTGTCATAGATATTTCAGGATTTTTCATGCTATAATACCATGAAAAAAATAGTAATTACCAACTCATAGTACTAATGATGCACATTTAATTTTTTTTTCATTTAATCATCATATTGCTTTATTACAATGTACGTGCATCACAGAATTGATCAATAAAAATTCCCTAATTTTCAATCTAACATTCTTATAAGACAGGAACATAATTTTTCACGAAAATGAAGTTATTTTACATTGTGAGTGATAAGATAACTGATGACTGATTGGTTGTTACTACTAAAATTTAATACGGCAGAATACCGTGAGTCAGTGCACAAGTGACCATCACTCAGGAGACTCAAACTTATGATGATGATTCAGTCCAACTTGCATCAAATGAGTGAGCCAAGTCGGCCCGACTTAAACCTTCCGGTCGAAGTCGGACCGATACATAGTCATAAGTGTGTAAGTTGTACGAGCACTGCTGCGACTAATGATACAGCAGCAACTACCACTATTACTATTTTTTATTAAAACTGCTACTGAAAAACTGCTACAACGACTTCTACTACTACTACTACTAATACTACTACTACTACTACCAGAATTCTTTACTACAACTACTATTGAGAAACTATTATTACAACTTCAACTATTATTACTTGTATTATTACTAGTTTACTGTGACCAGTATTAACTTTACTTCTGTTACTAAGTTTACCATTAAATTTACTACAACTATTAAGTTTACTCTTACTCTTAAGTTTACTACTGCTCTTAAGTTTCTCACACTGTTAGTAAGCAAAGTAATATTTCTGTATGTGATCCTAGAACAATTTCCAGGAGAAAAACGGCTGAAACAGTTTATTTCCCACATTAGTTTCTTTAGCTACATTGTATCTATGTTTGTGTGTGCTTGTGTGTGTTTGTGTTTGTGTGTGTTTGTGTGTGTGTGTGTGTTTGTGTGTGTGTGTGTGTGTGTACTCACCTAGTTATACTCACCTAGTTGAGGTTGCAGAGGTCGAGTTCAAGCTCCTTGCACCGCCTCTTCACTGTTCGCTACTAGGTCACTCTCCCTGAAACGTGAGCTTTATCATACCTCTGCTTAAAGCTATATATGGGTCCTGCCTCCACTACATCGCTTCCCAAACTATTACACTTCCTGACTACTCTGTGGCTGAAGAAGTACTTCCTAACATTCCTGCGGTTCATCTGTGTCTTCAAATTCCAACTGTGTCCCCTTGTTGCTGTGTCCCATCTCTATGATGGGATTCAGCAACAGGGATGTTAGGAAGTATTTCTTCAGCAAGAGAGTAGTCATGAAGTGGAATAGCCTAGCAAGTGATGTAGTGGAGGCAGGAACAATACATAGCTTTAAGACGAGGTATGACATGGCTCAGGAAGCAGAGAGAGAGATAGGACTTAGTAGCGATGCGTGAAGAGGCGGGGTCAGGAAGTGAGTCTCGACCCCTGCAATTACAATTAGGTGAGTACACACACACACACACACACATACACAGGAACAAGCACTTGTAAGCTGTAGTACACACGCAAACACACACATACACAGGATTTCACACCGTCCTGTGAACTGACCATCTTAACCTCCCTCCTTCTCTCTCTCTCTCCCTCTCTTCCTATTCTAGGTAGAGACCTATCTCTCTCTACCTATCTCTCTCTCTCTCTTCCCTCTCCCATCTCTCCCCTCTAACATCTCTTCCCTCTAACACCTCCCCCCCTCTAACATCTCTCCCCCTCTAACACCTCTCCCCTCCCATTATCTCTCCCCTCTCCCTTTTCCCATCTCTCCCCCCTCTCTCTCCACCTCTCTTTGCCTTCTCTCTCTTTCTCTCTCCCTCTCTCTCTCCCTCTCTCTCTCTCCTCCTCCTATCTCCCTCTCTCCTCCTCTCTCCCTCCCCCCCTCTCTCTCTCTCTCTCTCTCCCTCTCTCTCTCTCTCTCTCTCTCTCTCTCTCTCTCTCTCTCTCTCTCTCTCTCTCTCTCTCTCTCTCTCTCTCTCTCTCTCTCTCTCTCTTTCTCTCTCTCTTCATTTTCCATTCTCACTCTCCCCCTCCTCCTCCCTTCCTTCTCTCTCTCTCTCTCTCTCACCTCTCCTCTCCTCTCTCTTCCCTTCCCCTTCTCACTATCCCCTCTCTCTCTCTACACAGGGTTTGACAAGGTTAAGGATCCCTAGCTTTATTGACAGCTATATTACAGGTTAAGAATTCCTAACTTTATTGGCAAGCTAAGAGCTGTTACCTACATCAGCTCATTTGAAAGCATTTTTATTGTTATGAGACATACAAGTACGGGACAGGATGAAGTTGGAGCCATCTGTGGGCCAGCATTTTCATTTGATCAACTGACTTTATCTCGTTGACATCATTATGCTGTACGAATGTGTTCCATACTCGAGTCATCCTGGGTATGTATGATCTCAGATGGAGTGATGTTCTGGAGAAAGGTACAGCCAGAGTGAAGTTGCTGCTTTCTGCCCGTCTTGTGGCATAAAAGCTTGTTTCACGCTGTCCTCGAAGTGGATCCAAGTGTGGTATTTTGACAATATTGGCCTTGTACATAACAGTAAGGCCACCCACATCCCTCTTATGTTGAAGGCTCTGCTGAAATGACAGATCTATCCAGGATGGGTCCAGGCGAGAGAGAGACGTCTTGCTCTGTTCTCTACTCTGTCAAGCAGTCGCAGATGAGAGGGGGGACAGGCAAACCAAGAAAGTGGAGCATACTCAAGGTGTGAGCGTACTTGTGCCTCGTACAGGATCTTGCAACCCCTACTGTCAAGCAGATGCGAGATACGGCGAAGTGCTGTAAGCTTCCTGGCTGCCTTGTTTGCAAGATTTACAACATGGTTCTTCATGGTTAGTTTGGAGTCAAATTTCACCCCAAGGATATCAACTTCTTCTCCAGGTGCCAACATCGTCCCATTCATCCTTACTACTGCACCAGCATTACCATCATGGTGCCTAGAGACGATCATCATTTGCGTTTTCTCAGGTGCAAATGTTACTTGCCATCTATTTCCCCAAGCTGATATAGCTCTCAGCTGGTGATTGATGTAGCTTAGAGCAGCTGGCATTTCTTCACTTGGATAAGTGAATGTCAGTGTACAGTCGTCTGCATATGCATGTGATTCTGGGATGAGATGAAGAAGGTCGTTGAAGTAGACATTCCATAACAGTGGACCCAGCAAGCTTCCTTGTGGAACGCTTGCTGATTCCGTTCCATTGAGAACTACACTTACAGATCTACCATGAAGGTAATCACTGAGGAGACATAGTGTAGAGCCTGCAATTCCCAGTGCTTGAAGTTTTGCTAAGAGGCCCTGGTGCCACACCCGGTCGAAAGCACCAGCAATGTCCAGTGCTACCACACAGCTGACTTTGGATTCATCCAGTGACTGGTGCCACTTAGTGGAGAGGTTTAACAACAGATCAGCAGCAGAGTAACCTTTCCTGAAGCCATATTGACGATCACAAAGTAGTGAGTGGTAGTCAAAAAAATCTGTCATTTATCTTGAGATTATTGTCTCAAGGATCTTACCAGTGATTGACAGGAGTGACACTGGTCTGTAGTTGCTGATTTCTGCTCTGCTCTTCTTTTTGTGAACAGGGACTACATTTGCCTCTTTCCATGGAGAGGGCCATTTACACTGTACCTTTCCTTCTCTCTCTCTCTCTCTCTCTCTCTCTCTCTCTCTCTCTCTCTCTCTCTCTCTCTCTCTCTCTCTCTCTCTCTCTCTCTCTCTCTCTCTCCATCTCTTCCCCATTTTTCCCTTCTCACTCTCCCCCTCTCCTTCCCTTCCCTTCTCTCTCTTTCCCCCTCTCACACTCTCTCTCCCCCTTTCCCTTCTCACTCTTCCCCTCTCTCTCTCCTTCTACCTTTCCCTTCTCTCTTCTCTCACAAAAAAAAAATGGTGGGGACTCACAGGAACCAAGGATCAGATGAGAATGGTTCTGGTAGGGAGGAGTGGATGGAGGAGCAGTGGAAAAGGATGGAACAAGAGTGGGAGAGAAAATTAGGAGAGCTTTCTGAAAAAATGGAGAAAGAGCTCTCTGTGAAATTGGACAAGAGGTTGGAGAAGGAGACAAAGAATTGGGAGGCACAAGTCGAAACTGCAGTAGCGAAGATAAGGGTCCAAGAAGTTGAGATAAATAGGCTGAAGCGAATTACAGGGACAGTGACCAGAGAAGACACAGCATATGAAGCTGCAAGGAACAGGAAGGAAGGAATTATGAATTATGCTAAGGTCATATCAGCCTGCCAAGGAGGACCAAGGAGTGAAAGGGAAGAACAGCTGAGAGGGTGATAGGTCGAATGCTGAGGCACAACCATGCTATCAAGAGCCACTGGAAAAATCAAGGGAGAAACTGACCATATACAGGCAGGATCCAGAGTCACAGAGGGTGAGGCAATGGGAGGAGGAAATGGCAAACTCAGTGTTTATCCATGGGCTTCAGGAGAGAGAGGAAAGGACACACACTGAAAGGCAGCAGGAAGAAAGAAAGGAGATTGAGAAAATCATCACGGAAATAGGTGAAGAGATGGACGAGATTGTAAATTTTCAGAGAATAGGGGGGTACTCGAAGTTGAGAAACCGACCAATCAAGCTGATTCTCAGGACAGAAACAGTGCGGAACAGGATCCTCCAAGAGAAACCACAGTTGAAATACTTGGAATAGTACAAGAAGGTGTTCCTAGACAGAGAATAAACACAATCAGAACGACAGCAGCTGAGGGAGAGGACATAAAAGCGAAAGGAGCTAGGAAAACAGACAAGGATGGAACCAGCAGAGGTCAGTCAGAGCAGAACAGAACAGCAAGGGCAAGCACACACACAACTATTCTCAGAACCATACAAATCTATCACACCATCCCAACACACACTACAATCCATACCCACAGCCTCCACCCAACACCGAGCTATAGAATCCCACAGTATGCTACCAGGTCTCCCACCCTCACAGGCCCTCCAAACCACAGTGTTGGAAAGGAAACTGAAGTTATGGTACACAAACGCTGATGGAATAACAAATAAGTGGGAGGAGTGGCATGAAAGAGTCAAAGAGGCATTACCGGACATCATAGCTCTCACAGAAACCAAGCTTACAGGTATGATAACAGATGCCATCTTTCCAATGGGATACCAAATCCTGAGGAAAGACAGAGGGAACAGAGGGGGGTGGAGGAGTGGCGTTGCTGATCAAAAGTCGCTGGAATTTTGATGAGCTGAAGAGAGGAGACAGTGTAAAAGAAAGTGATTACATAGCGGGAACACTTCACTCTGGAGGTCCCAAGGTGGTAATAGCAGTGATGTATAACACACAACAGAACAGCAGGAGGCCAAGGCAAGAGTACGACGAGAGCAATAGAGCGATGGTTGTCACACTGGCTACAGTGGCCAGAAGAGCTCATGCATGCAGGGCAAAGCTCCTGATCATGGGTGACTTTAACCACAAGGAGATCGATTGGGAGAACTTGGACCTGCATGGGGGCCAAGATACATGGAGGGCTAAGATGATGGAGGTGGTACTGGAAAACTTCATGTACCAACACGTAATGGACACTACAAGAGAGAGAGGAGAGGATGAACCAGCAAGGCTGGACTTAGTATTCACCTTGAGTAGTGCAGATATCGAGGACATCATATATGAAAGACCCCTTGGGGCCAGTGACCATGTTTTTTTAAGCTTCGAATACACAGTAGAGCTACAAGTGGAGGGAGAAACAGGAAGGCCAGGACGAATGAAGCCAAAATACAAGAAAGGGAATTACACAGGAATGAGGAACTTCCTGAACGGGGTTCAGTGGGACAGAGAACTGGCAGGGAAGCCAGTTAATGAGATGATTGAATATGTAGCAATAAAATGCAAGGAGGCTGAGGAGAGGTTTGTACCCAAGGGTAACAGGAATAATGAAAAAGCCAGGATGAGCCCTTGGTTTACCCAAAGGTGCAGGAAGGCAAAAACCAAGTGTGCTAGGGAATGGAAGAAATATAGAAGGCAAATGACCCAGGAGAATAAGGAGAGTAGTCGTAGAGCCAGAAACGAATATGCACAGATAAGAAGGGAGGCCCAAAGACAATACGAAAATGACATAGCAGCGAAAGCCAAATCTGACCCGAAACTGTTGTACAGCCACATCAGGAGGAAAACAACAGTCAAGGACCAGGTAATCAGGCTAAGGAAGGAAGGACGAGAGACAACAAGAAATGACCGTGAAGTATGTGAGGAACTCAACAAGAGATTCAAAGAAGTGTTCACAGAGGAGACAGAAGGGGCTCCAGAAAGCCGGAGAGGTGGGGCACACCACCATGTGCTGTACACAGTGCACACAACCGAGGAAGAAGTGAAGAGGCTTCTGAGTGAGCTAGATACCTCAAAGGCAATGGGGCCAGATAACATCTCCCCATGGGTATTGAAAGAGGGAGCAGAGGCGCTATGTGTACCCCTAACAACAATATTCAATACATCTATCGAAACAGGGAGATTGCCTAAGGCATGGAAGACATCAAATGTAGTCCCAATGTTTAAAAAAGGAGACAGACATGAAGCATTAAACTACAGACCAGTGTCACTGACGTGTATAGTATGCAAAATCATGGAAAAGATTATCAGGAGAAGAGTGGTGGAACACCTAGAAAGGAATGATCTCATCAACAGCAGCCAACATGGTTTCAGGGACGGGAAATCCTGTGTCACAAATCTACTGGAGTTCTATGACATGGTGAAAGCAGTAAGACAAGAGAGAGAGGGGTGGGTGGATTGCATATTCTTGGACTGCAAAAAGGCGTTTGACACAGTTCCACACAAGAGATTGGTGCAAAAACTGGAGGACCAAGCAGAGATAACAGGGAAGGCACTACAATGGATCAGGGAATACTTGTCAGGAAGACAGCAGCGAGTCATGGTAAGTGGCGAGGTGTCAGAGTGGGCACCTGTGACCAGCGGGGTCCCACAGGGGTCAGTCCTAGGACCAGTGCTGTTTCTGGTATTTGTGAACGACATGACGGAAGGAATAGACTCTGAAGTGCTCCTGTTTGCAGATGACGTGAAGTTGATGAGAAGAATTCACTCGATCGAAGACCAGGCAGAACTACAAATGGATCTGGACAGGCTGCAGACCTGGTCCAGCAATTGGCTCCTGGAGTTCAATCCCACCAAGTGCAAAGTCATGAAGATTGGGAAGGGCAAAGAAGACCGCAGCCGGAGTACAGTCTAGGGGGCCAGAGACTACAAACCTCACTCAAGGAAAAAGATCTTGGGGTGAGTATAACACCAGGCACATCTACTGAAGCACACATCAACCAAATAACTGCTGCAGTATATGGGCGCCTAGCAAACCTCAGAACAGCATTCCTACATCTTAATAAGGAATCGTTCAGGACCCTGTACACCGTGTACGTTAGGCCCATATTGGAGTATGCGGCACCAGTTTGGAACCCACACCTAGCCAAGCACGTAAAGAAACTAGAGAAAGTGCAAAGGTTTGCAACAAGACTAGTCCCAGAGCTAAGAGGTATGTCCTACGAGGAGAGGTTAAGGGAAATCAACCTGACGACGCTAGAGGACAGGAGAGATAGTGGGGATATGATAACGACATACAAAATACTGAGAGGAATTGACAAGGTGGACAAAGATACGATGTTCCAGAGATTGGACACAGTAACAAGTGGACACAGTTGGAAGTTGAAGACACAGATGAATCACAGGGATGTTAGGAAGTATTTCTTCAGCCACAGAGTAGTCAGTAAGTTTAATAGTTTGGGAAGCGATGTAGTGGAGGCAGGATCCATACATAGCTTTAAGCAGAGGTATGATAAAGTTCACGGTTCAGGGAGAGTGACCTAGTAGCGATCAGTGAAGAGGCGGGGCCACGAGCTCGGACTCGACCCCCGCAACCTCAACTAAGTGAGTACACACACACTCGCGCGCGCACACACACACACACACACACACACACACACACACACACACACACACGCACACTCACACACACACCACCACCCTGCACACCGTGTACGTTAAGCCCATTTTGGAGTATGCACACCAGTTTGGAACCCACACCTAGCCAACACGTAAAGAAACTAGAGAAAGTGCAAAGGTTTGCAACAAGACTAGTCCCAGATCTAAGAGGTATGTCCTACTAGGAGAGGTTAAGGGAAATCAACTTGACGACACTGGAGAACAGGAGAGATAGGGGGGACAAGATGACGACATGCAAAATACTGACAGGAAATGACAAAGGCAGGATGTTCCAGAGATTGGACACAGCAACAAGGAGACACAGTTGGAAGTTGAAGACGCAGATGAATAGCAGTGATGTTAGGAAATACTTGGTCAGGAAGTGGAATAGTTTTGGAAGCGATGTAGTGGAGGCAGGAGCAATACATAGCTTTAAGCAGAGATATGATAAAGCTCACGGTTCAGGGGGAGTGACCTAGTAGCGACCAGTGAAGAGGCGGGGCCAGGAGCTTGAACTCGACCTCTGCATCCTCAACTAGGTGAGTACAACTAGGTGAGTACACACAAACACACAAACACACACAAACACACACACACACACACACACACACACACACACACACACACACACACACACACAAACACAAACACACACAAGCACACACAAACATAGACACAATGTTGCTAAAGAAACTAATGTGGGAAATAAACTGTTTCAGCAGTTTGTCTCCTGGAAATTGTTTTGGGATCACATACAGAAATATTACTTTGCTTACTAACAGTGTGAGAAACTTAAGAGCAGTAGTAAACTTAAGAGTAAGAGTAAACTTAATAGTTGTAGTAGTAGTAGTAGTAGTTGTAGTAGTAGTAGTAGTAGTAGTAGTAGTAGTAGTAGTAGTAGTAGTAGTAGTAGTAGTAGTAGTAGTAGTAGAAGTCGTTGTAGCAGTTTTTCAGTAGCAGTTTTAATAAAAAATAGTAATAGTGGAAGTTGCTGCTGTATCATTAGTAGCAGCAGTGCTCGTACAACTTACACACTTATGACTATGTTTCTGTCCGACTTCGACCGGAAGGTTCAAGTCGGGCCGACTTGGCTCATTTGATGCAAGTTGGACTGAATCATCATCATAAGTTTGAGTCTCCTGAGTGATGGTCACTTGTGCACTGACTCACGGTATTCTGCCGTATTAAATTTTAGTAGTAACAACCAATCAGTCATCAGTTATCTTATCACACACAATGTAAAATAACTTCATTTTCGTGAAAAATTATGTTCCTGTCTTATAAGTATGTTAGATTGAAAATTAGGGAATTTTTATTGATCAATTCTGTGATGCACGTACATTGTAATAAAGCAATATGATGATTAAATGAAAAAATATTTAAATGTGCATCATTAGTACTATGAGTTGGTAATTACAATTTTTTTTCATGGTATTATAGCATGAAAAATCCTGAAATATCTATGACACACTGACTACTGAATAACTATTCATCTAATTTGCTCATGGTTTGTAGCCACTTTATTCTGTCCATTATTATACCCAAACATTAAACTAAATCCATGTAATATACACATTAATGAAACAGCAGGAAAAAAATACAAAATTCTCATTAATAAACCAATTAAAATATTTAGGCTGTAAGAAGGCAGCATTATATTAAAATAAAAATATTACATAACTGTTGGAAGTGGGAAGCCCCAATTTTTTTTTCACAGCCTTGACAACTTTAAAAATAATGAAATGCCTTACAGTTTACTGTAGATAAAAGCTCGAGTGTATCAAAATTATCTCTTTTAAAATTTAAAAGGGAATTAAATTTTGAATAAAATCCTGGCAGTTTCATTCTCACATTCTTGTTTCCTAACAAAATGCTTTGTATGCAATGACTTACATAGTTAAAACGCTCAGCAATTTCATACTGACTAATATTTTCCACATGATATATACCCGGAGGGGCGAGTTTGTGTCTCTGTGAAGGTACTGAGAGTTTATTTCCTTAGAGAAATAGTACCTGTAATGCTACTGGAACGGAGAGAGACAAAGAGAGAAAGAGAGAGAGAGCGAGCGAGCGAGCGAGAAAGAGAGAGAGAGAGAGAGAGAGAGAGAGAGAGAGAGAGAGAGAGAGAGAGAGAGAGAGAGAGAGAGAGAGAGAGAGAGAGAGAGAGAGAGAGAGAGAGAGAGAGAACATCATCCACAACATCACTTCATCTGAGATCATTTATCCCCAGGATGACTCGAGTATGGAACACATTTGTACAGCATTATGATGTCAACAAGATAAAGTCAGTTGATCAAATGAAAATGCTGGCCCACAGATGGCTCCAACTTTATCCTGTTCCCTACTTGTATGTTTCATAACACTAAAAGTGCTTTCAAATGAGCTGATGCAGGTAACAGCTCTTAGCTTGTCAATAAAGTTAGGAATTCTTAACTTGTAAATAGCTTGTCAATAAAGCTAGGGAGAGAGAGAGAGAGAGAGAGAGAGAGAGAGAGAGAGAGAGAGAGAGAGAGAGAGAGAGAGAGAGAGAGAGAGAGAGAGAGAGAGAGAGAGAGAGAGTGAGAGAGAGAGAGAGGGTGAAGAGAGGGTGAAGACGTGTCACAGTGTGCTCCACAAACTTTCTTAATATTACTTAAATACGAGGGTTGGTGTGGATAAAAACTGTTCAGTGACGTAGTACTACTTACAACACATTAGTACAAGTAAGCCAACTCCTCCACTGAAGTGAATATAAGCAATATCAGTGATATTAAGTGTGGTATGGTGAATGAAGGCATGGTGTGAGGGGACAGCGGCAGGCCTTAGGAGTGACTTCACTATTGCCTTCAGAGTGAGCGTCTAATATTATATGTGTTTTGTGCTATGTACTAGCATCTGGTGCTTTATAACAACGTGGCTGGTACAATGCAACACAGTGATTTGTGTAACATCTTCCTTTAGTGGAAAAGTGGATAGCATAAACCTGTGTTTATTAAGTGATAGTGAGAAGGCAACACTTCCAGCTAGTCGGCCCACTGCCGCCCGCCCTCACTACCCACCGGCTATAAAAAACCCCACCCACCCACACTCCACCCCACGACATCACCACCCACCCTCTCTCTCTCCTGTGAACTTCAAACCTACAAGCCTCCTCTGGGATGACTTCACACTGCAAAATAGCAAGATTATCTACGCTATCTGGCTATTGTCCCAGTAGATACTGCAGTGTTTGTGGGTATACCACAAGGGACAAAGATCTTCTTGGATGTAATGAGCCTACTTGTTCCAACTACTGCCACACAGATTGCACTCCAGAAGGAGAATTTTGTTGCAGCCAGGTTGAAAATTTCAGAAAATTTAAGGATATCCATAATCCTGTGGTATATGTGGATACAAGCCTGGAGCTACAGGAGGAAGGTTCAGAAGTCCTACATCAGGGACTCATGTCCAAAGATCAAGACTGCCCTCTTGGGCTGTGTTGTAAAGTTGCAGCTAAGATAATCCATCACAGGGAAGCACTTCATGAGCTCCTCAAATCATTAGATAACCTACAAGCTATTGTAGAAGGTCAGTGCAAGCCTGCATCAAGTGACATAAGCTGCTCAGCTGATGGCGACACTATTGAAAAAGACTGGAAGTCCCACACTGAGCTTAACTCAGGGGTAAACGACTGGTGGAATTCTGTCATCGCTAAGGTCCCACAGACTGGCAGAGTTCAAAACACTACCTTTGGGAATTCTAACACAATTCCTCTGACCACCACAGAGGGAACAAATCCTCTTCCCAGCAACGTGGGAAGCCTTGGATCTGTTAATTCTCCTACACCTGACATCTCTGCTTCAGCCACTGCCAGTCTACTTGACAGTGCACATACCATCTCTGATCCTACACCTGTCAGCACACCTGCCGATACTATTCTAGAATCTGGTAGTAGTGTTTCGACAGCAAGTTCTGAGCCAGGAGTTTCTCCACCAGAGAACGGTGCAGTTAGTGATCAGGGAACTATCACTGCACCTGATCACCTACTGCGCCGAAGTACGAACAGCAGGGACACATCTGTCAGAACTGGTAGAGGGCGGGGTAGAGGACGTGGAGGAGGACGTGGTGGAGGAAGACATCTACAGCCGTCTCACCCTCCACTAACACAGTTCCAGCGGCAGAATCTGAGGACAAACCTGCGAAACACAGGAGGTGCAACAAATCCTAGTCCACCCTCCCAGGCACCTAGGCTGTGCTCTCGCTGTCACCGGAAGGGGCACTCTGCCAACAACTGCCTGCGAGATACCAGGTGTAACTACTGCTACAAGAAAGGACATAAGGAGGACCAGTGTCGGAAGAAAAAGGAACTTGACAGACAGGGCCACCTGTTTAGAGACCTGTTCTCAGAACAAACCAGCAGGATCTCTGAATTGGTAAACACTCTCACACGTCACCCACTTAGCTACTCCTATCCCAGCCCAGCAGGTGGGATTGGGCCTTATACAAGACCACAGACCTACATCCCTGCAGCTGCCTCAGTACCCTACCTCTCTCAAGGGCAGGCACCTTACATTCCCTACACACCCACCACCTCAAGCTGACCACTTCATCATGAGGAGCCAGTCTATCAGCATCCTGTCGGCCAACATTAGAGGTTTCATTACTAATGTTGGAGAGCTCACACATAGCTTTGTGAACACTCGACGTCCAGACATGATAGCTGTTGTTGAAACATTTTTGGATGACAGGACTCCAGAAAATTTTGCAAGAATTCCTGGCTACACCTCATGGATGAGAAGAGACAGGCAAGGGCAAGGAGGTGGTGTTGCTGTGTGCTTCTCTAAAAGTGTTCATGCCCAGCACATAGATGTTGCCACCCCTACACATCTTGAAATGATGTTCTTCAAGCTCTGTATAAACACTAGTACCTCTGTACTAGCATGTGCAATGTACAGATCTCAGTGGCAACATGCAGACCCTATCAACTTCCTAATGGAAAATATTGACTCCCTTCTGCTACAACACAACTGTCAACATATTATAATTGTTGGTGACCTCAACCAGCACCTTATACAGAGGGACTTTGATGACCTTCTTGCAGTGTTTGACATGAGAAACTTTGTTGATTTCCCTACTCATATCTCTGGCTCCTCCCTTGACCCAGTAGTGAGTGATCTGGCAGAAGGCATAGTCACTTGTCAACCCCTCGGCTACGTTGGATCGTCTGACCACAAGGCTGTTTTTACCACACTTAAGATCCCAACAGAACGAGGTGAGGAGTCCACACGCACAACCTGGCTATGGGAAAGAGGTAATTGGCCAGCCCTTTGCTCTGAGCTCGCCACCACCGACTGGAATGCTCTTCTCCAGGGGGATGTTGACAACCAAGTGAAAGCCTTCACTGGACACATCCTTAATCTGCAACAAGAACACATTCCTCACCGGCAATATGTGACAAAGCCTACAGATCAGCCTTGGTTTGGCTTTCGTTGTAGAGAGGCTGCTACTGCTAAGTACAAAGCATGGCGAAGGTATAAGAGACATCCTACCACCTATAACAGGAACTTGCACATGCAAGCCTGTAGGCATATGGGTGATGTTCAAAAGTGGGCCATTGCTAAATGGGAGGTGGACACTAAAAGAAAGTTAGCATCAGGTAGGGTAGGCTCCAAAACCTGGTGGTCCCTGGTCAAGGACAGACAAGGTTATCTGCCTGATGAACTTATTCCACCTCTAAATCGACAGGATGGGACCACCTCTACTAGTAGTCAAGAGAAGGCGGACCTCTTTGCTGAACACTTTGCTACCAAAATGCAAGTTCCTGATCCAGCAAGGGACCCTCCTTGCCTAGCTGCAAGAACTGTGTCAAAACTGTCAGTGGTGACAATAAGGCAGGAGGAGGTGCATTTCCTTCTTAAATCACTTGACCAGGAAAAGGCTGTGGGCCCAGACAAGTTGAGCCCAAGATTGTTGAGAAGATGTGCAGACGAGCTAGCAGCACCTCTAACTCGCATCTTTCAGCACTGCCTAGTACAGTGCAAATGGCCCTCTCCATGGAAAGAGGCAAATGTAGTCCCTGTTCACAAAAAGAAGAGCAGAGCAGAAATCAGCAACTACAGACCAGTGTCACTCCTGTCAATCACTGGTAAGATCCTTGAGACAATAATCTCAAGATAAATGACAGATTTTTTTGACTACCACTCACTACTTTGTGATCGTCAATATGGCTTCAGGAAAGGTTACTCTGCTGCTGATCTGTTGTTAAACCTCTCCACTAAGTGGCACCAGTCACTGGATGAATCCAAAGTCAGCTGTGTGGTAGCACTGGACATTGCTGGCGCTTTCGACCGGGTGTGGCACCAGGGCCTCTTAGCAAAACTTCAAGCACTGGGAATTGCAGGCTCTACGCTATGTCTCCTCAGTGATTACCTTCATGGTAGATCTCTAAGTGTAGTCCTCAATGGAACGGAATCAGCAAGGCATCCTATTGGGGCAAGCGTTCCACAAGGAAGTGTGCTGGGCCCACTGTTATGGAATGTCTACTTCAACGACCTTCTTCATCTCATCCCAGAATCACATGCATATGCAGGCGACTGTACACTGACATTCACTTATCCAAGAGAAGAAATGCCAGCTGCTCTAAGCTACATCAATCACCAGCTGAGAGCTATATCAGCTTGGGGAAATAGATGGCAAGTAACATTTGCACCTGAGAAAACGCAAATGATGATCGTCTCTAGGCACCATGATGGTAATGCTGGTGCAGTAGTAAGGATGAATGGGACGATGTTGGCACCTGGAGAAGAAGTTGATATCCTTGGGGTGAAATTTGACTCCACACTAACCATGAAGAACCATGTTGTAAATCTTGCAAACAAGGCAGCCAGGAAGCTTACAGCACTTCGCCGTATCTCGCATCTGCTTGACAGTAGGGGTTGCAAGATCCTGTACGAGGCACAAGTACGCTCACACCTTGAGTATGCTCCACTTTCTTGGTTTGCCTGCCCCCCCTCTCATCTGCGACTGCTTGACAGAGTAGAGAACAGAGCAAGACGTCTCATCTCTCGCCTGGACCCATCCTGGATAGATCTGTCATTTCAGCAGAGCCTTCAACATAGGAGGGATGTGGGTGGCCTTACTGTTATGTACAAGGCCAATATTGTCAAAATACCACACTTGGATCCACTTCGAGGACAGCGTGAAACAAGCTTTTATGCCACAAGACGGGCAGAAAGCAGCAACTTCACTCTGGCTGTACCCTTCCCCAGAACATCACTCCATCTGAGATCATACATACCCAGGATGACTCGAGTATGGAACACATTCGTACAGCATAATGATGTCAATGAGATAACGTCAGTTGATCAAATGAAAATGCTGGCCCACAGATGGCTCCAACTTCATCCTGTTCCCTACTTGTATGTCTCATAACAATAAAAATGCTTTCAAATGAGCTGATGTAGGTAACAGCCCTTAGCTTGCCAATAAAGTTAGGAGAGAGAGAGAATAGAGAGAGGGAGGTACAGTGGTCCCTCGTTTTTCGTAATTAATCCATTCCTGGAGGAGCTACTATAAACGAAATTTGCGAATCAATTTTCCCCATAAGAAATAATGTAAATACAATTAATCCGTTCCTGACACCCAGAAGTATTAAAACAAAAAAAATTTTTACCTGAAATATACATGTAGTACATAAACAATACAATGGGAAATGATGAATGAAACATTAACAGCATAACGCTTACCTTTATTGGAGATTCTTCTTAGTGTATGGGAGACTGGAGGAGGAGAGAGATTGGATTGTTTACAGTTTGGAAGGGGAATCCCCTTCCAGCAGCACCTCAGGTACCAATTGCTTTTCTGGGGTTACTTCTCTTCTCTGTTTCTTAATGCCACTAGGACCACCATGAGAGTCACTGGAGTCCTGTCTCGAAAAATAACTGTGGAGAGAGCTCTGTTTCTGGCGTCTCTTTAACACTTCCCTAAAATGGCCCAAGACTTTGTCACTGTACATATTTCTCACCTTCTTTAAAACAGGCTTGGCACTAGGAGCTTTACTTCGAGCCATGGTAGCTTATTTAGTACTTGCAAGCACTAAAATGAGTGGAATATTATGAAATATTTCGTAGGAGCACTTGAGTGGACCTTCACTCACTGGTAAACAATGCCAGACTGGCTGGGTAGGGAGGCCTCCCCGGCTCACACCGTGCTTATGCGTCCCGGACAAACTACTATTCGCTAGTCAACCTATGAAAAGCGAGTCCATGTTTATACGAAAATACCCCTATGATTGGCGAAATTTACGATTGCCGAGAACTACGAAAAGCGAGGGACCACTGTATATTGAAAACCAGATAGAATACAAGGCTTTAAATTTTAATCCACACCCAGACTATCTACATAGAAGTGTCTATTGATATCTCGACCGAGTACAGACCAGTGCACTGTTATCTACAAAGTTAGAAGGCTGATGTAAGCATGGCAGGCTCAGACTGGCCATTTGGCAACTCTGGCAAATGTCACAAGTACCTTCGTCCAAGTAGGCCCCAGAGCTAGCAACCAGGCAAGTAAAAAATACTTGCGGACAGAAACTTTAAATAATACTAATCCACTACGCATATGCTACAGGAATGCATATATAATATTCATTAACCACTGATTAGGTTCTGATCAGATCAAAAATTCAAGCAAATGCCCGAATTGATTGTGAAAGTTGTGAATGATAGTAGAGGTTAACGTGTTCCATGATCCCGAGGAACTGGGGTATACGCCTCTCTAAGTCGTCTCTATCCTCTCTAGCCTCTCTTGGAACCAGAGAGGCTATAGGCTACCTGATAGCAGTTTGTTGGCTCTTTAAATTCAGTTTATGGGTTATATCAGCTTGCAGCCAAGATTCCGCTTTTGTGACTATTAATGATCAATCTATATTTAAATGTCGATCTGAAGATCGTTCGAGGCCTAGATAGGCCTAGAACGAGGTAAACCTCCCAGAGAAGTCGCCATTAAACATCAATTTCGGCTACTCTGAAGGCAATCTTTGGCTTATTAAAACCCTTAAACTGACGAAATTGTCTGCAATTTCACTCACAAGTCTACTATTAAAACCGTTCACAAGAAACAACGATTTTCAATTAAAACCTTTCCTATTCATAAAAATGTAGACCATACAGCTGATTTTACTCTTATTTCAACAATTCGTATCTTAAAACAGCGGGATAAACAAACACCCTAGGTACTGTAATCAGAAAAGCAACCTCCCCCCTCTCCATTATTCACTTCCTTCCCTAGTAAATATTCAGTCATACCCCGAAATACTTTTTTTTTCTTTTTCTCGGATAACGTACCATACAAAGTTTTCCATGTAGCAGAATGACATAATAAAAGGCATATTTCAAGGGTTGTAAGATGGTGGGGTCTAAGAAAATAGTTACAAAAATTACTCATTTCTCGCGTGTTGATCCCCATTTTGGGCCACTTACGGTGTTCGTATTTCTTCCAAACTAACTTTTACATAAAACAACCAATGAATCAAAACCGCCCTAAAAATATCTAAAATTCATTGTCCTCATCGCTTCCGGGCCGTGTGGACGTGTTGCGCAGGCGCTCCCGATTCAGTTGATTTTCTGTGCAGTTTGCCTGTTTTGAGCAATCAACATGGCAGATAGACATGCCAGACGTGTGAATACTGTCTGTGTGGAACTAGTACGTGGTGCCCTATGCAGTTCTACAATGCAGGCACTACTCCCTACGATTATTCGTGATGTGTATGGGATACCCAATGAAGAGCTTTATGGTGTGGCTGTTAACGGAGTTACGAGGATTTTCATCAAATTTATAAATGCTGGATTTTACTCAAGCATAGTTGACAAGTACCACGAGAAGAGGATGGCCGTGAATGCAGCAGTGGAGGTATGTCTACATGATGTATTCAGCTATGTGACATACGTAAAAGTCAGGAATGTGCCCTTTGATGCTACAGAGTATGATGTGATTGCGGTCTTCCGTCGTTATGGCAAGATTCATGCGGCGGAATTGGGAGTGTTGAAGGATGGGCCTCATGTGGGACTGCCCGAGGGATCCTTCAATCTGAAGATGACGTTACGGCAATCAATTCCTTCGTATGTTTTACTGGAAGAGTTCCGAACGCAGGTCTACGTATACTATGCAGGACAGAGGCGGACTTGTAGGCTATGCAGATCATTTGACCTTATGGCAGCCCAATGCCATAGGAAACCAGGACGGAGGGAACAGATGCCAACACAGGTGGATCAGCAGTTGGATCCTTTGGTGCAAAAGACAGATGCGGTCAAAAGGCAGGCATCGTGCAGTTGGAATGAGGAAGTGGATAAAGCAGAGGCGGAGACGGACTCATGTGCTACGTTGCCTGTGGGGACAGGGCCTGAGCAGACGACGACGACGAACGATGACGGTGAGCCTGTAATGCAACAGGATGGAATGTTGGATGAGGTTTTGAATACCTTCCTGAGTGAGGTGGAGGAGAGTCTGGATGATGAGCAGCGTGGACGCTCATTGGAGGAGACTACAGTCTCATCGGGATGTGGGAAGACCGTGTGCAATGAGGGGAAGAAGCACACGGTAGTGGCTGAGGTGCACAGAGCGTGCATAGAAGAGGAGGTTACATGTGGAGACGGAGGTTCACGCAAGAGAACAGCTGGGACGTCTGATATGGATGATGTCTTAACACCAGGGCAGAGACCTGGGAAGAAGTCTTGGAAGCCCAGGTTGGATCTCCCGGAGAGTGGGTGTAGCGGTGCTGAAGTACTGAAAGGTTCAAAGGATAAGGGGGGGGGGTTGGGGACTGGACAGACAAGGTGACAAACGGGGCTCTAGTCAGCAGCCAGGTCACGCGGGTGCCATTCCAAGGCGGCGGGGCAAGCCGCCTTTACTGTCATAATTCAAGGTTGTAACGATCAATGTTAATGACCTGAGAGCCGAAGTTAAAAGAGTATGGGTGGAATGGTTTTTAAAGAGATTTAATGTAGATATATGTTTCATTCAGGAGCAAAATTATAAGTTTGGTTGTGAGTTGTCTTTGAAAGGATATAAGTTGTATGTGAGTGGCTCTTTGAGGTTAAAAGGTGGGGTTGCTGTGGCTGTAAAGGAAACCAGTCCATTGCGTATTTTGGGGTAGGAGGAGGGGGAAGGGAGGGTCGTGAGGGTGGAGGGGGAGTGGGGTGCAACGAGGGTTTGTTTTATAGGAGTGTATATGCCGGCAGATGGCAACACACGAATCGAGGAGAACTTTGTGAGGGAATTTTTGATGTACTATTTAAGGGGTTTACCTTTAGTCACTGTAATAGGGGGAGATTGGAATTGTGTTATTAGGGGTGGGGATGTGGAACCGAGGGGGGCGGGGTATATGTTGGACATGTTACATAATGTGTTTGGAGACGTGGGGGTTTTGGATGTTGTGGGGAGGGGTGGTTGGCAGGTTGAGTATACGTTTGTCAGACGGGATTATGCTGCAAGATTAGATAGGATCTATGCAACAGAAGCTGTACGTGTGTTGGGAATCAGGACTTTTGATGTGGGGTTTTCTGATCATAGGGCAGTTATAGCAGATCTTGATTGGGAAGGTATGGTTAGGATACAATCGGGTTTTTCGAAATTAAATGCAAGACTCATGAGGAGTGAGGAGGTGAGTATGGCTTTTGGGGAATGATGGCAAACTTTTTGGGATTCTAGAGAGGTAGAGTCGTGTGTCTTAGAATGGTGGGAAAGGCACACTAAGCCGGGTATAGCAGGTTTCTATAATAGGAAGGGAAGGGAAGAGGCAGGGTGGAGGTATGGGTTGCAAAATTATTTTGAATATCAGCTAATTTGGTGTTATGAGGAAGGGGGGGGGGGCGGCAGTACGGAAACATGGTGCAACTCAAGGACAGGTTGGCAGAGTTACATAATGGTAGATTTGATGCAGTATGTGTAAGGGCGGGAATGGAGGCTGTGCTGTGGGGTGATAAACCTTCGGGAAGTGTTTTGCGAGGTTTTAGGGTAAGGTAGAAGGATTCGACTATTTTAAACTTGGAGGTAAGTGAGGATATGGGTGGTTATCATAAGGGAAAGGTACTGAATACTACAGAAGGCATGAGCAATTATGCTGATTTCTGATTCCAAAAGAAGTGGGGGAAGGGGGAGGAGGGCGATGCTATTGAGGAGGTGTGGGGGGGGGAGAGGTTTAGGGTCATGTGGAGAGGAGGGCATGGGGATGGGAGGTGAGATTAGCATGGGGGAAGTTGAGGAGGCTGTGTTCAACATGAGTACTGGCAAGGCACCGGGAATAGATGGGATATCAAATGATTTTTATAGAATTCAATGGGAGCGCATTGAGTACTGTCTGGTGAGGGTCATGAATTGTATGCGACGGGAGGGACAGTTAGGACAGACTCAGTGAATGGGTGTAGTCGTATTAGTATGCAAAAAACAAGAGGGAAGAGTATTGAGTGAGTATAGAGCTATTTCGCTAATGTGTGCCGACTACAAGATTTTCGCGAAGATACTGGGCAATAGGATGAAGAAGGTGTTAGGTGGGGTTATTCATAAGGGGCAGATGGGTATTCCAGGCAGAAACATGAGAGATGGGCATGGCTGCATTAGGGATTTTTTGGAGGGTTGCAATGGGGGAGGGCTTTTGGGCATTGATTGGGAAAATGCATACGACTGTGTGGATAGAAACTTTCTGAGGGCTAGTTTGTTGCATCTCGGTTTTGGCATGGGAGTGGTGAGGTGGGTTGATACAATGTATTCATCTGCAATGGTGCGAGTACAAATTAATGGCAGGTTGGGAAGGCCTGTAAGGATGGAGAGGGGTTTGAGACAGGGGTGTCCCCTGTCTCAAATATTGTTTGCGTGTATGCAGCATCCATTTTATGGGCTCGTTGAGGGGAGGGGGATTTTAAATGGGGAGAAGGATGGGTGTATAGATGTGGTGAGGTATGTGGTTGATACCACTGTTCTGATAGCCGGAGTGGAGGGATTGCGTACGGTGGAAAGTGTGTTGGAGCTTTTCGGGAGGGCATCTGGCAAGTGGGTGAACAGAGCAAAATCAAGTTTGCTGGAGGTGGGTGCCTGGGTGGGGGGGGCTTGGGGTTGGAGTTTGGGTGGGAAGTAGTGGTTAGGCTATTTGTGGAGTTATATACATGACAGATGCGCGGGAGGCTAGGCAGGTGAATTCGGAGGTGGTGGTGGAGAAGGCAGTAAAAAGGTTAAGGAATTTACGGGTGTTGCAACCCCTGAATGGGTTGCAATGATTATTATGTATATATATAATTATTATCTTTTCATATAATTTTATATTGCTTATTTTTGCGATAATGGCTAAATCGTAAATGTATTGCTTTATATTATTATTTGACTTAGTAATGTTGTTAGGTAGGATGTAACATATTATGTGCTCAGTTCAAGTCTTGATTGTCTAACTACTGTAATTATCGCTCTTTGCTCATTTCCCTGCTGGCTTCTTGCTGGGCAGCGACCCACGGAGCTATCACATGATCGAGGGGGGGGGGTCCTCACCTCGCCTGAAGTATTCAGTCTGGTCTAGACTTGCTTGGTGGTTGTATGTATTCTTGACAAGGCTTGCCTAACCCTTCCTTATTGGCCCTTGTTGGAAGATCATCTCTTGTCTCATTATTCTTGTTAGTTCTGGAGACTCTGTTCACAGAACATTGTATAGACTTAGTGATTTTCGACATTGTACTGAGGTTGTGTGTCTCAAAGACACTCTGAGTAACTCAGGTCCTGAGCTGTAGCTTCTGATCTAATTTGTACTGGTATCTGTGCATTGTCACAGTCAGGTATTTTCTTATGCTGACTTAGATTCAGTAGTATGGGAGTTTTGCGACTTTTGTGGAGGATCTGCTGATGGTCCCTACTTAGTGTCGTTATATTATCTCCTTGTTCCTGATTCTGTGTTACAGTTGCTTGTTACATTGCTATTGGGCTCAGCATTCTTTTTATTGTTCAAGCAGACTCTTCTGATTGCCAGCTGGCCAAGAAGTTAGTTTATTTGAGGACTTTGTCAATCATTTGTTTAAGTCTAGTCTAGTCGTGAGGCATAGTGAACTACTTAGAGCACTTACACACATACACACAAAATTATTTGTACATATTTATGATATCTTATTAAATGTTAATGTACCAGACAGTACTTAAGAATTATAAATGTGATATGTGCTTTCAGCACAATAATATTGTACACGAGAGAAGTGATATTATTTTAATTACTGAGATTAATTTAATTTAATTTTATATACGCCTAGACAACTTAATGACTAATAAATTTATTAAATTTTAATTTCTCTAGTTAGTAGCCTACCAGTTGTAATTCTGAAGCACTAATGAATCATATTGAATTCTAATGGATAATTGGACAAGGATACTGACTAACTGTTACGAAAACCCAGTAACAGGCTGGATGCTAGAAGGGCAGTCCTTTCTAGTATTCACTGGAGATCTCTAAGCTTTTAGAATAGCATTTTTTGTACCAAATGGGGGCCTGTCCGGGATGCTCTTGATCCAAGGTGTTGGAGAAATTGTCCAGTTTGACATACTAGTAACTCTATGATCAAACACTTTGAGTACTTTCCTAATCTGAAGACTTTGAGTTTAGTCTTGTACAACATACTAAGTGGATATATGTACTTGACTGAGTCTCTTGATCCAAGGAGATGGAAATACTGTTGATGAGTTCTAGCTCTAAGACAACTAACACTAAAATTCCTATCAGGATTATAGTTTCCCATAATCACTCTCTTGTAGTACATTTATTTTTGTGATGTATGCCAAAGTGAAACAGTTAATTGATACTCTGACATTGTCTCTGTTGAGTACATTAAAACTTCAGACGTGTTGGCGAGTAGCCAAATATCTCAGTGTGACGTATAACAGGAATTACACCGCAGAAACTGTCAGGGCATTAATTAAAGATATATTGTTTTTTGCTCATACAGAGATGTCTGATTATGATTCAGATTCAGAAAGCCTAGTGTCACAATTAGGAAGTATGACTCTATTTGATGATGTAGAGGAAAGAGCAACTAAGGCAGAAGTTAGCCTAGTGTCTGAGCCTAGTGTAGCTCAGTTTTCGCTCACGCCTTCCCTCACTGACACAATAGTACAGAGTATAACTGTTAGTATGACTCAGCCCCATACTAGTACAGTGTATACTACACCTGTATCTACTTATCCTAGACCAGATCTAGACTCTCTAGAGATGGCTGAACGAGGTGCCCGACTTAAGGACCGTCTAGACCACGTTAGATTCCTTACTCCTCCATTACCCACTGGTCCTATCTCTTAGGAACAGTTTGAGAGGTTTGAACGCCTCATTATGTTGCAGACTGCACGAATAGAGGCTCAGAGGAAATTGAACGAAGATTTCCAGAGAGAAAGTGTTCATCTTGGAAGACAACAGACTGATAGATCACAGGACACATTTAATGTGCAGAAAGCTGCATCCATGGTTCCTAAGTTTCTTGAGAGTGACTTAAGACACCTATTTTGATGTGTTTGAGAACCAGGCACGTGCTATGAACTGGCCACGTAAGCACTGGGCTACCTTGTTGCACACAGCTTTGACAGGAAGAGCTCAAACTTGTACTGTTGCTTTACCATTTGCCAAGTACATTAGTTAAGACGCTGTCAAACGAACTATTCTAGAGACATATAACTTGTTACCTGTAAGTTATCAAAGTGCATTTCGTACATTACAACGACGACAAGATCAAACTTGTGTAGAGTTTGTTCGTGAGAAAAAAGTTGCATTTGAGAGTTGGTGTAGGTCTGTCATGAGTAACAACTACGACAGCCTTGTTCAGTTGTTACTTCAGTTGTTACTGTATGTCTGCTGACATACAAGAATATATGATCGATCATACTACCTCGGATATTCTGGAAACTGCAGCATTAGCAGACAAGTACGAGATTTCTCACAAACTTGTACGTACTAAAACACAGAGAAACAAGGTAACTAAAAATTGTCCTAGAAGTTGGCAACCTAAATCAGCTGCTCATTGCTGGCCAGATGTACCTGCTACTGTAACTTCTCGTACCTTTACCAGGAAAACACACATTCCTGAATCTGTCTCTGTGGTTAGACAGAAATCTGATATCGAGAAGAAGAAAGTAAAATGTACCTATTATAACAGAAAAGGACATGCTAGACAGTATTGCTATAAGTTAGAAAGAGATATGAGAAGCAGTCGTGCGGCTGGCGCCCCCACTCAAGTCGCATCCTCTTCTGAGCAACAAAGGCACCAAAATCCTAGTAATACCTCTGATCCTACTGTTTTAGATAATATTACTCAGGATAGATGACTAGCGTCAGAAAGTGTATCTGACGAAAAGATTCGTTCAGTGATGAGTCCTTACTTTTCGAGAGGTAAAGTAGGATTTGACGAATCACATCTAACTGAAATAATTACTTTCAGAGACACTGGCAGTTATCTCACGTTATTAAGAGAAGATGTACTGCCCATAACTGATGATACCTATTGCAAGATAGATGTATTGTTAGAAGCCTATGGTGGGGCTGTTATAAAAGTACCTCTTCATAAAGTTTACATTGAAACAAGCTATTATACTGGTTATATTTCAGTGGGTATATCCAGTGGTGTATTTCCCATCAGGTCAGTGGACTTGTTGATAGGGAACGATATCCTTCATGTTGGTATATGTAAAGAACCACTTTTGATTGATAATAACACTGATGATAATTATACCATTGAAGCTTGTAGAGAGAAACCTATTTTATTTCCTCTCAGTGCAATTACTTGAGCTATGTCAAAGATTCAACAACCATCTTTGTCTCCTGTTGTGTTAGTGGATGACAATGATTTGGGCTTGAATATGTTGTTTAGTGATGCTCTGTGCCCCGGATCATTAACACCAACTCCCCCCAGTCATCAACCTAGTCAGGACACAACTGACGTTAAATTTCTAACTCATGATGATTTAATCAAGGATCAGTTTGTTGATCAGTCACTGGAAAGACTGAGAGATATAGCAGTTACTAAGAGTGAAGCAAAGGATCTCGATAATTGTTACTATTATAGTAACGGTGTACTGATGGAGAAAAATACATGTAAGTTGTCAGCTGATAGTGTTTCCACCACAGTCAAGCATCTCGTAGTGTTACCAGTTAATTTTCGTGAACAAGCCATTGATTTTGCTCACAATAGTCCCATAGGAGGACATTTGGGTGTCAAGAAGACACTCGGTAAACTGGCAAAACATTTTACTTGGCCAAAGATGAAGGAAACAGTAGCTGATCATGTTTGACGCTGCCACGTGTGTCAAATGACAGGCAAGCCAGCACAGACACCTCCACCTGCACCTCTCATTCCTATCACCAGGGCCGGATTACCACATAGGCAAACTAGGCATTTGCCTAGGGCCCGGCGCATTTGGGGGCCCCGCGGTCCAAGGGGTTCAGGGGCTCATCCAAGACTGCGCACATGGTGCAAGTGCAAAGGGGTCCCTACCTAAAAAGTTCAAGTGTTTGGAGAGTAAAATTTATTTTTAAAAACTAATCAAAACAAAAATAAATAATGAAATAAAATAAAATAAAAATAAATAAACCTAACCATAGATGGCAACACTCAACACGCCTTTGTTTACATCAGAACAGCTGTGTTTTCCCACTAATGGATGAGTATGGGAGAATCCTCTCCAATTTTCTACAGTAATTACACGTTATCTAGACTTGTACTGTGACAAATTAACTGAAGTGTTGTTGATAGACATTGACGTGTATGGATAAATGTTTTTGCCTCTAAATGTTAAGGGAGGTGCCTGATAGGGTTACTTGACACATGGACCAGTAAAGACGCATTTTTGGTAAAAATACTATAAAGAAAAACCTAAAAACGCAAACTGACTTCCGTTTGTACTTTTTAAAAGAACTTTGTCCTGTCTTTAAGTCTTTATCATTTCAATAACAGATCTCAATTGATTGATGTTCTACATCACTTCCGTCGCAAATGATTAGTTTTCAAGTTGCGACGGAAGTGATGTAGAACATCAATTAATTTACTACATATTTCCCCAGAAACACATAAGCCACATCAGAAAATCGTTGGTTGGGTGAAACTGAAAATTGTCCCTGCATTCTTTAATTCTCATGTCCTTATCTATGGTGGCAGGTCATATATCATGCAAAACATAATGATTAGTTTAGTTATGAAAATGGTAATATAAATACCATTGTGCATTGTTCTTGGACTCGGTATGATTTCTGTTTAAGTAAATTGGAGATCAAGGAGGATGAATTAGTAAAATATTCGTAGCCCAAATCACTAGCCTAATCTGTGGTAAAAGTTCTGTATATGACTCCTTTCTGGTAACGTTTTGAATTTTTAGATGCGCAGCCAGAGGAAAGGGGGCTACAAGGGCCATATCCCCCCAATTGACAGAAAAAAAAATTTAATAATAATTAATAAATTAATAATAATTGATAATGAAAAATTTGTATTTGCATGATTACAGACAGTGATACATCCTCATTATGGCATCTCGTGGACGTGATGTTGGACGTTCTTATGCGAGTGGGTCACAGAAAAGAAAGAAGAAAATTCAAGAAGAAGAACAGAAAAAGAAAGATCACAGACATGATCACGAAAACAATTTCTGATGTTACCAGTACAGTTGAATCTGCAGATACGTCAGATCATACAGGAAGCCCTCCCTCCATTATTTCTCAGCCAGCATCTACTTCTTTTGTGTCTCCTCTCAATGTCTCAACGGACATTTCATCCACAGGATTTGTCTTAAAAGATCTTGCCTAATGGCCAAATGTAATCCCAGATTCTCTACGTAATGCATTCTTTGCAGAAAACTTCAGTCAAAATCTGAACATTGACTTTAGGAAATCAGCAAGGATTTATGATGATGGAAGTCGTCATTGTTTAAAGTCATCTATGTTTTATAGGAAGCTTGCAAATTCAGAAACTGTGAAAAGATCATGGATGGTATACTCTGAAAGCTCAGGAAAAGTGTACTGTTCAGCATGCAAGCTATTTTCTACCAAAGAAAATACCTTCACATAGGGGTTCAATGACTGGAAAAATTCCAAGCGTTTCGAGGAACATGAAAATAGCACCAAACAGGAGCTGCATTTTAGCCAGTGTATTTCGTGCACAGAAAAAAGGCTTATTGGATTCTCATCTGGAAAATCAAACTGAAAAAGAGCGCACTTATTGGAGAAAAGTTCTAGAAAGAGTTGTTGCTGTTGTAAAATTCTTAGCTCTAAGAGGACTTGCTTTCCGTGGAGAAAATGAGGTTTTTGGTTCGGAAAACAATGGCAATTTCCTAGGGATCATAGAACTGTTAGCACAATTCGATCCATTCTTAGCAAATCATGTGTCACGCCTTGGGAATGCAGGAAGAGGCACCGTATCTTACATGTCATCTACTATATGCAATGAATTTATTGAACTGATGACTAAGAAGGTCCTCAATAACATCATAGCAGCTGTGAAAACTGCAAAATACTTTGCAATAAGTGTAGATTCAACACCAGATATTTCACATACAGATCAATTGACATTCATTGTTCGCTTTGTCGACTCCAGTGGTAAGCCTGTAGAGCGTTTTATAAAATTCATTCCTCTTTCAGGCCATGATGGGGAAACAATGATGAATGTAGTACTGGATACTCTGCTTGAACATGATCTCTCTATTATGGATTGCCGTGGCCAGAGCTACGACAATGCAAGTAACATGTCGGGTAAATATAATGGATTGCAAGCCCGTATCAAGCAAATCAACCCACTTGCTGAATATGTGCCCTGCTCAGCACATTCTCTTAATCTTGTTGGGTCATGTGCTGCGGAGTGTTGTGTCGCTGCAGTTTCATTTTTTGGACTTTTACAAGCACTCTTTAATTTTTTCTCTGCTTCAACGCATTGGTGGAGTATACTCAAGTCAACCATTCATGGAGATGTCATCAAATCATTATCAACAACAAGGTGGTCAGTGCAGCATGATGCAACACATGCTTTGAAGGCAGCTTTGCTGAAATACGTTCTGCTTTGATCCAAATAGCAGAGGATGAAGACCAGACAGCAACTACAAGAAGCGAAGCAGCCAGCTTAGCATCAAAATTGGAAGATTTTGAATTGGCCTTACTCTGTGTGCTTTGGGACTGTATACTGAAACGGTTAAATGCCACGAACAAGACACTTCAGAAAATTGAAATTGAAATGGCTACTTGTGCTAACCTCTATGCAGGCTTAGTGGAATTTGTAAGCTCACTTCGCAGTGATGAAGCTTTTGAAATGTTTGAAGAGAAAGCTAAACTGCTGGTGAAAGACTACAGTTACCGGGCTGATCATCAGCGGTCAAGGAAGAGGAAACGCAATTTTGAAGAGCCAGACAATGAAATTGTGTTGCTACCAAGGCAGAAATGTAAGACAGCTACATACTTCGTCATTCTGGATTCACTGATTACAGAATTGGTGAAAAGAAAAGAAATCTACCAGAATCTCAATGACAAGTTTGGATTTCTGTTCAAAATTACTACTATGCCAGATGCAGAATTGAGAGAAGCTGCATTAAAGTTGCAACAACACCTTTCAGCAGAAGTTCAGGACACATTTGTTGAAGAAATAGTTCATTTTTCTGGGTATATGAATCAGATTAAAGCTCCACCTGAAAAATGTGCGCCCTCAGCTGCTTTGAAACATTTAAGAAATGCAGGTATCTCAGAAACCTTCCCTAATGTTGACATAGTGTATCGCCTTTACCTAACACTTCCAGGTACTAACTGTGAAGGAGAACGTTCATTTTCTGTTTTGAAAAGAGTGAAAAACCAGCTCCGTTCAACAATGAGCCAAGACAAATTGTGTAACCTAGCCTTGGAAATATAAACACAAATGCAGTATAATGTGATCCTTTATTGACTACGTTTCGCCCACACAGTGGGCTTTTTTTCAAGTTTGTGACTTGAAAAAAGCCCACTGTGTGGGCGAAACGTAGTCAATAAAGGATCACATTATACTGCATTTGTGTTTATATTTCCATTGTGTCGGTATTTTATACCATTTATTTCCATCGTAACCTAGCCTTGTTGACCATTGAGTCTGATCTAACAAGAAATATTGATTTTCGGAATATAATTGATGATTTTGCCAATATGAAATCCAGAAAAAAGTTTATTTAAGAAGTGCCTGTGAATATAAACAATTCTTTACTTTCCTGAGTTTATATGATTTGATAGTCTTATGCATGATGCAATGATAACAATAATGGTCAGTGATTTATAAAGGGAATAATAGTGCTGTAGTGGTTATGCTGAGTATAATAGGTACATGATGTCACTACTTTAATAGCCTAGTCTAGTAATACTATGCTGTCTTGAGTTTATTCTCTTTAAAATGCATGATTTAACAAGATAGTTATAATGGCTGTTGGTAAATGGTTTTGGTTGTCTTGATGTACTTTCCCTATTAAATTTAATCTAAATAGCCAGAATGTATTTAATTAGACCTTAAAGAGGCTCACACCGACCCCCCCCCTCCACCCCCAAGCTGGAAGGGGTCGCTTCGCTTACCCGTAACTCAAAGGGGCCCCGCCAATGTGAATAGCCTAGGGCCCGGACACTTCTTAATCCGGCCCTGCCTATCACCGTGGATGGTGAACCATTCTCACGTCTTATTATTGATTGTGTTGGTCCTTTGCCTAGAACCAAACTAGGGAACCAATACTTATTTACTATTATGGACGCTGCAACACGCTATCCCGGAGCTATTCCTATGAGAAAAATTAATGCTCGTGCTATTGTGAGAGCGCTGATGAAATTTTTCTCCCAGGTTGGATTGCCACGAGAGATACAATCAGATCAGGGATCTAACTTCACTTCTAAGATTTTTCGAGAAGCATTATCCCACCTAGGAATAAAGTCTGTACTTTCAACCAGTTATCATCCACAGTCACAAGGTGCTCTAGAGAGATTTCATCAGACACTGAAGTCCATGATGAGAGCTTATTGTGAACATTTTTCTAGAGACTGGGATGAGGGTATACCTTTTCTTCTGTTCGCTATGAGAGAAAGTGAGCAAGAAAGTCTCGGATTTAGTCCATTTGAATTAATATTCGGACACCAAGTGCGTGGTCCTCTTGCAGTGTTAAAAGACGTGTAGACAGGAAAATCAAATCCATTATTGAGCACATCACCTTCATTAATGCAGAAACATTTGACAGCCGCTAGAGAGCTAGCTTCGAAAAACCTAGTTTCAGCCCAAGCTAGAATGAAGCAACATTATGACAAGCATGCTGTCTCTCGTTCTTTTAAAGCAGGAGATAAGGTGATGGCTCGGAAAATTAGTACCAGGTCATGCTCTACAAGCCAGGTATGATGGTCCACTGGAAGTAGTGAAAAGGCTTAGCGACGTAAATTATTTGGTACGTACGCCTGGGAAAAAGAAATCTAATCATGTGTACCATGTTAACCAGCTTAAGACATACTACGCTAGTCCTCTACCTACTACATCTATTCTTCCTAGGACAGAGGAAGAAAACGTCAGTCTACCTGACGTCTCTAGAGGTATAGAGGTGCGTTTAGAAAATTCAGTGACTCTACAGTCACTAGACGATTTTCTTAGTAACCTTGGGATTGAAAAAGCTGGTGATATTAAAAACATGATTTTGCAAATTTCCCTGAATTGTTCAGTGATGTTCCTAAACGTTGTACTCTAGGTGTACATGACGTTGATGTACAGGGAGCATCACCCATTAAGCAATCACCATACAGGATGAGTCCAACAAAGCATAAAGCATTGAGAGAAGAGGTTGATTTTCTGTTATCTCACAGACTTATTGAGCGCAGTAAAAGTCCATTGGCATCTCCCTGTATTTTAGTGCCTAAACCTGACGGTAGTTTCAGGATGTGCACTGATTACAGGAAAGTGAACTCTGTCACCTTGCCTGATGGTTATCCTCTACCTCGCATTGACGACCTTATTGACCGTGTGTCAGGAGCCCAGTTTGTCAGCCGTTTAGATCTCTTACTAGGCTATTATCAAGTCCCGCTTACTGAACATGCTCAAGAAATATCTGCTTTTACTGTTCAAGATGGATTGCTTAACTACCTCGTCACCCCCTTCGGCCTATGTAACGCGGCTTCTTCATTCCAACGTATAATGAACGAGTTGACCCACAACTTAGAAGGAGTAGAAGCCTACCTTGACGACTTAGTGGTGTACAGTGACGAGTGGGAACAGCACTTGACACGTCTCAGAACATTGTCTGAGAGACTGGCGCACTACAACTTCACTGTTAACTTAGCTAAATGTAGTTTTGGTCATGCCAACATTACCTATCTAGGCTTTTGTATCGGCCAAGGTGAGGTTGCTCCTATTGAGGCTAAGGTTCGTGCAATTTCTGAATTTCCAGTGCAACAGGATAGGAACGGAGTACAGAGATTCCTGGGTATGGCAGGATATTATCGCAGGTTCTGTCCAAACTTTTCTCAGATTGCAGCTCCTCTTACTGAGCTTACTAGTAGCAAAGTTCAGTTCATCTGGACTAGAGATTGTTCAGACTCGTTCAAAAGATTGAAACGTTTGCTTTCCTCTGCCCCTGTGTTGAAGAGTCCAAATTTCAATCTTCCCTTCTTTTTACATATAGATGCGAGTGGTTATGCAGTGGGCGCTGTGCTGCTCCAACAGTCAACATCCACTGACATTCTCCATCCTATATGTTACTATTCATCTAAGCTTAAACGACACCAGAAAAATTATGCCACTATTGAGAAAGAGGCTCTAGCTCTTGTGGTGTCCTTGGAACATTTTGACGTGTATTTGGGCACTTCCCCATTTAAAATTAACGTTTTTTCAGACCACAATCCACTCACTTACATTAACACTATGAAAAGTAAAAATGCTAGGATCATGAGGTGGGCACTCAGAATCCAACCTTATTCTATTAGTTTAAAACACATAAGTGGTCATTGTAATGTAATTGCTGACGCTCTGTCACGTCCTTAATAATTATCAGTTACATTAATTTAACGTAATTTTATGCCCAAATACCTTTTGTTACTTGCTATGTCAAATTCAGTAGAGTAACTTAATCCCTCCAGCCCATATTAACTATATATACTCATGTCTAATTATTATATTTTTATATTCACAGTATTGATGATATGTGTGTAAGGAGACAGAAGCTAAGTGATGAGTGGGTAGTGTTGTGTGGGCGATGTTACTGCATGTGGCAGAGCACTGTCCTGCTGCAGACCCCCCCCTCACTACACACCTTAAGCTGTTTCATACTCAGATGTCCATACTGCATAGCATTCCACAACTGCTACTTAAGAGTGGAATGCAGTCTCCTCTACTATGATCGAGTCTCAACGTGCAATGCTTGTCTATGCTATCCTGTCTCTACACTGATGTACATAACCACGAGTATGCAGAGATACGATACTGTGTACTGCCCTAGTACTAGGGGTATATCTTAGTGAAATAGATGCTGTGAAATTATAGAAGTACTTGGCACAAGATTGACTCTTATTTTTTTCATTAAACTGTTATTTAGTGACACGAGTAATCAATAATAATGTGAAAGACATTAATGCAACTCCTAGTGCGACCGTTTGTCGAGTTGGGGGGGTGTTGCAACCCCTGAATGGGTTGCAATGATTATTATGTATATATGTAATTATTATCTTTTCATATAATTTTATATTGCTTATATTTGCGATAATAGCTAAATCGTAAATGTATTGCCTTATATTATTATTTGACTTAGTTATGTTGTTAGGTAGGATGTAAAATATTATGTGCTCAGTTCAAGTGTTGATTGTCTAACTACTGTAATTATCGCTCTTTGCTCATTTCCCTGTCGGCTTCTTGCTGGGCAGCGACCCACGGAGCTATCACGTGATCGAGGGGGGTGTCCTCATCTCGCCTGAAGTATTCAGTCTGGTCTAGACTTGCTTGGTGATTGGATGTATTCTTGACAAGGCTTGCCTAACCCATCCTTATTGACCCTTGTTGGAAGATCGTCTCTTGTCTCATTATTCTTGTTAGTTCTGGAGACTCTGTTCACAGAACATTGTATAGACTTAGTGATTTTCGACGTTGTACTGAGGTTGTGTGTCTCAAAGACACTCTGAGTAACTCAGGTCCTGAGCTGTAGCTTCTGACCTAATTTGTACTGGTATCTGTGCATTGTCACAGTCAGGTATTTTCTTATGCTGAACTTAGATTCAGTAGAATGGGAGTTTTGCAACTTTTGTGGAGGATCTGCTGATGGTCCCTACTTAGTGTCATTATATTATATCCTTGTTCCTGATTCTGTGTCGCAGTTGTTTTTTATATTGCTATTGGGCTTAGCATTCTTTTTATTGTTCAAGCAGACTGTTCTGATTGCCAGTTGTTCAAGAAGTTAGTTTATTTGAGGACTTTGTCAATCATTTGTTTAAGTCTAGTCGCGTCGTGAGGCATAGTGAACTACTCAGAGCACTTACACACATACACACAAAATTATTTGTACATATTTATAATATCTTATTAAATGTTAATGTACCAGACAGAACTTAAGAATTATAAATGTGATATGTGGTTTCAGCACAATAATATTGTACACGAGAGAAGTGATATCATTTTAATTACTGTGATTAATTTAATTTAATTTGATATACGCCTAGACAACTTAATGACTAATAAAATTATTAAATTTTAATTTCTCTAGTTAGTAGCCTACCAGTTGTAATCCTGAAGCACTATTGAATCATATTGAATTCTAATGGATAATTGGACAAGGATACTGACTAATTGTTATGAAAACCCAGTAACAGGCTGGATGCTAGAAGAGCAGTCCTTTCTAGTATTCACTGGAGATATCTAAGCTTTTATAATCGCGTTTTTTGTAACATCGGGCAGGGGACGTCACCTTACAACAGCGGGCGATAATCGTAAATTCATTAGTTTATAGTAAAGTGTGGAGTATGGCTGTGGTTTATCCACTGCGGACTCCAGACGTACATGAGATTCAGAGGAGGGCATTACGTTATGTTTGGGGTTTCGGGAGGGCGTGGCTAAGCAAGGAGGTGGTGATGTCAGAAATACGCAGTGGAGGAGTAGGCCTTTTAGCGTTGGGGCCGAGAGTAAAGGCCTTATATGTGAAACAGAGGTTCGTTAGGGAGAGTGGGGAAAGAGGGGTTAGAGTGGGGAAAGAAGATGGAGGATGTGCGGAGATGGTGGAGCGGAAAAGAATTAATTGAATGTGAGGATATGCTGAGGTTATTGTTATTGATTAGGGAGGTGGAAAAACTTAGGGTGGGGAGTTTGGTGACGATGAGCAGAAGGCCGGAAATCATAAAGGGGGTATCGGTTTATTAATTGTATGATTGGGGTATGATATAGAATGACTTTCGAAAGCTTAAGTTAATGCCGAGAGTACGGGAGTTTGTATATAGATTTATAATGGGGACATTTGCATCGAAAGCTGTTTTGTGTTCAATGGGATTGGTGAGGGAACAGACCTGCGATCACTGTGGAGAACAGGAAACAGCTTTTCATGCGGTTTATTTCTGTGAAGAGTTGAGGGAGGTAAGGGTGTGGTTAGCGAAGGTTTTTAGGTTGATGGGTGGGGGTAATGTAGAGACCCTGCGAGCCTTAACATTAGAAGTACGCGGGGTCTCCAGAGAAGTGAAAATGGCGATTATGTACGTAGTGGTGGATTTTCTGTATATTTCCTGGGGGATGAGGGACACGGGAGGGGGAAGAATTAGGATTAGGGCAATTGCGGCGGGCATATATAGAACGGTTTGCAGAAACAAACTTATTTACGGGGGATAGTGGAGGACACGTTTTCCGGAGACCTACTGCAAAATTACGGTCAATGGCCTCATTCAGTTGGCGAGCTAATTATACGTAAAGGACTGGTTTCCTTTATAAACGGGTTGTCATTAGTTTTTCGGAGGGAGAGTGTATGAGTCAGTCATGGTAAGTTTATATTCGTTTTATATGCTGTACTAAATATTCTCAATATTTTCAATATTTACAGGATGGACATAGACTCATTAGAAAACATTCAGCGAAGGAATGTGAGGGTCGGGAAGGTATGTACTGCGTGGTGCTGTGTTGACATATAAGTTTTGTGTGCAGGATTTTGATAAGCTCAAGATTTGTATAAATTAGGTCCTTGTGATTAAAAGGGAATTATAGAAGTCACTGTCCATGTTAGTCTACCAGTTTTTGCAAAGATTATTTTTCTGGTATGTATTTTCGTAGTTTTTTATTGTAATTTTGTAGGGAATTTATTTCCTCTTAGATGAGGTTTATATTTGTTTTTACATAATTTGTTTTCCATCACTTTCGTAATGGTATTAAGTTTGGTTGCTGATGCAACGTATGTTGTAAAAATTTTGCAGTTGTTGATGCTTTATATGCTTATGCAATTTTGTGTAATGCTTATTTTTGTTACAGAGTAATGTTGACGGATAATTACCAGACTTTGTTCTTAAGTTAAATCTCATAATCAGTTGCATGTATATATAAAGTTACATAAATTTATGTTTGATCACTGCTGTGATCAATACTTGTGCGAATGATGTGGGTGTATTTATAGATGAGTTTTCATGGGGGGGGGTCCCCCCTCCAACAGTTTTGTGTGTATGTGTCAGTGTTCCTCCTTTCTTATGTTCTTAAGTTCTTATATATTATCATTTTGTATAATGTGTGTCAGTGCATGGTGTGTATGTATTTTGCATGTTTCAAAATTTTTTCTCTTGCACTTGTGATATAATTCTTCGTAATCTTGTCCAGTTCCTGTATTATTGTGGTATTTAATATTTTATACTACCTTGTAATTTATAATGTTTTAAATAAAATATAAAAAATATATATATATATATATATATATATATATATATATATATATATATATATATATATATATATATATATATATATATATATATATATATATATATATATAAAATTTGTTAATTTAGACAATAGTTCATCCACATCAACGAATTTGTCAGACAGTATGTATGCTAAATTCAAATCTGAAGGTACACCAGTCAGTCAGTTTACCTTCTATCCACTAATCATTCTCAAATCCTCTACTTATCAAATGATACCCTCCATTTCGAATCAATCCTCAAACAACAAAGCAGCCGTTAGCCTTCAGACCGAAGTATATTCGCCGTTCAAGACTAGAAGTCGACCTATTTCTGGCAGTTTTACAGACAGATTTATAATACAACGGCTTCTCTACGGGTTGTCCAAAGATTCTCCTGGTCTACTTTGTTTAGTGCAAAGTACACTTCTTAAATTTAATACTGAATAACACTCCAAAAACCACTATCGGGGTTGCCTCTCGACATTGCAAAATGTTTGCACCTCATGCAATCGGGTGAATATGTGGCAAAATGTCAATCAGGACATTAATCACCACGGTACCCCGTAGCCTGTTCGCTAGAGCTCTTGCATCACACGGCGAGCGTCATGCGTTCGATTCCCAGCGCGGATAGAAACATTTGGCGTATTTCTTTACACCGGTTGTCTATGTTCATCCATCAGTAAAATGGGTACCTGGGTGTGAGTCGCATCCTGGGACAAGGACCTAATTTGCCCGGTATGCTCTGCATAACATGGGGCTTTCTTTGTACTAGTGTGTCACTGATATCAGCTAGGCCTGTATACCATGCACATGTACTTGCAGTAAATAAAGATGTTACATCGCAACTAGCAACCATCGGCGAGACTCAGTGAATGTCTTAAGACGTAGCTCTGAGAAAGGTATTTGGAGATTTTCAGAACCCAGAGTTTCCATTACACTGCGAGAAAAAAAAAAGAAAGAAAGCTCAAATTTGAATTCTGAAATATGTGCAAAAGCAGCAGCTTACAGAGAGGCTGCTGGAATACAAGACTGTTGTTAAAGCTCCTCACATAATTTTTAAAACACATGAAGAACTCAAAAAGTGCACACGAGATTTATTTCAAATTAAAATATGAACACAAGCTTTTTACTTTAAATTCTATCCGGAAATGACTAAAAGCATTGCAATCCAAAAGTATCTGAATTATTTCATCCTGATGAAACTTGATAAGAAGATTCTTAAAAACATTTACTCAAATGAAGTATTGAAAATCTGAAATACTAGAAGGTTGTGAACCTGAGGCACAAGACGTTCACCCAGTAACAAAAAAAAACGCGAAAACGTAAGATGATGCATGGTGAGAGAGCGCAAGATAAAGTAATAGCACAAGATTATAACTCACAACGTTATCCTCATGCCAGTCATAATCTCTACAACGATTTCGTTCGTCTTGTCCATAGAGTTTTTTATTCAGAAATTTGCCCAATTCTGGAAAAAAATGAGTATAGGTTTAATAACACTAAATGAAAAAGCTACAGTGGAAAATTTGATAAATGAAATTAAGAGAAAACATCAAAATAATAAGCATACATTCTTGGGGTAGAAATAGAAACATTGTTGTTGGATGATAGTTACAAAGATGAAGAATATATATTTGGATATAGAGTGCCATGAAGGTGAAGTGTAATTTGTAAGGAAGTCGTATATTAAGAATGTAAAAGCTTCACTAGTTGTTGCTACCAATTCTACATCGTTAGAATTTGGCAACATCAGTCATTTTAGTCGCCAGTAAAAGAACTTCTTTTATTTTAAATTTCTTCAGGAACCGACTGAAAACACAACTACAAACTTTCACTCAAACAAAATTATTGACAGAATTACAGAAACGAGTGAACTACCGAGAACTCTTTTCACTATAAAAGGTAAAATCAACTTTAAAACAGTAAATAATTGTTTTCTTCAGTATTTAGCTATCAGAACGGATCATAAATATTTTTGCATTAAGAGTACACAAAGCTATATATTTTTTTTTCATATTTAATTTAAAACGTAATATTACAACATAAAAAATAAATATATAGAAAACCACCATCCCTTAACAAACAGGTATCCAAAATAGAATTCATAAGCACAGTACACCATATGAATTGCTCAACATTCAGACAGTCGCTATATACACTTGGAGTCACCTAGGATGTTCATCATGCATAAATAAAAATGAAATAAGAACTTTGTGGCCACATATGTCATCCTACTACAAAAATGCACTAAAAGACATGCTATAATAAATCATATACCCCTATCTCCTCCACCACAATAGATATTATATAATCACATAGCTAGATTATTATTATTATTAAAGATTCGCCGGTATTCTCCCGGCCCGGGCCTTTTCCAAGTGGTGGCCCGGCCATGGCTCCCTCTTTAGGGAGTGTCTGAGACCTAAGTCTACCATGGGAAGAGGCACAAGTACCTCCTCATCTTTGGGACCAACTGTCCCCAGGCCTAGCCATAAGCTAGGCCTCTCTGGTCTGCAATCCCAGCCACAAGGGGGTTAATGGGAATGACAGCCTTGTGAGCTACAAGCTCTGGCTCAGGCACCTACCCTACCCTAGAAGGGCTGGGCATGGTGTCGATGACATAGCTAGACCTATAGCATATATGTTTAGGAACATATTTTATAATACTTAAAACATTATGACAAAATAATATTACAAAACATCAATACAAGACAGTAGTACTGGAGATGGCTGAGTGGCTCCTACGGCTGAGTGGCTCCTACGGCTGAGTGGCTCCTATGGCTGAGTGGCTCCTACGGCTGAGTGGCTCCTACGGCTGAGTGGCTCCTCCTGAAAAGGTCTGAGGCTGAGTGGCTCCTTTTCCTGAGTGGCTCCCTTTCCTGAGCAGACTCCTTCCGCTCCCGTGCGCCCACCCAAGCGCCAGCCCGTCCGTGCCGACTCGTGACCTTGACCTCACCCTCGACCACCTCACCCTCGACCACCTCACCCTCGACCACCTTGACGTCACCCTCGACCACCTCACCCTCAACCCCCCACCCACGCCCCCCACTCGCACCTGCCTGCACCCCCACTTGCCCCGCGCCAGCCCGTCCACGCCGACCCGCGACCTTGACCTCTCCCTCGACCACCTTGACCTCACCCTCGACCACCTCACCCTCGACCACCTCACCCTCAACCCCCCACCCACGCCCCCCACTCGCCCCCACCCTACACCCCCACCTGCCCAACGCCCGCATGCCCGTCCGGCCGGTGCCCTGCCAGCACGCCAGCCCTCGCACCTGCCCACACCCACCCTCACGCCCGCCCGCGCCTTCTGCAGCGTCGTCCGGATCGCCCCCACTCCCCGAATTTTTTTCCGATTTTTTTCGAATTTTTTTTTAATTTCATTTTCTCGTGCTCTCCATCTCATCGGATCAAATTTTAGAGGTTCCCCCTCCCACTTTCACCCCATCCCAAATTTTTTCGATTTTTTTTTAATTTTATTTTCTTATGATCTCCTCGGATCAACACCCTCCCTTACACCACCCCTATCCCATTTTTTTTTTTTATTTTTTTTTTAATTTCATTTTCTTATGATCTCCATCTCCTTGGATCAAGTTTTTGGGTTCCCCCACATTGGGTTTCGAATTTCTTATCTACTTCCTTGGATCAAGTTTTTCTCAATATCAATAATACAAAGACTCCACTTTCTCGGATGAAGCTTTTTGGATTCCCCCCTCTGGGGTTTCGAAATTCTTATAATCTCCTCGGATCAACACCCTCCCACCTTCCACTTCTACCCCAAGTATTTCTCCTCCATCTCCTTGGATCAAGTTTTTCTCGACATCAAATAATACAAAGACTCCATCTCCTTGGATCAAGTTTTTTGGATTCCCCCCTCTGGGGGTAAGCATTCAAATGAACTCCCCCTAAGGGGCATGGTATTTTCTCTTACTTCTGGTCTAAACAAGTGTGATGTCACCCCACTTGTGTTTACTCGGCAGTCAGTGACGTCACGTGATGACCTCACACACACAGGCTGAATCTTGTCGACTTCCCCACTATGACAGTGACGTCACGTGATGACCACACACACACACAGGCTGAATCTTGTCTAGCAGACAATAACTTAAAATACAGGATAACACTAATACACAATATTTTCATTTATTTATTTATTATACAACCAATGCATTTCATATACATTTCTGGTAATACAATAAAAAAATACAAATTCATTGATAAAAAGATACAATTCATTGACTAAAATCAATATAGAGTAATTCTTTTTCTCTTGAAGAAATTCTGTGCATTTTGTTCTGGATCTTCTTCGTTGTCACCATCTCAATATTACACATTTCATATACAACATAGGGAAAACATTACACATTTCACTTTTAACCCAGGATAACCCAAATAATTCCACATTTTTTTCGTTAATACCCACAACAATCCACAACTTCTTTACAAAAGTTTCAATCTCCTCAAGTCTAGACATTTTTCTCGTTTTAAATATTTCATCAGAAAAAGTCTGGCGAGTCTTATCTGACCGATCTCAGATAACATCTCAGGTCATCCCATAGCATCGTCTGAGACTATGACCTGCTCTCCTCACTCTCCCACCAACATCTCACAACAAGACACAATTTTCACTCATAACCCACAATTTTTCTTGTTTTAACTATTTCATCAGAAAAAGTCACCACAACACTTACAGCTTATAACCACTTTTCGATAATTTCATTAGTCACAATTTTACATATTACGAAGTAAATCACACACACACACACACACACACACACACACACACACACACACACACTTCTCAATATCTCTTAAGAAATATTCATCGACAACCTTTATCATCTCACTACAAAACATCCCACAGATTACTTCGAACACTCTCATAAATCATTGAATACTCACAAAAATTCCTTTGAACATTTCCAAACAACACCAAAACACTTCCTAAATATTTTGAATACTCCCAAATAAGATTTGACATCTCTAATTTATCTACACTTATATTATTTCATTAAATTACAACTCATCTCCCAAACTCCTCCCTCAGTCTCCAGACTTTGCAACATTATCACAAAAACTAATTCAGACACTTATGACATGAGACATTTTACCAAAACTAACACAAACACACCCCTACACACCACACTTTACTTTGAACAACACCAAAAACACCATCAACTGCAATTGAATACTCCAAAAACATCATTCGAACACCGCCAATTCACCACTGAATACTCCCAGAACTCCTTCATACTCTTACACATCATTTGAACACCTTCAAAACACCTTTGAATAGTCTCAAACACCATTTGAGTACTCCAAATACACCACTGAATACTACTGAAACAGCACTGAATACAGTCAAAACACCACTTAAATCATCGTAAACTAAGATCAACATCACAGACTAACACCCATTTTCACACAAATCCCCTCAAATCACTATAACCAAGAGGATCCCGCTCACCTCCAACTAAGATATAACATGAGCGCAAAAAAACATGAACACAAATAAAACACACATGAACACTTACAACAGAATCACCTCTTTTTCGGTATCTCTAGTTCGACAACAACGCAAACAACCCACAATACCCACAACCCACAACACCCCATAGCCCACATCACCCACAACAACAACCCACTTATAACATCTTTTTTTTGTATCTCTAGATCGACAACAATACCCACAACCCTCATCACTTACCAATTTATTTCAAATTTTTCCTCTTTCGATACAAATTTTTTTTCCCTTCTTTTTATTGAATCTTAAAATGTAGTGCACATTCCTCCCTACATTACTAAAATTCTAATAAAATCCTCTCCATACCCATCTCCTCGGATCAAGTTTTTGAATTTCCCCCTCTGGGGGTAAGCATTCAAAATGGACTCCCACCAAACACAAAAATCACATTTCACATCCACAAATGAATCTCATCACCCATCTCAAATCCACTAAAATCACTGTAACCAAGATATTCACAAAATTCTATGACCACCTAACACACACACACCACACTTTACTTTGAACACTGCAAAAAACACCATTGATTACCATTGAATACTCCAAAAACATTATTCGAACACACCCAAATCACCACCGAATACTCCCAGAACACCTTCAAAAATACTCTTGCACATCATTTGAACACCATCAAATACATCATCAAACTCCTTTGAATACTCCCAAATACACCACTGAATACTACCAAAACACCACCACTGAATACTACCAAAACACCACTGAATACTGCCCAAACACTACTAAAAAATCAGCGGAAACTAAGATCAACATTTACCTATGAATACTCCAAAAACATCATTTGAACACATTTAAAAACATCATCAAACTCCTTTGAATACCCCCATAACACCACTGAATACTTCCAAAACGCCACTGAATGCTGCCCAAACACTACTAAAAATCACCAGAAACTAAGATCAACACTACAAGCTAATACCCATTTTATAGAAATCCCCCCAATTTTTTTCTTAAATGTAATGCGCATTCCTCCCTACACTCACTAAATTTCTAATAAAATCCATCTCCTCAAATCCACATAGTTTAATATTATACTCATAACCTACAATTTTTCTCAGTTCAACTATTTCATCAGAAAAAAGTCACCCACATTTTGACTCAGTAATATTCACATGTCACAAATTTTTAGAAAACACTCATTTTCACAAATATATCACGAACACATCCAACTAAAATATGATATAAATCACATTTTAGTCACATTCCCTCGATTTCGGTAATATGAACAAAATGTTTGGGATAACATTAGAACATTTCCAAATTACGTTGAAGCACATTCAAAAATATATTGGAACACTTCCAAATTACATTAGAGTTCTCCAGAATTACTTTGAACGACTTCATTTTTGAATATTTCCAAATTAGTTTTGGAAATTTTATCTTAAAATCGAACATTATTTTCTTGTTGGTAAACACACTCAATGGTAGAAATATTTAATCGATTTCCGGATAGAAACACAATCCTCGCTCTGAGAGACTCCTTGAGCTTATATGGCTTACCCCAAAGTATTGCGTCATGATTTTTGTACAACCCCCTTTGGCGATAATCTCCTTACTGAATACTTGTGTCAACACAGGACAGACAGACGGACGCCATGAAATGGTGTTCACACCCAAGGTAGAAAATCACATACTCATTACGTTTCTCCTTACAACACACCTGCGTGTAATCATGAATAAGAGATATAACATTTGTATTCTACCTCAATACGTTTTTTCATGCTAAGGTTTGATTGATTTAAAATTCATCATGTCTTAAGAATTTTTAATAAACATTTCTCTTTTTAATGAATGATTCATCATATATTATTATTAATCTTGGGGGAGCGTGACGTCACAAACGAGTAGTAAGTGTTGCCAAAAAAATGTCTGAATATTTCTTTTTTACTGAAAAATAAGGAAAGTTAACAATGGCTAAACATATTAATTGAAATATACGATTAATAATATATATGCTTTGAAGAAATCCCCTGTAATGTGCATTTGTATTATTAAAAAATGATATTCGATGATGACAATGATTGAAATTTTTGGTATAAATATTTGGAGTGAAATGGTAAGGAATCACTTGAGCAGAAGAAGAAATATGGAGGTGGTTGCGACAAAACATACTAGTGTGGTGTTTATAGAAATGTTGTATACAATTAAGAGATTCGAACCCATTCAAAAAAGAGTTGATGCGGAACGTGTTCTCTCAAAAGAAGAGATTGTAGCTGAGGTACGAGAAATGACTCAACGATGGAGTGAAGAAATATTGGAAAATTTATTGCTACGAGAATGTGAATGGAGTAGTCATTTATCTCAAACTTTTATTATACCAAAGCCCAAAAAATTAATTACGAAAATGGATTTTGAAATGGCTGATCCTAGTTTAGGTAAGTTTAATCATAATGAAATTTTCATTTAATACTATTTAGCAGCTCTTTATGTATAAGACAGAGTTGTGTGTAAGTCACCACCAGACATTGTCAGGGAAAGCATCTAATATGTTAAAACTTGGTGATTTCATTGTTATTTGTGAAACGGTGAAAGATCTTCCTTGGTTGGAATTTTGCAACACTGTCAATGATGAATTTTAAGTCAATCAAACCTTAGCGTGAAAAAAAGTATTGAGGTTGAATACAAATGTTATATCTCTTATTCATGATTACACGCAGGTGTGTTGTAAGGAGAAACGTAATGAGTATGTGATTTTCTACCTTGGGTGTGAACACCATTTCATGGCGTCCGTCTGTCTGTCCTGTGTTGACACAAGTGTTCAGTAAGGAGATTATCGCCGAAGGGGGTTGTACAAAAATCATGACGCAATACTTTGGGGTAAGCCATATAAGCTCAAGGAGTCTCTCAGAGCGAGGATTGTGTTTCTATCCGGAAATCGATTAAATATTTCTACCATTGAGTGTGTTTACCAACAAGAAAATAATGTTCGATTTTAAGATAAAGTTTCCAAAACTAATTTGGAAATATCCAAAAATGGAGTCGTTCAAAGTAATTCTGGAGTACTCTAATGTAATTTGAAAGTGTTCCAATATATTTTTGAATGTGCTCCAACGTAATTTGGAAATGTTCTAATGTTATCCCAAACATTTTGTTCATATTACCGAAATCGAGGGAATGTGACTAAAATGTGATTTATATCATATCTTAGTTGGATGTGTTCGTGATATATTTGTAAAAATGAGTGTTTTCTAAAAATTTGTGACATGTGAATATTACTGAGTCAAAATGCGGGTGACTTTTTTCTGATGAAATAGTTGAACTCAGAAAAATTGTGGGTTATGAGTATAATATTAAACTATGTGGAATTGAGGAGATGGATTTTATTAGAAATTTAGTGAGTGTAGGGAGGAATGCGCATTACATTTAAGAAAAAAATTGTGGGGATTTCTATAAAATTGGTAATAGCCTGAAGTGTTGATCTTAGTTTCTGGTGATTTTTAGTAGTGTTTGGGCAGTATTCAGTGGCGTTTTGGTAGTATTCAGTGGTGTTATGGGGGTATTCAAAGGAGTTTGATGATGCTTTTAAATGTGCTCAAATTATGTTTTTGGAATATTCATAGGTAAATGTTGATCTTAGTTTCTGCTGATTTTTTAGTAGTGTTTGGGCAGTATTCAGTGGTGTTTTGGTAGTATTCAGTGGTGGCGTTTTGGTAGTATTCAGTGGTGTATTTGGGAGTATTCAAATGAGTTTGATGATGTTTTTGATGGTTTTCAAATGATGTGCAAGAGTATTTTTGAAGGTGTTCTGGGAGTATTCGGTGGTGATTTGGGTGTGTTCGAATGATGTTTTTGGAGTATTCAATGGTAATTGATGGTGTTTTTTGCAGTGTTCAAAGTAAAGCATGGTGTGTGTGTGTGTGTGTGTGTTAGGTGGTCATAGAATTTTGTGAATATCTTGGTTACAGTGATTTTAGTGGATTTGAGATGGGTGATGAGATGCATTTGTGTATGTGAAATGTGATTTTTGTGTTTGGTGGGAGTCCATTTTGAATGCTTACCCCCAGAGGGGGAAATGAAAAAACTTGATCCGAGGAGATGGGTATGGAGAGGATTTTATTAGAATTTTAGTAATGTAGGGAGGAATGTGCATTACATTTTAAGATTCAATAAAAAGAAGGGAAAAAAATTTGTATCGAAAGAGGAAAAATTGGGAATAAATTGGTAAGTGATGAGGGTTGTGGGTATTGCTGTTGAACTAGAGATACAAAAAAAAAAGATGTTATAAGTGGGTTGTTGTTATGGGTGATGTGGGTTGTGGGGTGTTGTGGGTTGTGGGTTTTGTGGGTTGTGGGCGTTGTTGTCGAACTACAGATACCGAAAAAGAGGTGATTCTGTTGTAGGTGCTCGTGTGTGTTTTGTTTGTGTTCATGTTTTTTTGCGCTCATGTTATATCTTAGTCGGAGGTGAGCGGGATCGTCTTGGTTATAGTGATTTGAGGGGATTTGTGTGAAAATGGGTGTTAGTCTGTGATGTTGATCTTAGTTAATGATGATTTAAGTGGTGTTTTGACTGTATTCAGTGCTGTTTTAGTAGTATTCAGTGGTGTATTTGGGAGTACTCAAATGGTGTTTGAGACTATTCAAAGGTGTTTTGAAGGTGTTCAAATGATGTGTAAGAGTATGAAGGAGTTCTGGGAGTATTCAGTGGTGAATTGGCGGTGTTCGAATGATGTTTTTGGAGTATTCAATGGTAATTGATGGTGTTTTTGGTGTTGTTCAAAGTAAAGTGTGGTGTGTGGGGGTGTGTTTGTGTTAGTTTTGGTAAAATGTCTCATGTCATAAGTGTCTGAATTAGTTTTTGTGATAAAGTTGTAAAATCTGGAGACTGAGGGAGGAGTTTGGGGGGATGAGTTGTAATTTAATGAAATAATATAAGTGTAGATAAATTAGAGATGTCAAATCTTATTTGGGAGTATTAAAAATGATATTTTGGAAGTGTTTCGGTGTTGTTTGAAAATGTTCAAAGGTATTTTTGTGAGTATTCAATGATTTATGAGAGTGTTCGAAGTAATCTGTGGGATGTTTTGTAGTGAGATGATAAAGGTTGTCGATGAATATTTCTTAAGAGATATTGAGAAAAGTGTGTGTGTGTGTGTGTGTGTGTGTGTGTGTGTGTGTGTGTGTGTGTGTGTGTGTGTGTGTGTGTGTGTGTGTGTGTGTGTGTGTGTGTGTGTGTGTGTGTTTGTGTGTGTGTGTGGGTATTAACTTCGTAATATGTAAAATTGTGACTAGTGAAATTATCAAAAAATGGTTATAAGCTGTAAGTGTTGTGGTGACTTTTTCTGATGAAATAGATAAAACGAGAAAAATTGTGGGTTATGAGTGAAAATTGTGTTTTTTTGTGAGATGTTGGTGGGAGAGTGAGGAGAGCAGGTCATAGTCTCAGACGATGCTATGGCATGACCTGAGATGTTATCTGAGATCGGTCAGATAAGACTCGCCAGACTTTTTCTGATGAAATAGTTAAAACGAGAAAAATGTCTTGACTTGAGGAGAGTGAATCTTTTGTAAAGAAATTGTGGATTGTTGTAGGGATTAACGAGAAAAATATGGAATTATTTGGGTTATCCTGGGTTAAAAGTGAAATATGTAATGTTTTCCCTATGTTGTATATGAAATGTGTAATATTGAGATGGTGACAACGAAGAAGATCCAGAACAAAATGCACAGAATTTCTTCAAGAGAAAAAGAATTACTCTATGTTGATTTTAGTCAATGAATTGTATCTTTTTATCAATGAATTTGTATTTTTTTATTGTATTACCAGAAATGTATATGAAATGCATTGGTTGTATAATAAATAAATAAATGAAAATATTGTGTATTAGTGTTATCCTGCATTTTAAGTTATTGTCTGCTAGACAAGATTCAGCCTGTGTGTGTGTGTGGTCATCACGTGACGTCACTGTCATAGTGGGGAAGTCGACAAGATTCAGCCTGTGTGTGTGTGTGGTCTTCACGTGACGTCACTGTCATAGTGGGGAAGTCGACAAGATTCAGCCTGTGTGTGTGAGGTCATCACGTGACGTCACTGACCGCCGAGTAAACACAGGTGGGATGACGTCACACTTTAGGCCTGTAGTAAGAGAAAATACCATGCCCCATAGGGGGAGCTCATTTGAATGCATACCCCCAGAGGGAAGAATCCAAAAAACTTGATCCAAGGAGATGGAGTCTTTGTATTATTTGATATCGAGAAAAACTTGATCCAAGGAGATGGAGGAGAAATACTTGGGGTAGGATGGTGGGAGGGTGTTGATCCTATTAGATCATGAGAACTCTGAAACCCCAGAGGGGGGAATCCAAAAAACTTCATCCGAGAAAGTGGAGTCTTTCTATTATTGTTATCGAGAAAAACTTGATCCAAAGAAGTAGATAAGAAATTCGAAACCCCATAGGGGGGAACCCAAAAATTTGATCCAAGGAGATGGAGATCATAAGAAAATGGAATTAAAAAAAAAATAAAAAAAAAAAATTGGGATAGGGTTGGTGTAAGGGAGTGTTGATCCGAGGAGATCATAAGAAAATGAAATTTAAAAAAAAATCGAAAAAAATTGGGATGGGGTAAAAGTGGGAGGGGGAATCTCGAAAATTTGATCTGAGGAGATGGAGAGCACAAGAAAATGAAATTAAAAAAAAAATCGAAAAAAATCGGAAAAAAATTCGGGGAGCGGGGGCGATCCGGACGACGCTGCAGAAGGTGCGGGCGGACGCGAGGGCGGGCGCGGGCAGGCACGAGGGCGGGCGTGCGAGTGGTGCACCGGTCGTGTGGGGATGCGGGTGCGGGGCGAGTGGGGGCCATGGGTGGGGAGTTAAGGGTGAGGTGGTCGAGGGTGAGGTCAAGGTGGTCGAGTGTGACGTGGTCGAGGGTGAGGTCAAGGTGGTCGAGGGTGAGGTGGTCGAGGGTGAGGTCAAGGTCGCTGGTCGGCACGGACGGGCTGGCGCTCGGGTGCTCTGGCGCGCGGGCACGGAAGGAGTCCACTCAGGAAAGGGAGCCACTCAGGAAAAGGAGCCACTCAGCCGCAGACCTTTCCAGGAGGAGCCACTCAGCCATAAGAGCCACTCAGCTGCCTCCAGTACTACTCACAATGTTACATTACAGTGGTTCAAACCCATAATAACAATATATAAATGAAAACAAAACATATAACGTAAATCGCAACTCAAGGAAGCATATAGTTTAACATGCAGACATAAAACAGATGCTCATGGAAATCTAGAAATGAAACATTATAACATCCCATATGCAACATCCCTATGCAAATCATTATTATAAGAATACAGTACACACTGCAATTCCCCCCCTATTCCCAACAGCTGTATCTGCCATCACCATCATAACCAAAACTATAAAATAACATTAATTAACATGGTTGAATATATAAACATTCTGAAACACGCTTCATACATAACCACATTCCTGCATAACCGAGGAAATACAAATGCATAAACACATGTATTACATACGTACAAAAACCACAATGAATACAGCGGTATACACAGACACAGCATACCTCTACAAACACGTAATTAAACCCCTACATAACAATACAGCATAATAAAATAGTCTACATAAACATACCATCACTTCATAGAAGTACTAAATATTAATAATAATATATATAAACTAAAATCCAATAAAATCCAAAAAAAAGCATAAATCAACATATCTTAATACAGAAGCTTTCTTAAACACGCTTCATACATTGCCACACCCTGCAAGACACAGGAAGTACATTTGTTAAAAAGATACATTAGCATAATAAGAATCTTCACAGTCATCTTGCACACAAGAGGCTCACAGTCACATAAACCACCAGACTTCATACCTTGCGAAATTAAAGCTCCATCTTACTCATACCAGTTTCCTGAAGGGAATCTGACTACTTCACAACCCCCGTGTTTCTCATATCCCCAAATTAAAATAAGAAGAATCATAAACTTCCCCACTACCAGGTCTCAACCCCTCACTTCGCATAACACATGTCATTAAAAATTCTCTGACACCAAGCCACTCACTTGACCCCACACAACTCGCATTACACCTCTTGTCCTCCAAATGCACCAGTCACGCCCACGCCTTCCTCAAGAAGCCAGCTTCGTCACGTCCCCTGAATTTGTAATGCCGTAAGTCCTCCACTCGAAAGCTACGATATCCATCTGAAAATTTGAAATACCATCTATTCCCAGTGATATCCTTATTCCTCCTTTGTGTCTCATAAAATATCACTGCCAGGGTCCTAATTCGCTCCCCCACCGGCGCACTCCGTAAAACCCACGAAGTATGCACGAAGTCGGCTACCAGATAACCCATCGCATTTTGTACCGGCACCCCCACCCCGCACATCCAAGCTTAATGCCCGTAGAACAGAAATACCACCCCCACCCACCATACGTAAAACCCTGCTAAACCACTCTCTCACTGGTTCCAACCTTTCACAAAAATATACTGCATGGAAAACAGTGTCAATACCCCGACACTCAACATTCCCGTCCCTCCTGCACACGCCTATTACCTAATACCTCCCCCGACGGCAGTATATTATGGAGAAATTTAAATATTACCTCCCACACCACAGCCTTCAATTGCAACCCTTGCAGGCGCCCCCATATATCACTCCATGCATACATCGGATACAAACCCACAACCCTAGCAACTACCTCCCCATCACCCACCCGAGCCAGTGTACCTATCTTAACCCTGCAGGGTTCCCTTGCATAACACAACAACCTCAACATTCCCTCACACACCTGAACATCCCTACCCCTCACCCAACGTACCAAGTCCCTTCTCACCCATGCCAAACCTGTTCCTGTGATTCTGACCTCCCTCAAATAACTATGTTTAATGTACATACCCAACAACCTTTGATGCAGCACCATTAACCCCAGCCCTCTCTGGCTTACCGGTAGACACACAATATCTCTCAACAAGCATTCACAACCCGAACCCCAAATATATTGATACACGTGCTTCAACAGACGCTTCTCATCACATGTTTCCAAGGGATATATACCTGCCACATGCCACAGCTTACTATACAGTTTCACATTCACCACAATAGCACGCTGGTGCAGCGTCAAACCTCCTGCATGCAAACCCTCTAATCTACCCAAAACCATATCCCCAGCTTCTTTCGAATTCACCTTCCTTGCCTCCAGGAGATTTTCCATGTGAACAACCCCACATACCTTAAGTCTACTTACCAGGGACCAACCTTCACCCTGTTTGTATACCCCACCCACACCATCCTCCACCCTTAATAACATCGACTTATCTCTATTAAGCGTCATCCCTGTTGCCATGCCAAAACTCTCCACCAACTCACTAACCCTAGGTAAATCTTCAGACCTTCTAAATAGCACTGTGGTGTCATCAACATATCCAACAATCCCTGGTTCCACAGACACCCCATCCCACACCATCCCTTCCCGTATGCCCCAACGCACAACCCTATAGAACGGGTCCTGGAGTAATGCAAAGAGAAGCTGCGCCACAGGGCATCCCTGCCTTAAGCCCCTTTCCATCCTAACAGGTTGACCTAATCTACCATTCACTTGTACCCTAACCGTTGCCTGCTCATACAACACCTTAGTCCAACTGACGATTTCCCTCCCAAACCCCTGCCATTGCATAAACTTCCACAACACCTCACGCTCCACACAGTCATACGCTGCATGCCAATCTAATGATAAAACCCCACCCTTGATGTTTCCCCCACTTTCATCTATAAACCTACGTATAATCCACTGCCCCACACACATCGAGCACCCAGGCACTCCATATTGACCCTCGTCCAAAACGCTGGCAAGAACACCTTTCAACCTATTTCTCAACACTTTAGCAAAGATCTTGTAATCGCCACACATTAAGGTGATCGAACGGTAGTCATGCACACATTCAAAAGACTTTTTTTTAGGGACCATGACCACTACACCCGTTCTCTGCTGTTCCCCCAACCTACCCCTGGTTTTCATGGCGTTAAATAACTCCACTAAAAACCCAGTTTTCCCTATAAAAATCACAAGGGATGCCATCAATACCAGGCGATTTACCCATGCTCATCCTGTCCACTGCCACCCTAATCTCCTCCTCACTTATAGGCCCACTCACTCTCAATCGATCCTTATGCACTAGATTACAGTTTACCCATTCGCCCATTGCGCCTAAGGCCTCACAATTAATCCCCACACTTTTACCATTCTTCTTGTACCACGCATCCACACAACAACCCATACCCTCTGTTGACGAAAGCACCTGCCCCTGACGATTTCCCGCCAATTGCTCCTGTTCCCACAAACATATCACTTTCGTTGCCCTACGACGTGTCCCCTGCTCCCGCAAGACATACGCTGACGGACGGTCTCCCCATAAGACCTCATCAAGGCCCCCTGCAACCCTTGCAGCATCAAAATTGCTATTTTGAATATCCCTAATCCGTAGTTTCAAACCCTCAATCTCACCCATTGGATATGCACCCTCGCTCCCATATAGCATTCCTGTAGTTGACCCTCAAGGTAATTTAAAATCCCATATTGAAACCGCCTCTCTTCCTTTCCCGTCTTCTGATAAAAATCCCTCACCTTTCCCTTACCGACCGAGTCCCACCACCCAATGACATCAACCCCCCCCCCTCCATCAGCCCACCACCTTTTCCAAGTGCACGCAAAAGATTCCCTCCCCTCCCCTCCCCTCCCCTGTTTTCAATAACCCAACATTCATCTTCCAGAAACCTTTGAAATGCTTCGGCAAACCCTCCCAATTTAAATCCACCAGAACCCCTCGATGATCAGAGAAGCTTAAATTCAACGCACACACACTGCTCACCCTCACCCCCCGAGATACATAAATGTGATCAAGCCTCGCCGCATAATCATGGTTAATAAACGTATGCATCACTCCGCTCACCTCCCCTCTAACATCCACTACATTCACACCTCTCAACAGATCCCCTAAAAACCAAGAAAAAAAAAACCTTCCCCTAGGCTCTACATCCTTACGTCGGACAACACAGTTCCAATCACCCCCTATAATTGTAATACCTGGCAGCGATCTGAAATGGTAGACAAGGACATCCCAAAAGAATCTATTTTTAACACCCATGTCCCCTTCCACCGGCCCATACACCCCAATGAAACCCACCCAAACCCCTCCCCACATACCCTCGACCCTAACCACCCGACCCTCCTCCCCTACCTCACACCTATGCAAAAGAAACGGGCTGGCTTCCTTAATTAACAGCGCCACACCACCTTTCAGTCGTGTAGAACAACCCATGTACACGTCATATCCGGTAATTGACAATTCACCTATATATTTATAATTATGCTCCTGCAAGAACACAAGGTCTGGCACATATCTCCTCAAATAACCCTCCAAAACTTTACATTTGCCCACTGCCTTCAACCCATTAACATTTAAAGTAAGACACCTGAAGGTTGTAATGAGGGCTTTCCCTTAGACACCCTAACACACTTAGAACCCTGGCGAGAATCCCCACCCCGCCCCCCACACTTCCCATCACCTTCCCCTAGATCACGCTCAACATTCTTTAAACCACCTTTATCTCTAGGCGTTAGATCATGCCAGGCTTTCTTCCCAGTCCTTTGCCCAGGCATCAAAACAACCTCACTATCAGAAATGACAGCCGTCCTCTTGCGAGAGCCACGCTTCTCACGCTTCGCCTCCTCCTGGGCATCTTCCCTGTGGACCTCCACTGCCACACTCTGAACCCGCCCCACATCACTCACAACCTTCTCATTGAGGCCACCCACCTCAGCCTCTACACTCACAGCATCCAAGCCAGCATTGACCAAAACATCCAGTAAGTCGTCCAGGGCCTCCTGAATTGTAGCTTCCAAAACATGGTGAGCAATCGCAGACTCCTCACCACTCTTCGCCGACACCAAGCCTACGTCCTCGTCAAGTCCACACACTCAGGCGACTCCTCCTCCTCCCTCTCCACCTCCACACTCCATGCCTCCCGTGACAAAGGCTTACGTTGCGTTGCCGTTGCATAAGTCAGTGGGTCCGTACTACCATCAGATCCCGGCTCAGCGTCAGGTTTCCCACGTCTCGTTGGACAAGTTGGCGCTATGTGGTCGTATGCCCCACACACACGGCATGTACGCCTCTGACTTGTGTATGTTACATACACCTGAGTCCGGAAGTCCTCCATTTCCACTAAGATGGAATAGGATGCCTTAGGGACATTTTCAGGGAAAATGTCCCTTCAGGAAAGCCAACTAGTGGCCCATCTCGCCAACGTCCCAATGTCGCCATATGGATCGTCCTATATCTTCCAAACACCTGCCGTAAATCACTTTCATCAGACTCGAAAGGTACATTACGCACCTTGACCCAGGTGTAAAATCTTGATACGTCATGAAGACGGACACTAACGCCAGGGGTAACCGTCTTAACCACGTCCTGATACTTGGCCACCATGTTTTCATATGTACTGCTCAGCCGGAACTTAACGAAAATGCGTGCCACACCATTCATTGAGACTCCATAAAGGTCTTCATTAGCGATGCCGTACGTATCCCGCAATATCACCGTCAGCAACATGTTGGTATTCTGGGCAGTAAGCACGCCCCTCACTAATTCCAAACAGTGTTAACACGTCTGCGCCACCAGGGGCCAGAGCGCAGTTCCAAGTACGTCCTCTCTACTCAAGAGTTGAGAGACGAATATGAAAACTGCGCAGAAAGCCAGATGATTCGGGAGCTACTGCGCAGCCTGTCCACACGGCCCGAGAGCGATGAGGACAATGAAAGCTATTATAATTACAGACAACATCTATGTAGATCCCAGATCTGAATGCCGAGACCGAAATTTATCGTCAGTTCTTCCCTGCAGGATAACAAAATGGAAGGCTCTCCCCCCACCCTCCTCTTTTTCTCAGGTCACTGCCAGCATAAAACAAGAGAAACAATATTCCACACAATTTATAGAATGGCTATGGATATTTATGGGAAAGATAAGTGTTAATGGAAGGCATGGGCTAACACTACTTTTTCCACAATAGTACTGCCTTTTCCTCCAATCATTTATGTTACCCCACTGTCACCCATAATGTTATGTTACCCAACTGTCACCCATAATGTTACGTTAACCCACTGTCACCCATAATGTTATGTTACCCCACTGTCACCCATAATGTTATGTTACCCCACTGTCACCCATAATGTTACGTTAACCCACTGTCACCAATAATGTTATGTTACCCCACTGTCACCCATAATGTTACGTTAACCCACTGTCTCCCATAATGTTATGTTACCCACTGTCACCCATAATGTTATGTTACCCACTGTCACCGATAATGTTATGTTACCCCACTGTCACCCATAATGTTATGTTACCCCACTGTCACCCATAATGTTATGTTACCCCACTGTCACCCATAATGTTATGTTACCCCACTGTCACCCATAATGTTATGTTACCCCACTGTCACCCATAATGTTATGTTACCCCACTGTCACCCATAATGTTACGTTAACCCACTGTCACCCATAATGTTATGTTACCCCACTCTCACCCATAATGTTATGTTACCCCACTGTCACCCATAATGTTATGTTACCCCACTGTCACCCATAATGTTATGTTACCCCACTGTCACCCATAATGTTATGTTACCCCACTGTCACCCATAATGTTATGTTACCCCACTGTCACCCATAATGTTACGTTAACCCACTGTCACCCATAATGTTATGTTACCCCACTGTCACCCATAATGTTATGTTACCCCACTGTCACCCATAATGTTATGTTACCCCACTGTCACCCATAATGTTATGTTACCCCACTGTCACCCATAATGTTATGTTACCCCACTGTCACCCATAATGTTATGTTACCCCACTGTCACCCATAATGTTATGACTAGTAATGTACCTACTACTACTACTGCTTTTATATACCGTCTGACAAGTGAACATGAACAACCATATAGTGTTGCAAATACAGAACTTTCACCAGTATATTGGTGGTTACAAGAAAATTCTTTGTCTATTAGAATCTTACATTTGGAAAGTGAATGTTTTACCACTTGTTAAAGGACTAAATTTATTTTCCACCTAAAAATCAGAGGAATGACTATTACAGAGATGCACAACTCTCCTAGCGGAAGTTATGTCAGGCGTTACTTCATTCCCCAGAATTTCATAACACTGCTTAATATATATGTACAACATTATACTTCAAAATTCTTCATGCTAGAGTGCATCAAAATTATTTAATCTTGATTTATTTAATTATTTAATTAGGCCTTCATTTGTTGAGAGAAAAAAAGTATTTCGAGTCACACAACTGTTTCTTCATCAGTTTCTTCGTTTTGCTGTTTATCTTCTGTACACTTTAAGATCTGTCTTCTGAATAATTAGAGAACATGAACTTGAGATAAAATGTATGATGAAGCTTGAGAAAGGCGTTGTATGATGCAGTGTTACTATTGGCTCCAGTGGTTTGTGTTCAAAATACGAAGCCAAGCATCGTACCGGCCTCGTTGTTTGTAGTAAACACTTGCTTATAATTACTCCAAGGTCTTTCTCTTCATTTGCTTCTTTGATAGAATTTCCATGTAAGATACAATCATATTGTATTTTATTACATTTAAAGTAAATTACTTAACAGTAGTCCACAGTGAAGTTCATTGCTAATTCTCCTGACCACTATGACAGCCTTACTCCGTGCCTGGATACTTTGATAATCGGTCACAGCTGTTCAGTCATGGACAACATAGTCATAATAAATACAAAAATAACCCGCACATAGGAGAGAGAAAAGCCTCGGTCCGTCTTGGACCGTGATTGAGACATTATATATAGGCGAGGAGGTTGCGGACGGGAGAACGGAGGAACAAGTAGTAGTGGTAGTTATAATGTTGTTAGTGGAAGTAGTAGTAGAAATAGTAGTGGTAAGGGAAAGAAGGGGACATAATAAGCGTTACTTGCCCATCTTACTGTCCAAAAATACAATACATTTTCATTTACTTAATATACTGTTTAATTTTATAAATCGTTCTGCATTTTTGTTTCAGTGAGTCTAAACTTAAAGCATTTGAAGAGTAGCGTCTGTTACTCGAAAATCTGTCACTGGAATGCGCAGAACTGTATTTTTTGAACATCTTCCGTCCTCTTGCAGAGTAAGACGTTATATACCACTCACAACTAATAAACCTATAAACATTTATTATATTATAGTACATCATTTTTTCCTCAGAATCGACGCATAATGGATTTAGATGAACCGAATTTGCATTGAAAAAGTATTCTGATGTGAGAATTTTCAATCGGTAATATTTATTGTTATCACTGAGAAGAAATCGTTTTGCCTGATATTTAGGAAGCGACAACATAGCGTCCTCCTGATGGTTCTTCTCTTCCAAGAGTCCTACCCACTACTTATCGCTGACGGCAACACCTCACAAAATATGACACGATATTCAACCATTATTATATTATTTTTTTATTAACACATCGGCTGTTTCCCACCAAGGCAGGATGGTCCGAAAATGAAAGACTTTCATCATCATTCACTCCATCACTGTCTTGCCAGAGGTGGGCTTATACAACAATTATAAAACCGCAGCATTAGCATCCCTCCTTCAGAATGCAGTTACTGTACTTTCCATCTTCAGGACTCAAGTCCAGCCTGCCGGTTTCTCTGAATACCTTCAAAAATGTTACATTGCTCAAACAGTACGTCAAGTTTTAAAAACCATTTGTCTCCATTCCTAACACGCTCACGCATGCTTGCCAGAAGTCCAAGCCCCTCGCACAGAAAACGTCCTTTACTCCGTCCCTCCATCCTATCCTAGAACCCCTACCCAGCCTTCCCTCCACTACAGATTTATACACTCTCGATGTCACTCTATTTCGTTCCGTCCTCTGTATATGTCCAAACAACCTCCATTACCTCTCCTTAGCCCTCTGGATAATAGTTTTGGTAATCCTGTACCTCCTCCTAATCTTCAAACTGTGGATTCTTTGCATTATATTCCCACCACACAGTGCCCTCAGACATGACATCTTCACTGCCTTCAGCCTTCTCCTTGTTGCAATATTCACCACTCATGCTTCACACCCATATAAGAGCGTTGGTATAACTATACTCTCATACATTCCCCTCTTTGTTTCCATGGATAAAGTTGTCTGTCTCCACAGACTCCTCAGTGCACCACTTACCTTTTTCCCATCGCCAATTCTATGATTCTTCTCATTTTTCATAGAACCATCTGCTGACACGTCCACTCCCAAATATCTATAACACGCACCTCTTCCATACATTCTCCCTCCAATCCGATATTCAACCAAATTAGCATTTAATTCACAAATATTTATTCATTAACATTAATAACGTTTTTTACAGTCTCCATCTTTCTGTGCGATTAGAAATGAATTTTCAGTCATTGACTTTCAGTCACAGAAGATTGAATACAACATTTTTTTTTTCTTTTTTTTTTCACTAAAATCAAAATTTAAAAGTTTTTTTATACCATATAATTCAGAGATAAAAGTATAAGAGAAAAAATGAATTTAATAAATATGATTTCCTAGGAAAGATTTTGATTGAAGTCGTCCTGACTGCTGACATGATTAAAGAGGCTGTTCGTGTTAGCCGCGTGCAGTTCTGTGTATGCAAAAATGACCAACAGATCAGGAACTGACATGAAGAACTTTCAAGTTTCTCTTCAAGACTGCCAGGGCGTTTGTTAGTGTTTTCCCACATGCAGGGAGAGAGACGGGTAGAAACACTTGATACTCTTGCATTCACTAACTATCGCCTAGTGTATCTATTGCGCCTCTCTTTCTTTCGTTGAAGATATTTTGCACCATCTTTTAAAGCTCTCGCTCTCATATGGCGTGATTTCAGAGAACAGATTTTAGGACCAATCCTTCCAGAATTTTCCAGATGTTAATTATGATGCATTTTTGTCGCCTACTTTTCACGGAGTGAATTTCTTTGAAGTTCAATCGTTCTCAGTAACTCCGACGATTGACTGAATTTACATTAACAAGAAAAGGTTCTCTGTACCTTCTTCAGTTCTGCAATTCCTCCTGAATTGAAGATCATTAGAATACAGCAACATCCAGCCGCGAGAGAAAAGTAACTTTAAGAAAATCATCCGACTTATCCTGTGTAATATTTTTCCAAGCAGTTACGCAAATATTATTATTATGATCCTTCAATGTAAGATCTTCGGACATCATAACTCGCAAGACTCTTACTCTGAACCTCCAACTTGGGTATGATAATCCTCACACTAGTTGTGCTATGTGACACCTGCTTCTATGTAGCTAAGGAAGAGATTCGGCTGATAGCCTTCATGGAGGACAAAGCTGGAAACTGTCAGGGATTGGGATCTGCACCTAGGACCCAGACTGGTCTACTGAGGGTAATCTACCAAGGATATGTTACATATATTGTAAATATTTATTTTAGTTCAGTTTATTGCATTAACTACCACATATATCATGTTTGATATCTTCCCAGATATTAAAATATCAGATCCCTTTTCAGTAACCAATTATACTGTTCTAATCAGTAATTAAGTATTAATAAATTGAAATAATGCAAGATAGTGTTATTTTTTTTCTCATCCTGAATCTCTGCATATGATACAGTTTTATTTAAGTGGTGAATATCCAGCTAAGTGATAAGGTAAAAGATAAATGGAACTGAGTAAAGTCATCAATAGTGAGTTGTGAGGACTGTGGAGTACCACTTTTTCCTAACTACTTTACCTTACTGAGCATAAGAAGGGCCTCTTCTCTCCCATATATCACATGGTGGCAGCGGTGGAGGTATTTTGTTATACAATAATTTTTTTTAAGACTAAGGTATTAAGCTCATGTTACCAAGGACTATGATACCAGTTGCATTTTTTGACAAGTGAAAATGGGGAAGAAATATAATTACTTAACTACCTTTAGTAAGAACAATTCAGATAACCTACGGAAATACTGAAGAAGTTTTTCCTCAAGCCTAAGAGGCTTTTGATGGTGATAAGAATTTTTCTGATCTGTGGTGGGAGGTGATTTTCAGCCGTGTATTTACCTATTTGTGGTTGCAGGGGTCGAGTCTTAGCTCCTGGCCCCGCCTCTTCACCAGTTGCTACTGGGCCCTCTCTCTCCTTGCTTCATGAGCTTTATCAAACCTCGTCTTAAAACTATGTATGGTTCCCGCCTCCACTACGTCACTTTTTAGGCTATTCCACTGCCTGACAACTCTATGACTGAAGAAATACTTCCAAACATCCCTTTGACTCTCCTGAGTCTTCAACTTCCAATTGTGTCCTTTTGTTTCTGTGTCCCCTCCCAGGAACATCCTGTCTTTGTCCACCTTGTCTATTAAGCGCAGTATTTTATATGTCGTTATCATGTCTTCCCTGACCCTCCTGTCCTCCAGTGCCGTCAGGCCGATTTCCCTTAACCTTCCTTCATAGGACATTCCCCTTACCACAGGACTATAGTACCTTCCTGGGTGGCTCCTGTCTACAAGCCTACTACCACAGGATGGTAATACCTCCCTGGATGGTTGCTGTCTACCAACCTACTACCACAGGACGGTAGTACCTCCCTGGGTAGTTGCTCTCTACCAACCTACTGCCACAGGACAGTAGTACCTCCCTGGGTGGTAGCTGTCTACCAACCTACTACCACAGGACAATAGTATGTCCATGGGGGCTGCTGTCTAGCAACCTACGACCAAAGGACGGTAGTACCTCCTTGGTTGGTTGCTGTCTACCAACCTACTACCACAAGACGGTATTGCCTCGCTGGGTGGTAGCTGTCTACCAACCAGATACCGCAGGACGGTAATAAGTCCCTGGGTGGTTGCAGTCTACCAACTTACTGCCACAGGGCGGTAGTACCTGCCTGGATGGTAGCTCTCTGCCAACCTACTACCACAGGGCGATAGTACCTCCCTGGGTGGTTGCTGTCTACCAAACTACTACCACAGGACGGTAGTAAAACTCCCTGAGTGGTTGCTCTCTACCAACCTACTACCACAGGACGAGAATGAATCCCTGGGTGGTTGCTGTCTATCACCCTAGCACCACAGGACGGTAGTACCTCCAAGTGTGGTTGCTGTCTACAAAATACTACCACCAGACGGTAGTACATCCCTGGGTGGTTGCTCTCTACCAACCTACTACCACAGGACGGTAGAACCTCCATGGTTGGTTGCTCTCTACAAACCTACTACCACAGGACGGTAGTACCTCACAGGGCGGTTGCTCTCTATCAACCTGCTACCACAGGACGGTAATACTCTCCTGGGTGGTTGCTGTCTACAAACCTACTTAAACAGGACGGCAGTACCTCCCTGGATGGTTGCTGTCTACCATCCTACTACTACAGGACATTAGAAACTTCCTGGGTGGTTGCTCTCTACCAACCTTCTACCACAGGACCGAATTACCACACATGAGTATTTGCTGACTACCAAACTACTACCTCAGGACGGTAGTACTTCCCTGTGTGGTTGCTGTCTACCAAACAAGTAACACAGGACGGTAGTATCTCCCTGGGTGGTTGCTGTCTACCAACCTTCTACGACAGGACGGTAGTACCTACCTGTGTGGTTGCTATCTATCATCCTACTAACACAGGATGGTAGTACCTCCATGGGTGGTTGCTGTCTACCAACCTACTACCACAGGACGATAAAACCCCCCTGGGTGATTGTTCTCTACCAACCTACTTCTACAGGACGGTAGTACCACACTGGGTGGTTGCTGTCTACAAACTTACTACCGCAGGGCGGTACCACCACCCTGGGTGGTTGCTGTCTACCAACCTCCTACATGAGGATGGTAGTACCTCCCTGGGTGGTTGCTCTCTAGCAACCTACTACCACAGGAAGGTAGTACGTCCCTCTGCCTTTGCTGCCTACCAACCTACTACCACAGGACGGTAGTACCTCCCAGGGTGGTTGCTGTTTATCAACCTACTACCACAGGACGGTAATACTTCTCTGGGTGGTTGCTGTCTACTATCCTACTACCACAGAACTTTAGTACATCCCTGGGTGGTTGCTGCCTACCAGCCTACTGCCACAGGACGGAGGTACCTCCCCGGGTTGTTGCTGTCTACCAGCCTACTACCAGAGGACGGTAGTACCTACCTGGGTTGTTGCTGTCTATCAGCCTACTACCACACGACTGCAGTACCTCCTTGGGTGGTTGCTGTCTACCAGCCTACTACCACAGGAGGGCAGTACCTCCCTGGGTGGTTCCTGTCTACCAACCTACTACCACAGGACGGTAGTACCTCACTGGGTTGTTGCTGTCTACCTACCTACTACCACAGGACGGTAGTACGTCACTGGGTGTTTGCTGTCTACCAACCTAATACCACAGGACGGAAATACCTTCGTGGGTGATTGCTATATTCCAACTTACTACCACAGGACGGGAGTACCTTCCTGGGTGGTTCCTGTCTACCTGGATACTACCACACGACGATAGTACGTCACTGAGTGTTTTCTGTCTACCATCCTACTACAACAGGACAGAAGTACATGCCTAAGTGCTTTCTGTCTACCAACCTACTACCACAGGACGGTAGTACCTCCCTGTTTGATTACTGTCTATCAAACTGTTATCACAGGACGGTAGTACCTTCTTCGGAGGTTGCTGTCTACCAGCCTACTACCACAGGACGGCACTACCTCCCAGGGTTGTTGCTGTCTACCAACCTACTACCACAGGACGGTAGTACACCTCTGGGTGGTTGCTGTCTACCAACCTACTCCCACAGGACGGTAGTACCTCCCATGGTGGTTGCTGTCTACCAACCTTCTACCACAGCACGGTACTACGTCCCTGGGTGGTTACTGTCTACCAACCTACTACCACAGGACGGTAGTACCTCCATGGGTGGTTGCTATCATCCAACCTACTACCACAGGGCCGTCGTACCTCCACGGGTGGTTGCTGTCTACCAACCTACTACTACAGGACTGTTGTACCTCAATTCGTGGTTGCTGTTTACCAACCTTCTACCACAGGACGGTAGTACCTCCCAGGTGGTTCCTGTCAATCAACCTACTACCAGAGGACTGTAGTACCTTCCTGGGTGGTTCCTGTCTACCAGGATACTACCACAGGATGGTAGTACCTCCCTGGATGGTTCCTGTCTACCAACCTACTACAACAGGACGGTAGTACCTCCCTGGGTAATTGCTCTCTACCAACCTAATGCCACATGACGGTAGTACCTCCCTGGGTGGTAGCTGTCTACCAACCTACTACCACAGGACGGTAGTACGTCCCTGGGCGGCTGCTGTCTAGCAACCTACTACCAAAAAGCGGTAATACTTCCTTGATTGGTTGCTGTCTACAAACGAACTGCCACAGGACGGTACTACCTTCCTGGGAGGATGCTGTCGACAAACCTATTACCACAGGACGGTAGTACCACCGTGGGTGGTAGCTGTCTACCAACTTGATACCGCAGGACCGTAATACGTCCCTGGGTCGTTGCAGTCTACCTACCCACTGCCACAGGGCGGTAGTACCTCTCTGGATGGTAGCCGTCTTCCAACCTACGACGACAGGGCGATATTACCTCCCTGGGTGGTTGCTGTCTATCAACCAACTACCAGAGCACAACAGTACCTTCCTGGGCCGTTGCTGTCTAACAGCCTAGTACCACTCGACGGTAGTACCTCCTTGGGTAGTTGCTGTCTACGAACCTTCTGCCACAGAACCGAATTACAACAGTGGGTGGTTGCTGTCTACCAACCTACCGCCACAGGACTGTAGTACCTCCGTGCGTGGTTGCTGTCTACCAAACCACTACCTCAGGACGGAAGAACCTCCATGGGTGGTTTCTGTCTACCAACCTTTTACCACAGGACTTTAGTTCCTCATTCGGTGGTTCTTGTCTGTCAAGCTACTACCACAGGACTGTAGAACATTCCTGGGTGGTTCATGTCTACCAGGATACTACCACAGGATGGTAGTACGTCCCTGTGTGGCTGCTGTCTAGCAACCTACTACCAAAGGACGGTAGTACTTCCTTGGTCGGTTGCTGTCTGAGAACGTACTGCCACAGGGCGGTAGTACCTCCCTGGGTAGTTGCTCTCTACCAACCTAATACCACAGGATGGTAGTACATCCCTGGGTGGTAGCTGTCTATCAACCTGCTATCGCAGGACGGTAATACGTCCCTGGGTCGATGCAGTCTTCCGAACTACTGCCACACGGCGCTACTACCTGCCTGGATGGTAGTTGTCTACCAACCTTATACCAAAGGGCGATAGTACCTCCCTGGGTGGTTCCTGCCTGTCATCCTATTACCACAGCACAACAGTACCTTCATGTGTAGTTGCTGTCTAACAGCCTAGTACCACTCGATTCTAGTAACTCCCTGGGTGGTTGCTGTCTACGAACCTTCTACCACAGGGCCGAAGTATCACCACGGGTGGTTGCTGTCTATCCAACTACTACCACAGGATGGTAGTGCCTCCCTGGGTGGTTGCTGTCTACCAACCTACTACCAAAGGACGGTAGTACATCCCTGGGTGGTTGCTGTCTACCAACCTACTACCACCGGACGGTAATACTTCTGTGGGTGGTTGTTGTCTACCTGCCTACTCCCACAGGACGGTAGTACATTCCTGGGTGGTTGATGTCTACCAACCTACTACCACAGGACGGTGGTACCTCCCCGGGTTGTTGCTGTCTACCAGCCTACTACAAAAGGACTGTAGTACCTGCCTGGGTGGTTGCTGTCTGCCAACCTACTACCACATGACTGTGGTACCTCCCAGGGTTGCTGTTGTCTACCAGCCTACTACAACAGGACGGTAGTACCTTCCAGGGTGGTTGCTGTCTACCAACCTACTACCAGAGGACGGTAGTACCACCCTGGGTGGTTGCTGTCTACCAACTTATTTCCACAGGAGGGTAGTACGTCCCTGGGTGGTTGCTGTCTACCAACCTACTACCACAGGACGGTAGTACCTCCCTGGGTGGTTGCTGTCTACCAACCTACTACCACAGGAGGGTAGTACCTCCATGGATGGTTGCTGTATACCAGCCTACTACCAAAGGACGGTAGTACATCCATGGGTGGTTGCTGTCTACCAACCTGCTAGCACAGGACTGTAGCACCTCCCTTGCGGGTTGCTGTCTACCATCTTACTACCACAGGACGGTAGTACCTCATTGGGTGGTTGCTGCCTACCAACCTACTACCACAGGACGGTAGTACCTCCCTGGGTGGTTGCTGTCTACCAACCGGCTGTCACAAGACGGTACTACGTCCTTGGATGGTTGCTGTCTACAAACCTACTACCACAAGACGGTAGTACCTCCCTGTGTGGTTGCTGTCTACCAACCTACTACCACACAACGGTAGTGCGTCGCCGAGTGGTTGCTGTCTACCAACCTACTACCACAGGACAATAGTACCACCCTGGGTGGTTGCTGTCTACCAACCTACTACCAGAGGACGGTAGTACGCCACTTGATGTTTGCTGGCTACCAACCTACTACCACAGAACGGTAGAACCTCCCTGTTTGGTTGCTGTCTATCAACCTATTATCACAGGGCGGTAGTACCTTATTGGGTGGTTGCTGTCTATCAGCCTACTTCCACACGACTGTAGTACCTCCCTGGGTGGTTGCTGTCTACCAGCCTACTACCACAAGAGGGTAGTACCTCCCTGGGTAGTTTTTGTCTACCAACCTACTACCACAGGACGGTAGTACCTCCCTGGGTTGTTGCTGTCTATCAACCTACTACCACAGGACGTTAGAACGTCACTGGGTGGTTGCTGTCTACCAACCTACTATCAGAGGAGGGTAGTACCTCCCTTTGTGGTTGCAGTCTACCAACCTACTACCACAGGACGGTAGTACCTCCCTGGGTGGTTGCTGTCTATCAGCCTACTACCACACGACGGTAGTACCTCCCTGTTTGGTTGCTGTCTACCAACCTTCTACCACAGGAGGGTAGTACGTCCCTGTTTGGTTGCTGTCTATCAACCTAATATCACAGGAGGGTAATACCTCACTGGGTTGTTTCTGTCTACCAACCTACTACCACAGGACGGTAATACCTCCCTGGGTCGTTGCTGTCTACCAACCTACTACCACAGCACGGTAGTACGACCCTGGGTGGTTGCTGTCTATCAACCTACTTTCACAGGACGGTAGTGCCTCCGTGGGTGGTTGCTATCTTCCAACCTACTACCACAGAGCCGTTGTACCTCTATGTCTGGTTTCTGTCTACCAACCTACTAACATAGGACTATAGTACCTCCATGCGTGGTTGCTGTCTACCAGCCTACTACCACAGGACGGTAGTGCCTCCCTGAGTGGTTGCTGTCTACCAACCTACTACCTAAGGACGGTAGTGCCTCAACGGGTGGTTGCTGTCTACCAACCTACTGCCATAGGACGGTAGTTCCTCCATGGGTGATTGCTGTCTATCAACCTACTACCACAGGACTGCAGTACCTTCCTGGGTGGTTCCTGTCTACCAACCTCCTACAGCAGGACGGTAGTACCTCCCTGGGTTGTTGCTCTCTACCTACCTACTACCACAGGACGGTTGCACCTCGCTGGGTGGTAGCTGTCAAACCAACCTGCTACCACAGGACGGTGATACGTCCCTGGGTGGCTGCTGTCTAGCAACCTACTGCCAAAAGAGTGTAGTACCTCCTTGGTTGGTTGCTGTCTACCAACGTACTGCCACAGGACGGTAGTACCTCCCTGGTTGGTAGCTGTCTACCAACCTGCTACCGCAGGACGGTAACACGTCCCTTAGTCGTTGCTGTCTAACAGCCTACTACCACAGAACGGCAGTACCTCCCTGGGTGGTTGCTGTCTTCCAACCTACAACCACAGGATGGTAGTACCTCCTTGGGTGCTTGCTGTCTATCAACCTACTGCAACAGGACGGTAGTACCTTCCTGGGTGGTTGCTGTCTACCAACCTACTACCAGAGGACGGTAGTACCTCCCTGGGTGGTTGCTGTCTACCAACCTACTACCACAGGACGGTAGTACCTCCCTGGGTGGTTGCTGTCTACCAACCTACTACCACAGGACGGTAGTACCTCCCTGGGTGGTTGCTGTCTACCAACCTACTACCACAGGAGGGTAGTACCTCCCTGGGTGGTTGCTGTCTACCAACCTACTACCACAGGACGGTAGTACCTCCCTGGGTGGTTGCTGTCTACCAACCTACTACCACAGGACGGTAGTACCTCCATTGGTTGTTGCTGTCTACCAACCTACCACCTCCGGACGGTAGTACCTCCATGGGTGGTTGCTGTATACCAACCTACTACCAGAAGATGGTAGTATCTCTCTGAGTGGTTCTTGTCTGTCAACCTACTACCACAGGACTGTAGTACCTCCCTGGGTGGTTGCTGTCTACCAACCTACTACCACAGGACGGTAGTACCTCCCTGGGTGGTTGCTGTCTACCAACCTACTACCACAGGACGGTAGTACCTCCCTGGGTGGTTGCTGTCTACCAACCTACTACCACAGGACGGTAGTACCTCCCTGGGTGGTTGCTGTCTATCAACCTACTACCACAGGACGGTAGTACCTCCCTGGGTGGTTGCTGTCTACCAACCTACTACCACAGGACGGTAGTACCTCCCTGGGTGGTTGCTGTCTACCAACCTACTACAACAGGACGGTAGTACCTCCCTGGATGGTTGCTGTCTACCAACCTACTGCCACAGGACGGTAGTACCCCCTGGGTGGTTGCTGTCTACCAACCTACTACCACAGGACGGTAGTACCTCCCTGGGTGGTTGCTGTCTACCAACCTACTACCACAGGTGGTAGTTCCTCCCTGGGTGGTTGCTGTCTACCAACCTACTACCACAGGACGGTAGTACCTCCCTGGGTGGTTGCTGTCTACCAACCTACTTCCACAGGACGGTAGTACCTCCCTGGGTGGTTGCTGTCTACCAACCTACTACAACAGGACGGTAGTACCCCCTGGGTGGTTGCTGTCTACCAACCTACTACCACAGGGCGGTAGTACCTCCCTGGGTGGTTGCTGTCTACCAACCTACTACCACAGGACGGTAGTACCTCCCTGGGTGGTTGCTGTCTATCAACCTACTACCACAGGACTGTAGTACCTCCCTGGGTGGTTGCTGTCTACCAACCTACTACCACAGGACGGTAGTACCTCCCTGGGTGGTTGCTGTCTACCAACCTACTACCACAGGACGGTAGTACCTCCCTGGGTGGTTGCTGTCTACCAACCTACTACCACAGGACGGTAGTACCTCCCTGGGTGGTTGCTGTCTACCAACCTACTACCACAGGACGGTAGTACCTCCCTGGGTGGTTGCTGTCTACCAACCTACTACCACAGGATAGTAGTACCTCCCTGGGTGGTTGCTGTCTACCAACCTACTACCACAGGACGGTAGTACCTCCCTGGGTGGTTGCTGTCTACCAACCTACTACCACAGGACGGTAGTACCTCCCTGGGTGGTTGCTGTCTACCAACCTACTACCACAGGACGGTAGTACCTCCCTGGGTGGTTGCTGTCTACCAACCTACTACCACAGGACGGTAGTACCTCCCTGGGTGGTTGCTGTCTACCAACCTACTACCACAGGACGGTAGTACCTCCCTGGGTGGTTGCTCTCTACCAACCTACTACCACAGGACGGTAGTACCTCCCTGGGTGGTTGCTGTCTACCAACCTACTACCACAGGACGGTAGTACCTCCCTGGGTGGTTGCTGTCTACCAACCTACTACCACAGGACGGTAGTACCTCCCTGGGTGGTTGCTGTCTACCAACCTACTACCACAGGACGGTAGTACCTCCCTGGGTGGTTGCTGTCTACCAACCTACTACCACAGGACGGTAGTACCTCCTGGGTGGTTGCTGTCTACCAACCTACTACCACAGGACGGTAGTACCTCCCTGGGTGGTTGCTGTCTACCAACCTACTACCACAGGACGGTAGTACCTCCCTGGGTGGTTGCTGTCTACCAACCTACTACCACAGGATGGTAGTACCTCCCTGGGTGGTTGCTGTCTACCAACCTACTACCACAGGACGGTAGTACCTCCCTGGGTGGTTGCTGTCTACCAACCTACTACCACAGGACGGTAGTACCTCCCTGGGTGGTTGCTGTCTACCAACCTACTACCACAGGACGGTAGTACCTCCCTGGGTGGTTGCTGTCTACCAACCTACTACCACAGGACGGTAGTACCTCCTGGGTGGTTGCTGTCTACCAACCTACTACCACAGGACGGTAGTACCTCCCTGGGTGGTTGCTGTCTACCAACCTACTACCACAGGACGGTAGTACCTCCCTGGGTGGTTGCTGTCTACCAACCTACTACCACAGGACGGTATTACCTCCCTGGGTGGTTGCTGTCTACCAACCTAATACCACAGGACGGTAGTACCTCCCTGGGTGGTTGCTGTCTACCAACCTACTACCACAGGACGGTAGTACCTCCCTGGGTGGTTGTTGTCTACCAACCTACTACCACAGGACGGTAGTACCTCCCTGGGTGGTTGCTGTCTACCAACCTACTACCACAGGACGGTAGTACCTCCCTGGGTGGTTGCTGTCTACCAACCTATTACCACAGGACGGTAGTACCTCCCTGGGTGGTTGCTGTCTACCAACCTACTACCACAGGACGGTAGTACCTCCCTGGGTGGTTGCTGTCTACCAACCTACTACCACAGGACGGTAGTACCTCCCTGGGTGGTTGCTGTCTACCAACCTACTACCACAGGACGGTAGTACCTCCCTGGGTGGTTGCTGTCTACCAACCTACTACCACAGGACGGTAGTACCTCCCTGGGTGGTTGCTGTCTACCAACCTACTACCACAGGACGGTAGTACCTCCCTGGGTGGTTGCTGTCTACCAACCTACTACCACAGGACGGTAGTACTTCCCTGGGTGGTTGCTGTCTACCAACCTACTACCACAGGACGGTAGTACCTCCATGGGTGGTTGCTGTCTACCAACCTACTACCACAGGACGGTAGTACCTCCCTGGGTGGTTGCTGTCTACCAACCTACTACCACAGGACGGTAGTACCTCCCTGGGTGGTTGCTGTCTACCAACCTACTACCACAGGACGGTAGTACCTCCCTGGGTGGTTGCTGTCTACCAACCTACTACCACAGGACGGTAGTACCTCCCTGGGTGGTTGCTGTCTACCAACCTACTACCACAGGATGGTAGTACCTCCCTGGGTGGTTGCTGTCTACCAACCTACTACCACAGGACGGTAGTACCTCCCTGGGTGGTTGCTGTCTACCAACCTACTACCACAGGACGGTAGTACCTCCCTGGGTGGTTGCTGTCTACCAACCTACTACCACAGGACGGTAGTACCTCCTGGGTGGTTGCTGTCTACCAACCTACTACCACAGGACGGTAGTACCTCCCTGGGTGGTTGCTGTCTACCAACCTACTACCACAGGACGGTAGTACCTCCCTGGGTGGTTGCTGTCTACCAACCTACTACCACAGGACGGTAGTACCTCCCTGGGTGGTTGCTGTCTACCAACCTACTACCACAGGACGGTAGTACCTCCCTGGGTGGTTGCTGTCTACCAACCTACTACCACAGGACGGTAGTACCTCCCTGGGTGGTTGCTGTCTACCAACCTACTACCACAGGACGGTAGTACCTCCCTGGGTGGTTGTTGTCTACCAACCTACTACCACAGGACGGTAGTACCTCCCTGGGTGGTTGCTGTCTACCAACCTACTACCACAGGACGGTAGTACCTCCCTGGGTGGTTGCTGTCTACCAACCTACTACCACAGGACGGTAGTACCTCCCTGGGTGGTTGCTGTCTACCAACCTACTACCACAGGACGGTAGTACCTCCCTGGGTGGTTGCTGTCTACCAACCTACTACCACAGGACGGTAGTACCTCCCTGGGTGGTTGCTGTCTACCAACCTACTACCACAGGACGGTAGTACCTCCCTGGGTGGTTGCTGTCTACCAACCTACTACCACAGGACGGTAGTACCTCCCTGGGTGGTTGCTGTCTACCAACCTACTACCACAGGACGGTAGTACCTCCCTGGGTGGTTGCTGTCTACCAACCTACTACCACAGGACGGTAGTACTTCCCTGGGTGGTTGCTGTCTACCAACCTACTACCACAGGACGGTAGTACCTCCCTGGGTGGTTGCTGTCTACCAACCTACTACCACAGGACGGTAGTACCTCCCTGGGTGGTTGCTGTCTACCAACCTACTACCACAGGACGGTAGTACCTCCCTGGGTGGTTGTTGTCTACCAACCTACTACCACAGGACGGTAGTACCTCCCTGGGTGGTTGCTGTCTACCAACCTACTACCACAGGACGGTAGTACCTCCCTGGGTGGTTGCTGTCTACCAACCAACTACCACAGGACGGTAGTACCTCCCTGGGTGGTTGCTGTCTACCAACCTACTACCACAGGACGGTAGTACCTCCCTGGGTGGTTGTTGTCTACCAACCTACTACCACAGGATGGTAGTACCTCCCTGGGTGGTTGCTGTCTACCAACCTACTACCACAGGACGGTAGTACCTCCCTGGGTGGTTGCTGTCTACCAACCTACTACCACAGGATGGTAGTACCTCCCTGGGTGGTTGCTGTCTACCAACCTACTACCACAGGACGGTAGTACCTCCCTGGGTGGTTGCTGTCTACCAACCTACTACCACAGGACGGTAGTACCTCCCTGGGTGGTTGCTGTCTACCAACCTACTACCACAGGACGGTAGTACCTCCCTGGGTGGTTGCTGTCTACCAACCTACTACCACAGGACGGTAGTACCTCCCTGGGTGGTTGCTGTCTACCAACCTACTACCACAGGACGGTAGTACCTCCCTGGGTGGTTGCTGTCTACCAACCTACTACCACAGGACGGTAGTACCTCCCTGGGTGGTTGCTGTCTACCAACCTACTACTACAGGACGGTAGTACCTCCCTGGGTGGTTGCTGTCTACCAACCTACTACCACAGGATGGTAGTACCTCCCTGGGTGGTTGCTGTCTACCAACCTACTACCACAGGACGGTAGTACCTCCCTGGGTGGTTGCTGTCTACCAACCTACTACCACAGGATGGTAGTACCTCCCTGGGTGGTTGTTGTCTACCAACCTACTACCACAGGACGGTAGTACCTCCCTGGGTGGTTGTTGTCTACCAACCTACTACCACAGGACGGTAGTACCTCCCTGGGTGGTTGCTGTCTACCAACCTACTACCACAGGACGGTAGTACCTCCCTGGGTGGTTGCTGTCTACCAACCTACTACCACAGGACGGTAGTACCTCCCTGGGTGGTTGCTGTCTACCAACCTACTACCACAGGACGGTAGTACCTCCCTGGGTGGTTGCTGTCTACCAACCTACTACCACAGGACGGTAGTACCTCCCTGGGTGGTTGCTGTCTACCAACCTACTACCACAGGACGGTAGTACCTCCCTGGGTGGTTGCTGTCTACCAACCTACTACCACAGGACGGTAGTACCTCCCTGGGTGGTTGCTGTCTACCAACCTACTACCACAGGACGGTAGTACCTCCCTGGGTGGTTGCTGTCTACCAACCTACTACCACAGGACGGTAGTACCTCCCTGGGTGGTTGCTGTCTACCAACCTACTACCACAGGACGGTAGTACCTCCCTGGGTGGTTGTTGTCTACCAACCTACTACCACAGGACGGTAGTACCTCCCTGGGTGGTTGTTGTCTACCAACCTACTACCACAGGACGGTAGTACCTCCCTGGGTGGTTGTTGTCTACCAACCTACTACCACAGGACGGTAGTACCTCCCTGGGTGGTTGCTGTCTACCAACCTACTACCACAGGACGGTAGTACCTCCCTGGGTGGTTGCTGTCTACCAACCTACTACCACAGGACGGTAGTACCTCCCTGGGTGGTTGTTGTCTACCAACCTACTACCACAGGACGGTAGTACCTCCCTGGGTGGTTGCTGTCTACCAACCTACTACCATAGGACGGTAGTACCTCCCTGGGTGGTTGTTGTCTACCAACCTACTACCACAGGACGGTAGTACCTCCCTGGGTGGTTGCTGTCTACCAACCTACTACCACAGGACGGTAGTACCTCCCTGGGTGGTTGCTGTCTACCAGCCTACTACCACAGGACGGTAGTACCTCCCTGGGTGGTTGCTGTCTACCAACCTACTACCACAGGACGGTAGTACCTCCCTGGGTGGTTGTTGTCTTCCAACCTACTACCACAGGACGGTAGTACCTCCCTGGGTGGTTGCTGTCTACCAACCTACTACCACAGGACGGTAGTACCTCCCTGGGTGGTTGCTGTCTACCAACCTACTACCACAGGACGGTAGTACCTCCCTGGGTGGTTGCTGTCTACCAACCTACTACCACAGGACGGTAGTACCTCCCTGGGTGGTTGCTGTCTACCAACCTACTACCACAGGACGGTAGTACCTCCCTGGGTGGTTATTGTCTACCAACCTACTACCACAGAACGGTATTACCTCCCTGAGTGGTTGCTGTCTACCAACCTACTACCACAGGACGGTAGTACCTCCCTGGGTGGTTGCTGTCTACCAACCTACTACCACAGGACGGTAGTACCTCCCTGGGTGGTTGCTGTCTACCAACCTACTACCATAGGACGGTAGTACCTCCCTGGGTGGTTGCTGTCTACCAACCTACTACCACAGGACGGTAGTACCTCCCTGGGTGGTTGCTGTCTACCAACCTACTACCACAGGACGGTAGTACCTCCCTGGGTGGTTGCTGTCTACCAACCTACTACCACAGGACGGTAGTACCTCCCTGGGTGGTTGCTGTCTACCAACCTACTACCACAGGACGGTAGTACCTCCCTGGGTGGTTGCTGTCTACCAACCTACTACCACAGGACGGTAGTACCTCTCTGGGTGGTTGCTGTCTACCAACCTACTACCACAGGACGGTAGCACTTCCCTGGGTGGTTGCTGTCTTCCAATCTACTACCACAGGATTGTAGTACCTCCCTGGGTGGTTGATGTCTACCAGCCTTCTACAGCAGGACGGTAGTACCTCCCTGGGTGGTTGCTGTCTACCAACTTACTACCACAGGACGCTAGTACCTCCCTGGGTGGTTGCTGTCTACCCACCTACTACCACAGGACGGTAGTACCTCCCTGGGTGGTTGCTGTCTACCATCCTACTACCACAGGACGGTAGTACCTCCCAGCGTGGTTGCTCTCTACCAACCTACTACCACAGGACGGTAGTACCACCCTTGGTGGTTGCTGTCTACCATCTTGCTACCATAGGACGGTAGTACCACCCTGGGTGGTTGCTGTCTACCATCCTACTACCACAGGACGGTAGTACCTCCCTGGGTGGTTGCTGTCTACCATCCTACTACCACAGGACGGTAGTACCACCCTGGGTGGTTGCTGTCTACCAACCTACTACCACAGGACGGTAGTACCTCCCTGGGTGGTTGTTGTCTACCAACCTACTACCACAGGACGGTAGTACCTCCCTGGGTGGTTGCTGTCTACCAACCTACTACCACAGGACGGTAGTACCTCCCTGGGTGGTTGCTGTCTACCAACCTACTACCACAGGACGGTAGTACCTCCCTGGGTGGTTGCTGTCTACCAACCTACTACCATAGGACGGTAGTACCACCCTGGGTGGTTGCTGTCTACCAACCTACTACCACAGGACGGTAGTACCTCCCTGGGTGGTTGCTGTCTACCATCTTACTACCATAGGACGGTAGTACCACCCTGGGTGGTTGCTGTCTACCAACCTACTACCACAGGACGGTAGTACCTCCCTGGGTGGTTGTTGTCTACCAGCCTACTACCATAGGACGGTAGTACTTCCCTGGGTGGTTGCTGTCTACCATCCTACTACCATAGGACGGTAGTACCTCCCTGGGTGGTTGCTGTCTACCAACCTACTACCACAGGACGGTAGTACCTCCCTGGGTGGTTGCTGTCTACCATCTTACTACCACAGGACGGTAGTACCACCCTGGGTGGTTGCTGTCTACCAACTTACTACCACAGGACAGTAGTACCACCCTGGCTGGTTGCTGTCTACCATCTTACTACCACAGGACAGTAGTACCACCCTGGCTGGTTGCTGTCTACCATCTTACTACCACAGGACAGTAGTACCACCCTGGCTGGTTGCTGTCTACCATCTTACTACCACAGGACAGTAGTACCACCCTGGGTGGTTGCTCTCTACCATCCGACTACCACAGGACGGTAGTACCACCCTGGGTGGTTGCTGTCTACCATCCTACTACCACAGGACGGTAGTACCTCCCTGGGTGGTTGCTGTCTACCAACCTACTACCACAGGACGGTAGTACCACCCTGGGTGGTTGCTGTCTACCATCCTACTACCACAGGACGGTAGTACCTCCCTGGGTGGTTGCTGTCTACCAACCTACTACCACAGGACGGTAGTACCTCCCTGGGTGGTTGTTGTCTACCAACCTACTACCACAGGACGGTAGTACCTCCCTGGGTGGTTGTTGTCTACCAACCTACTACCACAGGACGGTAGTACCTCCCTGGGTGGTTGTTGTCTACCAACCTACTACCACAGGACGGTAGTACCTCCCTGGGTGGTTGTTGTCTACCAACCTACTACCTACCAAGGACGGTAGTACGTCCCTGGGTGGTTGTTGTTTACCAACCTACTACCATAGGATGGTAGTACCTCCCTGGGTGGTTGTTGTCTACCAACCTACTACCATAGGACGGTAGTACCTCCCTGGGTGGTTGTTGTCTACCAACCTACCCTGGGTGGTTGCTGTACCAACCTACTACCACAGGACTGTAGTACCTCCCTGGGTGGTTGTTGTCTACCAATCTACTACCACAGGACGGTAGTACCTCCCTGGGTGGTTGTTGTCGACCAACCTACTACCACAGGACGGTAGTAACTCACTGGGTGGTTGTTGTTTACCAACCTACTACCACGGGATGGTAGTACTTCCCTGGGTGGTTGTTGTCTACCAACCTACTACCACAGGACGGTAGGACCTCCCTGGATGGTTGTTGTCTACCAATCTACTACCACAGGACGGTAGTACCTCCCTGGATGGTTGTTGTCTACCAACCTACTACCACAGGACGGTAGTACCTCCATGGGTGGTTGTTGTCTACCAACCTACTACCACAGGACGGTAGTACCTCCCTGGGTGGTTGTTGTCTACCAACCTACTACCATAAAACGGTAGTACTTCCCTGGGTGGTTGTTGTCTACCAACCTACTACAACAGGACGGTAGTACCTCCCTGGGTAGTTGTTGTCTACCAACCTACTACCACAGGACGGTAGTACCTCCCTGGGTGGTTGCTCTCTACCAACCTACTACCACAGGACGGTAGTACCTCCCTGGGTGGTTGTTGTCTACCAACCTACTACCATAGAACGGTCGTACCTCCCTGGGTGGTTGTTGTCTACCAACCTACTACCACAGGACGGTAGTACCTCCCTGGGTGGTTGTTGTCTACCAACCTACTACCACAGGACGGTAGTACCTCCCTGGGTGGTTGTTGTCTACCAACCTACTACCAAAGGACGGTAGTACCTCCCTGGGTGGTTGTTGTTTACCAACCTACTACCATAGGATGGTAGTACCTCCCTGGGTGGTTGTTGTCTACCAACCTACTACCATAGGACGGTAGTACCTCCCTGGGTGGTTGTTGTCTACCAACCTACTACCACAGGACTGTAGTACCTCCCTGGGTGGTTGTTGTCTACCAATCTACTACCACAGGACGGTAGTACCTCCCTGGGTGGTTGTTGTCGACCAACCTACTACCACAGGACGGTAGTAACTCACTGGGTGGTTGTTGTTTACCAACCTACTACCACGGGATGGTAGTACTTCCCTGGGTGGTTGTTGTCTACCAACCTACTACCACAGGACGGTAGGACCTCCCTGGATGGTTGTTGTCTACCAATCTACTACCACAGGACGGTAGTACCTCCCTGGATGGTTGCTGTCTACCAACCTACTACCACAGGACTGTAGTACCTCCCTGGGTGGTTGCTGTCTACCATCCTACTACCACAGGACGGTAGTACCACCCTGGGTGGTTGCTGTCTACCATCCTACTACCACAGGACGGTACTACCACCCTGGGTGGTTGCTGTCTACCATCCTACTACCACAGGACGGTAGTACCACCCTGGGTGGTTGCTGTCTACCATCCTACTACCACAGGACGGTACTACCACCCTGGGTGGTTGCTGTCTACCAACCTACTACCACAGGACGGTAGTACCTCCCTGGGTGGTTGTTGTCTACCAACCTACTACCACAGGACGGTAGTACCTCCCTGGGTGGTGATTGTCTACCAATCTACTACCACAGGACGGTAGTACCTCCCTGGGTGGTTGTTGTCTACCAACCTACTACCACAGGACGGTAGTACCACCCTGGGTGGTTGTTGTCTACCATCCTACTACCACAGGATGGTAGTACCACCCTGGGTGTTTGCTGTCTACCAACTTACTACCATAGGACGGTAGTACCACCCTGGGTGGTTGCTATCTACCATCCTACTACCATAGGACGGTAGTATCACCCTGGGTGGTTGCTGTCTACCATCCTACTACCATAGGACGGTAGTACCTCCCTGGGTGGTTGCTGTCTACCAACATACTACCATAGGACGGTAGTACCACCCTGGGTGGTTGCTGTCTACCAACTTACTACCATAGGACGGTAGTACCACCCTGGGTGGTTGTTGTTTACCAACCTACTACCACAGGACGGTAGTACCTCCCTGGGTGGTTGTTGTCTACCAACCTACTACCATAGGACGGTAGTACCACCCTGGGTGGTTGCTGTCTACCAACCTACTACCACAGGACGGTAGTACCTCCCTGAGTGGTTGCTGTCTACCAACCTACTACCACAGGACGGTAGTAAATCCCTGGGTGGTTGCTGTTTACCAACGTACTACCATAGGATGGTAGTACCACCCTGGGTGGTTGCTGTCTACCATCCTATTACCACAGGACGGTAGTACCTCCCTGGATGGTTTTTGTCTACCAATCTACTACCACAGGACGGTAGTACCTCCCTGGATGGTTGTTGTCTACCAACCTACTACCACAGGACGGTAGTACCTCCCTGGGTGGTTGTTGTCTACCAACCTACTTCCATAGGACGGTAGTACCTCTCTGGGTGGTTGTTGTCTACCAACCTACTACCACAGGACGGTAGTACCTCCCTGGGTGGTTGTTGTCTACCAACCTACTACCACAGGACGGTAGTACCTCCCTGGGTGGTTGTTGTCTACCAACCTACTACCACAGGACGATAGTACCTCCCTGGGTGGTTGTTGTCTACCAACCTACTTCCACAGGACGGTAGTACCTCCCTGGCTGGTTGTTGTCTACCAACCTACTACCATAGGACGGTAGTACCTCCCTGGGTGGTTGTTGTCTACCAACCTACTACCACAGGATGGTTGTACCTCCCTGGGTGGTTGTTGTCTACCAACCTACTACCACAGGTCGGTAGTACGTCCCTGGTTGGTTGTTGTCTACCAACCTACTACCACAGGACGGTAGTACCTCCCTGGGTGGTTGTTGTCTACCAACCTACTACCATAGGACGGTAGTACCTCCCTGGGTGGTTGTTGTCTACCAACCTACTACCACAGGACGGTAGTACCTCCCTGGGTGGTTGTTGTCTACCAACCTACTACCACAGGACGGTAGTACCTCCCTGGGTGGTTGCTGTCTACCAACCTACTACCACAGGACGGTAGTACCTCCCTGGGTGGTTGTTGTCTACCATCCTACTACCACAGGACGGTAGTACCTCCCTGGGTGGTTGCTGTCTACCATCTTACTACCATAGGACGGTAGTACCACCCTGGGTGGTTGCTGTCTACCATCTTACTGCCATAGGACGGTAGTACCACCCTGGGTGGTTGCTGTCTACCATCTTACTGCCATAGGACGGTAGTACCACCCTGGGTGGTTGCTGTCTACCATCTTACTGCCATAGGACGGTAGTACCACCCTGGGTGGTTGCTGTCTACCATCTTACTACCATAGGACGGTAGTACCACCCTGGGTGGTTGCTGTCTACCATCTTACTGCCATAGGACGGTAGTACCACCCTGGGTGGTTGCTGTCTACCATCTTACTGCCATAGGACGGTAGTACCACCCTGGGTGGTTGCTGTCTACCATCTTACTGCCATAGGACGGTAGTACCACCCTGGGTGGTTGCTGTCTACCATCTTACTACCATAGGACGGTAGTACCACCCTGGGTGGTTGCTGTCTACCATCTTACTGCCATAGGACGGTAGTACCACCCTGGGTGGTTGCTGTCTACCATCTTACTGCCATAGGACGGTAGTACCACCCTGGGTGGTTGCTGTCTACCATCTTACTACCATAGGACGGTAGTACCACCCTGGGTGGTTGCTGTCTACCATCTTACTGCCATAGGACGGTAGTACCACCCTGGGTGGTTGCTGTCTACCATCTTACTGCCATAGGACGGTAGTACCACCCTGGGTGGTTGCTGTCTACCATCTTACTGCCATAGGACGGTAGTACCACCCTGGGTGGTTGCTGTCTACCATCTTACTGCCATAGGACGGTAGTACCACCCTGGGTGGTTGCTGTCTACCATCTTACTGCCATAGGACGGTAGTACCACCCTGGGTGGTTGCTGTCTACCATCTTACTGCCATAGGACGGTAGTACCACCCTGGGTGGTTGCTGTCTACCATCTTACTACCATAGGACGGTAGTACCACCCTGGGTGGTTGCTGTCTACCATCTTACTGCCATAGGACGGTAGTACCACCCTGGGTGGTTGCTGTCTACCATCTTACTACCATAGGACGGTAGTACCACCCTGGGTGGTTGCTGTCTACCATTACTACCATAGACGGTAGTACCACCCTGGGTGGTTGCTGTCTACCATCTTACTGCCATAGGACGGTAGTACCACCCTGGGTGGTTGCTGTCTACCATCTTACTACCATAGGACGGTAGTACCACCCTGGGTGGTTGCTGTCTACCATCTTACTACCATAGGACGGTAGTACCACCCTGGGTGGTTGCTGTCTACCATCTTACTGCCATAGGACGGTAGTACCACCCTGGGTGGTTGCTGTCTACCATCTTACTGCCATAGGACGGTAGTACCACCCTGGGTGGTTGCTGTCTACCATCTTACTGCCATAGGACGGTAGTACCACCCTGGGTGGTTGCTGTCTACCATCTTACTACCATAGGACGGTAGTACCACCCTGGGTGGTTGCTGTCTACCATCTTACTGCCATAGGACGGTAGTACCACCCTGGGTGGTTGCTGTCTACCATCTTACTGCCATAGGACGGTAGTACCACCCTGGGTGGTTGCTGTCTACCATCTTACTGCCATAGGACGGTAGTACCACCCTGGGTGGTTGCTGTCTACCATCTTACTGCCATAGGACGGTAGTACCACCCTGGGTGGTTGCTGTCTACCATCTTACTACCATAGGACGGTAGTACCACCCTGGGTGGTTGCTGTCTACCATCTTACTACCATAGGACGGTAGTACCACCCTGGGTGGTTGCTGTCTACCATCTTACTGCCATAGGACGGTAGTACCACCCTGGGTGGTTGCTGTCTACCATCTTACTGCCATAGGACGGTAGTACCACCCTGGGTGGTTGCTGTCTACCATCTTACTACCATAGGACGGTAGTACCACCCTGGGTGGTTGCTGTCTACCATCTTACTACCATAGGACGGTAGTACCACCCTGGGTGGTTGCTGTCTACCATCTTACTACCATAGGACGGTAGTACCACCCTGGGTGGTTGCTGTCTACCATCTTACTACCATAGGACGGTAGTACCACCCTGGGTGGTTGCTGTCTACCATCTTACTACCATAGGACGGTAGTACCACCCTGGGTGGTTGCTGTCTACCATCTTACTACCATAGGACGGTAGTACCACCCTGGGTGGTTGCTGTCTACCATCTTACTACCATAGGACGGTAGTACCACCCTGGGTGGTTGCTGTCTACCATCTTACTACCATAGGACGGTAGTACCACCCTGGGTGGTTGCTGTCTACCATCTTACTGCCATAGGACGGTAGTACCACCCTGGGTGGTTGCTGTCTACCATCTTACTGCCATAGGACGGTAGTACCACCCTGGGTGGTTGCTGTCTACCATCTTACTACCATAGGACGGTAGTACCACCCTGGGTGGTTGCTGTCTACCATCTTACTACCATAGGACGGTAGTACCACCCTGGGTGGTTGCTGTCTACCATCTTACTGCCATAGGACGGTAGTACCACCCTGGGTGGTTGCTGTCTACCATCTTACTGCCATAGGACGGTAGTACCACCCTGGGTGGTTGCTGTCTACCATCTTACTGCCATAGGACGGTAGTACCACCCTGGGTGGTTGCTGTCTACCACCTTACTCCCATAGGACGGTAGTACCACCCTGGGTGGTTGCTGTCTACCATCTTACTACCATAGGACGGTAGTACCACCCTGGGTGGTTGCTGTCTACCATCTTACTGCCATAGGACGGTAGTACCACCCTGGGTGGTTGCTGTCTACCATCTTACTGCCATAGGACGGTAGTACCACCCTGGGTGGTTGCTGTCTACCATCTTACTGCCATAGGACGGTAGTACCACCCTGGGTGGTTGCTGTCTACCATCTTACTACCATAGGACGGTAGTACCACCCTGGGTGGTTGCTGTCTACCATCTTACTACCATAGGACGGTAGTACCACCCTGGGTGGTTGCTGTCTACCATCTTACTGCCATAGGACGGTAGTACCACCCTGGGTGGTTGCTGTCTACCATCTTACTGCCATAGGACGGTAGTACCACCCTGGGTGGTTGCTGTCTACCATCTTACTGCCATAGGACGGTAGTACCACCCTGGGTGGTTGCTGTCTACCACCTTACTACCATAGGACTGTAGTACCACCCTGGGTGGTTGCTGTCTACCATCTTACTACCATAGGACTGTAGTACCACCCTGGGTGGTTGCTCTCTACCATCTTACTGCCATAGGACGGTAGTACCACCCTGGGTGGTTGCTGTCTACCATCTTACTACCATAGGACGGTAGTACCACCCTGGGTGGTTGCTGTCTACCATCTTACTACCATAGGACGGTAGTACCACCCTGGGTGGTTGCTGTCTACCATCTTACTGCCATAGGACGGTAGTACCACCCTGGGTGGTTGCTGTCTACCATCTTACTACCATAGGACGGTAGTACCACCCTGGGTGGTTGCTGTCTACCATCTTACTACCATAGGACGGTAGTACCACCCTGGGTGGTTGCTGTCTACCATCTTACTACCATAGGACGGTAGTACCACCCTGGGTGGTTGCTGTCTACCATCTTACTACCATAGGACGGTAGTACCACCCTGGGTGGTTGCTGTCTACCATCTTACTACCATAGGACGGTAGTACCACCCTGGGTGGTTGCTGTCTACCATCTTACTGCCATAGGACGGTAGTACCACCCTGGGTGGTTGCTGTCTACCATCTTACTGCCATAGTACGGTAGTACCACCCTGGGTGGTTGCTGTCTACCATCTTACTGCCATAGGACAGTAGTACCACCCTGGGTGGTTGCTGTCTACCATCTTACTGCCATAGGACGGTAGTACCACCCTGGGTGGTTGCTGTCTACCATCTTACTGCCATAGGACGGTAGTACCACCCTGGGTGGTTGCTGTCTACCATCTTACTGCCATAGGACGGTAGTACCACCCTGGGTGGTTGCTGTCTACCATCTTACTGCCATAGGACGGTAGTACCACCCTGGGTGGTTGCTGTCTACCATCTTACTGCCATAGGACGGTAGTACCACCCTGGGTGGTTGCTGTCTACCATCTTACTACCATAGGACGGTAGTACCACCCTGGGTGGTTGCTGTCTACCATCTTACTACCATAGGACGGTAGTACCACCCTGGGTGGTTGCTGTCTACCATCTTACTGCCATAGGACGGTAGTACCACCCTGGGTGGTTGCTGTCTACCATCTTACTGCCATAGGACGGTAGTACCACCCTGGGTGGTTGCTGTCTACCATCTTACTGCCATAGGACGGTAGTACCACCCTGGGTGGTTGCTGTCTACCATCTTACTACCATAGGACGGTAGTACCACCCTGGGTGGTTGCTGTCTACCATCTTACTACCATAGGACGGTAGTACCACCCTGGGTGGTTGCTGTCTACCATCTTACTACCATAGGACGGTAGTACCACCCTGGGTGGTTGCTGTCTACCATCTTACTACCATAGTACGGTAGTACCACCCTATGTGGTTGCTGTCTACCATCCTACTACCATAGGACGGTAGTACCACCCTGGGTGGTTGCTGTCTACCATCTTACTACCATAGGACGGTAGTACCACCCTGGGTGGTTGCTGTCTACCATCTTACTACCATAGGACGGTAGTACCACCCTGGGTGGTTGCTGTCTACCATCTTACTACCATAGGACGGTAGTACCACCCTGGGTGGTTGCTGTCTACCATCTTACTGCCATAGGACGGTAGTACCACCCTGGGTGGTTGCTGTCTACCATCTTACTACCATAGGACGGTAGTACCACCCTGGGTGGTTGCTGTCTACCATCTTACTGCCATAGGACGGTAGTACCACCCTGGGTGGTTGCTGTCTACCATCTTACTGCCATAGGACGGTAGTACCACCCTGGGTGGTTGCTGTCTACCATCTTACTGCCATAGGACGGTAGTACCACCCTGGGTGGTTGCTGTCTACCATCTTACTGCCATAGGACGGTAGTACCACCCTGGGTGGTTGCTGTCTACCATCTTACTGCCATAGGACGGTAGTACCACCCTGGGTGGTTGCTGTCTACCATCTTACTGCCATAGGACGGTAGTACCACCCTGGGTGGTTGCTGTCTACCATCTTACTGCCATAGGACGGTAGTACCACCCTGGGTGGTTGCTGTCTACCATCTTACTGCCATAGGACGGTAGTACCACCCTGGGTGGTTGCTGTCTACCATCTTACTACCATAGGACGGTAGTACCACCCTGGGTGGTTGCTGTCTACCATCTTACTGCCATAGGACGGTAGTACCACCCTGGGTGGTTGCTGTCTACCATCTTACTGCCATAGGACGGTAGTACCACCCTGGGTGGTTGCTGTCTACCATCTTACTGCCATAGGACGGTAGTACCACCCTGGGTGGTTGCTGTCTACCATCTTACTGCCATAGGACGGTAGTACCACCCTGGGTGGTTGCTGTCTACCATCTTACTACCATAGGACGGTAGTACCACCCTGGGTGGTTGCTGTCTACCATCTTACTACCATAGGACGGTAGTACCACCCTGGGTGGTTGCTGTCTACCATCTTACTGCCATAGTACGGTAGTACCACCCTGGGTGGTTGCTGTCTACCATCTTACTGCCATAGGACGGTAGTACCACCCTGGGTGGTTACTGTCTACCATCTTACTACCATAGGACGGTAGTACCACCCTGGGTGGTTGCTGTCTACCATCTTACTACCATAGGACGGTAGTACCACCCTGGGTGGTTGCTGTCTACCATCTTACTACCATAGGACGGTAGTACCACCCTGGGTGGTTGCTGTCTACCATCTTATTACCATAGTACGGTAGTACCACCCTATGTGGTTGCTGTCTACCATCTTACTACCATAGGACGGTAGTACCACCCTGGGTGGTTGCTGTCTACCATCTTACTACCATAGGACGGTAGTACCACCCTGGGTGGTTGCTGTCTACCATCTTACTACCATAGGACGGTAGTACCACCCTGGGTGGTTGCTGTCTACCATCTTACTACCATAGGACGGTAGTACCACCCTGGATGGTTGCTGTCTACCATCTTACTGCCATAGGACGGTAGTACCACCCTGGGTGGTTGCTGTCTACCATCTTACTGCCATAGGACGGTAGTACCACCCTGGGTGGTTGCTGTCTACCATCTTACTACCATAGGACGGTAGTACCACCCTGGGTGGTTGCTGTCTACCATCTTACTACCATAGGACGGTAGTACCAGCCTGGGTGGTTGCTGTCTACCATCTTACTGCCATAGGACGGTAGTACCACCCTGGGTGGTTGCTGTCTACCATCTTACTGCCATAGGACGGTAGTACCACCCTGGGTGGTTGCTGTCTACCATCTTACTGCCATAGGACGGTAGTACCACCCTGGGTGGTTGCTGTCTACCACCTTACTACCATAGGACTGTAGTACCACCCTGGGTGGTTGCTGTCTACCATCTTACTACCATAGGACTGTAGTACCACCCTGGGTGCTTGCTCTCTACCATCTTACTGCCATAGGACGGTAGTACCACCCTGGATGGTTGCTGTCTACCATCTTACTGCCATAGGACGGTAGTACCACCCTGGGTGGTTGCTGTCTACCATCTTACTGCCATAGGACGGTAGTACCACCCTGGGTGGTTGCTGTCTACCATCTTACTACCATAGGACGGTAGTACCACCCTGGGTGGTTGCTGTCTACCATCTTATTACCATAGGACGGTAGTACCAGCCTGGGTGGTTGCTGTCTACCATCTTACTGCCATAGGACGGTAGTACCACCCTGGGTGGTTGCTGTCTACCATCTTACTGCCATAGGACGGTAGTACCACCCTGGGTGGTTGCTGTCTACCATCTTACTGCCATAGGACGGTAGTACCACCCTGGGTGGTTGCTGTCTACCACCTTACTACCATAGGACTGTAGTACCACCCTGGGTGGTTGCTGTCTACCATCTTACTACCATAGGACTGTAGTACCACCCTGGGTGGTTGCTCTCTACCATCTTACTGCCATAGGACGGTAGTACCACCCTGGGTGGTTGCTGTCTACCATCTTACTGCCATAGGACGGTAGTACCACCCTGGGTGGTTGCTGTCTACCATCTTACTACCATAGGACGGTAGTACCACCCTGGGTGGTTGCTGTCTACCATCTTACTACCATAGGACGGTAGTACCACCCTGGGTGGTTGCTGTCTACCATCTTACTGCCATAGGACGGTAGTACCACCCTGGGTGGTTGCTGTCTACCATCTTACTACCATAGGACGGTAGTACCACCCTGGGTGGTTGCTGTCTACCATCTTACTACCATAGGACGGTAGTACCACCCTGGGTGGTTGCTGTCTACCATCTTACTGCCATAGGACGGTAGTACCACCCTGGGTGGTTGCTGTCTACCATCTTACTACCATAGGACGGTAGTACCACCCTGGGTGGTTGCTGTCTACCATCTTACTGCCATAGGACGGTAGTACCACCCTGGGTGGTTGCTGTCTACCATCTTACTGCCATAGTACGGTAGTACCACCCTGGGTGGTTGCTGTCTACCATCTTACTGCCATAGGACGGTAGTACCACCCTGGGTGGTTGCTGTCTACCATCTTACTGCCATAGGACGGTAGTACCACCCTGGGTGGTTGCTGTCTACCATCTTACTGCCATAGGACGGTAGTACCACCCTGGGTGGTTGCTGTCTACCATCTTACTGCCATAGGACGGTAGTACCACCCTGGGTGGTTGCT